>NC_053145.1:65073324-65394395 GCF_016808335.1 Panicum virgatum
GTGCAAACCACGGCAAAAAAGTCGTCTAAATTCACCAAAAAAATCACACATGTAGATGATATGATGATACACAATCTTGTAAAATATCTTGTCCAAGCTCGGCTTCATTTGTGAGATATAAAAATAACAAATTTCTCTTGAAATTTGTTATTTTTATATCTCACAAACGACGTCGAGTTTGGACAAGATATTTTACAAGGTTGTGTATCATCATATCATCTATATGTGTGTTTTTTTTTGATAAATTTAGACGACTTTTTTGCCATGGTTTGCACGAGTTTTCACGAAGGTTGTGGTTTGCACTAGATACGTTCCCTTATCACTTGCATGGTGTAATCTTGTATTATCCCGTAGCCTCTATGTGAGAATGCACATTACACTGACCTTTTACTCGGCATTTCTGGTTGAAACTTACTTCTTGTCGCAGATAGGAGCTTATACTTTCTAATGCAGGGCTGAATGTGGAGCTGGCATCGAACTATAATTTGTTGTATCTAGCTCAACAGCTTGACAGGCCTTTCTACTTATGCAAGGCTAGCAGCAAGAGGGGCTAAGCATCTTATATAATATGATGTTAACATCCCAGCAGAGAGGACAGTGAGATCCTTCAACGGATGCCCAGAGGATGGGATCAAGAGACTGCACCGTTTTAGGAACAGGCAGGACAAGCTCGGCCTACAAGTGTCTCATCATATAACTATCCTGTGCCAGAGCCATATTATCTGGATACTGTGTTCCACTGCAGTACCCTCCACAGCTTATGGCACATCAGCAGAGTCAAGATCCTCCAGGTCGTCCTCGGTTAGAACCAATCACAAGGCTCCGTAGCAGCAGCAGTCAAACCAGGTTCATCAGCTTATGGCACATCAGTAGAGTCAAGATCCTCCTGGGCGTCCACCAGCTCTAAGCATCTAACCGAGTCTGAAAACAAACAGCTGGCCCTCCCTGTTTTAAAATTGTATAGCAGTTCTCGATCATATCTAAAAATATTCCTTACTCTGGTAGCAGTTCTCGATGGTATCTGATGTTTTTGTTCGCTGTAAAGTTGTAGAACCGTTCTTGTATATGTACATATTATCGATCAATATTCTTGAGTTCTTCTGGATCGATTCTAATACATTATGGATCAATATTCTTGAGTTCTTCTGGATCAATTCGACCTTGTGATCCTGGTCCTTCAGTTCAGAGTATGTTCTCGCTGAAGGCCCGAAGCTGAGTATTCAATTCGATGACGGTTTATTCTTTGATTGAAGATACGCTAACTTCAAGTATGAATTTTCAACTGTAATATAAAATTTAAACTTTATTTGCACAGAGTGACTTTGACATGAGAAGGAAAAAGGACACGTTGACGGCACTCCTCAGTCCTCAAATTGCCCAGCCAGGCGGCCCTCAAAAAAAAAAAATTTTTGCCCACCCAGGCGGCACCAAACAAGCTGTTCAGTTTCACCCGAGACGCGCGCGAAAATTTCCCTCTCCCGCGCTTCCGAGCGGTTCCCCTCCACTACCATTTCAAAATTGAGAAAATATTCTTGTCATCTACTCCAATCACGCCCCGATCACCATCACCGGTTTCAAACCTCTCGCCGCCCCGTCTCCTTCTTTCCCCTCCCGAACCCTTCGCGATCCCCAGGCCTGCTCCACCGATCCCGTTCAACCGGGCACCCCCGGCGTGTTCGACGGAAAACCCGAGACGACGGCAGGGTCGGCGGCGGCGGCGCGATGTACGTGGTGAAGCGCGACGGCCGGCAGGAGTCAGTCCACTTCGACAAGATCACCGCGCGGCTCAAGAAGCTCAGCTACGGCCTCAGCGCGGAGCACTGCGACCCCGTCCTCGTCGCACAAAAGGTCTGCGCTGGCGTCTACAAGGGCGTCACCACCAACCAGATCGGCGAGCTCGCCGCCGAGACCGCCGCTGCCATGACAGCCTCGCACCCCGACTACGCATCGGTGATTCATCTGCTCCTTCCATAATTGAATCGTCTGCCAGATGTTTTGGTCTGCTGCTTGAGCAACTCGATTGGATATTATTGACTGTTTTTGCCTTTTACCCCCTTTGCGCTGTCCGTTGTGAAGCTGGCGGGCAGGATCGCCGTCTCCAACCTGCACAAGAACACCATGAAATCCTTCTCAGAGACGTACGATACCTCGTTTTTCTTGTCTACTCTAGGAGGAGAGTTTGAATATCCGCGTTGTTATTGGTTCTATTCATCTCTGTATGCAGGGTAAAGGTTCTGTATATGCATTGCGATGAGAGGTCTGGCTTGATGGCTCCCATGATTGCTGATGATGTCTACGAGATCGTAATGAAGGTGTGATATGTTGTAATTAACAAATGATATGGTCCTTTTGTGGCTTAATTTTATGCACGAAAACCATGAAATAAATGGATTATTACTTGTGGCTGCAATTCACATTGGTACATCCGTGTACTTGGTTTATATTTCTTACTAACTCCTCTTAGCATACAGTCTGAGTCATGAAATCTAAGCACTCAACTTTTGACCTCTATCATTTCAGAATGCTGCTCGCTTGGACAGTGAGATAAATTATGACCGAGATTTCGACTATGATTATTTTGGTTTTAAGACGCTTGAGAGGTCTTATCTGTTGAAAGTTGGTGGAAAGGTCGTGGAAAGGCCACAGCATATGTTGATGAGAGTTTCTGTTGGCATACATAAGGATGATATTGAATCTGCTGTCAGAACATACCACATGATGTCTCAGCGCTGGTTCACTCATGCTTCCCCGACCCTTTTCAATGCTGGCACTCCAAGGCCCCAGGTAACACTGGGCCACCTTCAACCAATAATGTGTTCAGTGTGGACTGTTGAGTTATACATTTAATCTCATTCTTTTATTTATTGTTATGCAGCTAAGCAGCTGCTTCCTTATCTGCATGAAAGATGATAGTATTGAGGGAATTTATGATACTCTCTCAGAATGTGCTGCGATAAGCAAATCTGCAGGAGGAATTGGTGTATCAATTCACAACATTCGAGCTACAGGGAGTTACATTCGAGGAACAAATGGAACTTCTAATGGAATTGTTCCTATGCTGCGTGTTTTCAATGATACTGCTCGTTATGTTGATCAAGGTGGAGGCAAGAGAAAAGGTAACTAGCATCAGTAAGTTAGCCTGGTCCTATATGATTGCTGAGGATTTCTTACAAATGCCTTGTGTTAGGTGCATTCGCTGTTTATTTGGAGCCTTGGCATCCTGATATCTTTGACTTCCTTGATCTAAGGAAGAACCATGGAAAAGTAAGCTCTTGAATAATAACACACATTCTTGAAAATATAGCCTGTGGTTGAATATAAGAAGTGTGCTATAAGTGCTTGGCTTGCTATTATATTAGACTACCTCTCTGAATTTTTTTTTTGGTATGTGAAACATATAGGAGGAGAATCGTGCAAGGGATCTTTTCTATGCTCTGTGGGTTCCTGATCTATTCATGGAAAGGGTACAACGCAATGAACAGTGGTCACTGTTTTGTCCCAATGAAGCTCCAGGTTTGGCTGAATGCTGGGGAGATGAGTTTCAGAATCTGTACCATAAATATGAAAGAGAGGCAAGCTGGATGCTGGATTTGGATATACAATTTTTTTAGGTTGACTTAAGATGTATAATAACCCAGCTATGTGATTTCAGGGCAAGGCAAAGAAAGTAGTTTCAGCGCAGGCCCTCTGGTTTGATATTTTGAAGGCACAGATAGAAACTGGAACACCCTATATGCTTTATAAGGTATTAAATTCATAAGGGCACAATTGTTCTGCCTCTAAATATGCCATTATTTTATCACATATGTGCGTTCTTACTGAAAAATCCAAAGGTCTGGTTCTAAAAGGTAATGATATGCAGGATGCTTGCAACAGAAAAAGTAACCAACAAAATCTTGGCACAATCAAGTCCTCCAACCTGTGTACTGAGATTATTGAGTATACCAGTCCTTCTGAAACTGCTGTATGCAACCTAGCTTCAATTGCCTTGCCACGTTTGGTGAGGGAAAAGGTACATACTGACGTCTTTCCTATTATTTGGTTGCTTATAGTTGTAACTAGCATAACTTACACTTGCACATGTTTCAGGGTGTTCCTATAGAGTCCCATCCAGCTAAGCTTGTTGGTAGCAGTGGGTCAAAAAATAGATACTTCGACTTTGATAAATTAGCAGAGGTTTATCTACCTCACATTTCATATAGATGTATGACTCTGCTTCACCAGTCTGAATAATACTAACATAATGCTGGCTATATTACAGATTACTTCGACTGTTACATATAATCTCAACAAAATCATTGATGTTAGCTATTATCCCATTGAGAGTGCAAGGAGGTCAAATATGAGGCACAGGCCAATTGGGATAGGCATTCAAGGATTGGCGGATACTTTTATTTTACTTGGAATGCCATTCGATTCACCAGAGGTAATCTTGCAAGCTCAAAAGTGTGGTTATGCCATTTTCTGTACTTTGCTGATATGTAACATGATGCGTTTTTTCCCAGGCCCAGCAGTTAAACAAGGATATTTTTGAAACTATTTACTATCATGCTTTGAAAGCTTCTGCTGATCTTGCTGCAAAAGAAGGCCCTTATGAAACATATGCTGGGAGCCCTGTCAGCAAGGTTTGTGTGTGATATTGTTTGCAACCGTGTCCATCAATTGTACTTAATATTGTGTTTGATTGTGTCAAGCTATTTACTTCTGACACAATACAGTTTATTAATCATAGAAATCTCCAAAAATTGTTAGTGCCTGTTGGCAAGAAATTTTTTGGTTCGGGTCATTTCCTTATTAAACTGTATTGTGACCGTGCTACGCTTCATCTGCATTTCTGCAGGGCATTCTTCAACCTGATATGTGGAATGTAGTGCCATCTCACAGATGGAACTGGTCAGCAATAAGGGAGGTGATTTCTCAAGTTGGATTGAGGAACTCTCTTCTTGTTGCTCCTATGCCCACTGCTTCCACTAGCCAAATTCTTGGCAACAATGAGTGCTTTGAACCGTACACATCAAATATATACAGTCGAAGAGTTTTAAGGTTAGCATATCTGCTGCTCGTAGTTTTGGCGTTACAATGTTTGGGTTTTTCTAATTAATTTTCTTTGTTTCAGTGGTGAGTTTGTCATAGTAAACAAGCATCTTCTCCATGATCTGACTGAGATAGGCGTCTGGTCTCCTATTCTAAAAAACAAGATAATCTATGAGGATGGTTCTGTCCAAAAGGTTACCGAGGTCCCAGATGCTCTAAAAGCAGTTTACAAGTATGTGAATTACCATCTTAGCTACAATTTTCATGATATGCAAACTAGCAAACTATCACTCATGTTTGTTCTATTAATCACTGGCACAGGACTGTTTGGGAGATCAAGCAGAAAACTATTGTTGACATGGCTGCTGATCGTGGTTGCTATATCGATCAGAGCCAGAGCCTCAATATTCACATGGATCAACCAAACTTTGGAAAGCTAACTTCGTTGCACTTCCATGCTTGGTCGAAGGTAACTCTCAGATCCAACGCTACAGTTCAGTTTCCTTTTTTTTTTTGTTTTTCTAAAAAAGAGGCAAGAGTAAAATGCAATTTTCTTTACTTTTCTATTTTATTGGAGATTTGGAGTTCAAGTAGGAATCACCAAGGGAAACACTAAATAATGAGTGCCCTCTTTTGTCTGATACCAGGGCCTTAAAACAGGGATGTATTGCCTAAGAACACGTGCTGCGGCAGATGCAATTAAGTTTACAGTAGATACTACTCTCCTCAAGGTGATTTGTGCTGATTGCGTTCCAGCCCATGTCTGATTGACTATATTTTGGATGAATTTTCAATGTGCTGCTTAACCATGGTCCTTGTGAAAAACGTTGGATTTGTAGGATAAGCAACAAACTTCAGAGGAAGAGGATGTCCAGGCTAAAATGGCCCAGGTGGTCTGTTCCTTGAACAACCGGGATGAGTGCTTGGCATGTGGAAGTTAGATCCGCCCAAATCACGCCTCATGCTGACCCAGACAATCTTTTACTAGCTCCATGGCATTGTATCTTCTGCAAGCGGCCTGCGCATGAACCCCGTACTGTGCGAGTACCAAGCTAGCCTTTGTTACCAGAACTAGACTTGTGTACTCATGCTTATGCTATTGTAAATATATAGACCATGCATCTAATATTAATGTAAAATAGTATGTGGTATCAATGATGTAGCCGACAACTGGATGTCAAGCAGAATGTGCAGATGTGGCAAATCAAACTAGATTCCTGAACGCCTACGAGGCCAAACAGAGAAGTAAACATCTCCATGAGTAGCACGACCGCATCTCGGTCGCGTCTGTAATTTGTGCAGCTACCGTACACAGGAGTTAATTATCGGGCTACGCTACACGTAGGGGTGGTAAAGGTGTTAATGTTTAGTTTAGATAATCTAAGGACCGGACTCTAAAAGGACCAAGTCTAATTTTATATAATTTTGAGCTAAAAATATCAAAGGCCAAGTTGGATTGTGATGAAAGTATTAGGACTATAGCCCACTACCACCCTTAGGCACATGGCTCCCGGAATAACAAGCGATCAAGTGCAACATTAGAAACCAATGCTTACAACAACAACAACAACAACAACAACATAGCCTTTTTTCCCAAGCAAGTTGGGGTAGGCTAGAGATGAAACCCGAAAGAAATAAGTTCAAGGTTCAGGCACATTGATAGCTAGTCTCCAAGCGCTCCTATCCAAAGCTATCTCTTTAGAGATATTCCAATCCTTAAGGTCTCTTTTAACCAACTCCTCCCACGTCAGTTTAGGTCTACCTCTACCCCTCTTTACATTATCGACCCGCTCAAGAACCCCATTACGCACTGGCGCCTCAGGAGGCCTTCGCTGGACATGTCCAAACCATCTCAGCCGATGCTGAGTAAGTTTCTCCTCAATTGGTGCCACCCCGACCCTATCCCGAATAACTTCGTTCCGGACTCTATCTCTCCTTGTGTGCCCGCAAAACCACCGCAACATCCGCATCTCTGCTACACTCAGTTGCTGCACATGTCGCCTTTTTGTAGGCCAACATTCAGCACCGTATAACATCGCCGGACGAATTGCTGTCCTATAGAATTTGCCTTTTAGCTTTTGTGGCACCCTCTTGTCACAAAGGATGCCAGAAGCTTGCCGCCATTTCAACCAGCCAGCTGAAATTCTATGCCTAACATCTTCATCAATGTCGCCATCCTTTTGTAGCACCGATCCTAAATACCGAAAAGTATCCTTTTGGACCACCACTTGCCCATCTAGACTAACGTCTCCCCCCTCATGCCTAGTCGCGCTGAAATCGCACATCATGTACTCGGTCTTGGTCCTACTAAGTCTGAATCCTTTCGACTCTAACGTGCGTCTCCACAGCTCTAACTTCCTATTAACCCCTGCCCTACTCTCGTCAACTAGCACCACATCATCAGCAAAGAGCATACACCAAGGGATCTCACCTTGTATATCCCTTGTGACCTCATCCATCACTAAAGCAAATAAATAAGGACTCAATGCTGACCCCTGGTGTAGGCATATATTAATAGGAAAGTCAGTGGTGTTGCCATCACATGTTCGGACAAACGTCGTCGCATCCTTGTACATATCCTTAATGAGGGTAATGTACTTAGTTGGGACTTTGTGCTTCTCCAAAGCCCACCACATGACATTTCTCGGTACCTTGTCATATGCCTTCTCAAGGTCAATGAAGACCATGTGCAAGTCCTTCTTCTGCTCCCTATATCTCTCCATCAATTGTCGTATTAAGAAAATCGCCTCCATGGTTGACCTTCCAGGCATGAACCCAAATTGATTTTGGGTCACACTTGTCACTCTTCTTAGGCGATGCTCGATAACCCTCTCCCAAAGCTTCATCGTATGGCTCATCAGCTTAATTCCATGGTAATTAGTACAACTTTGAACATCGCCCTTGTTTTTGAAGATAGGTACTAATATACTTCTCCTCCATTCTTCAGGCATCTTGTTTGACCGAAAAATGAGATTAAAAAGCTTAGTTAACCATACTATTGCTCTATCTCCTAGGCATCTCCACACCTCAATGGGAATACCATCAGGGCCCATCGCTTTACCTCTCTTCATCCTCTTCAAAGCCTCCCCGATCTCTGCCTCCTGAATTCTCCTCACAAAACGTCAGTTGGTATCGTCAAAAGAGTCATCTAACTCAAGGGTAGGGCTCTCACTCTCTCCATTAAACAACTTGTCGAAGTACTCTCTCCATCTATCCATGATCTCCTCATCCTTCACTAGCAGTCGATCTGTCCCATCCTTAATGCATTTGATTTGGTTGATGTCCCTTGTCTTCCGCTCGCGGATCCTAGCCATCCTATAAATGTTCTTCTCCCCTTCTTTCGTGCCTAACCGCTGATACAGGTCATCATACGCCTTACCCTTTGCTACACTCACAGCTCGCTTTGCAACTCTCTTCGCTAATTTATAGCCCTCGATGTTGGCTGCACTCTTGTCAAGATGGAGGCGCTTGAAACACTCCTTCTTCTCCTTAATAGCCCTTTGCACCTCGTCGTTCCACCACCAGGTGTCTTTCCCCTCCTGTTTGCCTCCCCTACTCACGCCAAACACCTCTGAGGCCACCTTCCGAACACATGTTGCCATCTTTAGCCACATGTCATCTGCGTCTTCTCCTTCTTCCCAAGGCCCCTCACCTAGCATCCTTTCCTTAAACGCTTGTGCCGCTTCCCCTCTAAGCTTCCACCACTTTGTTCTCGCAATTTTGGCACATTTGTCCCGGTGGACACGTACCCGAAGACGAAAATCCGCCACCACAAGCTTGTGTTGAGGGACAACACACTCCCCAGGTATCACCTTACAATCTAAGCAATCACGTCTATCCTCCCTCCTAGTAAGGATAAAGTCGATCTGGCTCGAGTGTTGTCCACTACGAAACGTCACAAGATGGGATTCCCTCTTCTTAAACACGGTATTCGCTATCAATAAGTCATAGGCTAACGCGAAGTTCAAAACATCCTCCCCCTCTTGACTTCTGCTACCATACCCAAAACCCCCATGCACTCGCTCGAACCCTATATTAGTCGCACCCACATGGCCGTTGAGATCTCCTCCTATGAAGAGTTTCTCGCTGGTAGGCACGGTACTAACCATGCTATCTAGATCTTCCCAGAACTGCATCTTGGTGCTCTCACTAAGGCCTACCTGAGGGGCATAGGCACTGATCACATTCAAAACCGAATCTCCAACTACCAACCGGATTAGGATAATCCTGTCGCCTTGCCTTCTAACCTCTACGACTCTATCCTTAAGGCTCCTATCAATCAAGATGCCTACACCATTCCTACCCGGAGTTGCTCCCGTGTACCAAAGCTTGAAGCCAGTATCCTCAACCTCCTTCGCCTTCTGGCCCTTCCATTTAGTCTCCTGAACGCATAGAATATTTACACGCCTCCTAATTGCTACATCAACTAGCTCTCGCAACTTACCCGTTAGGGACCCTACGTTCCAGCTACCTATACGAATCCTAGTTGGCTCGGCTAGCTTCCTTACCCTTCGCACCCGTCGAGGGAAGTGCGAAGACCCTTGCTCATTTTTCACTACACCCGGGCGTAGATGTAGCGCGTCATTCAGGTGACGACCCGACCCTTGCTCACTTATCATCGTACCCAGGTCATGATACGACGCGCCCTTGGGGGGATGGCGACCCGGCCCTTGCCCATTTATCACCACACCCGGGTTCCGATGTAGCGCGTCGCTAAGAGGGTTACGCCCCAACGAGTTTCTTGTGGGTTTCAAATCCATTAGAGTGGCATTTTTTATGCTGGTTTGCCAAAACCTAACGCAAACCTCCTCCTTTACCCAGGCTTGGGACCGGCTATGTTGAGACGACTCAGGAGAGAGAGTCTTCCAGTCAGTATAGGCGGAGTTATTAGAAACCAATGCTTGCGACTTAAAAAAAAATGTATACAAATGACTCTGATATCCGTTCAAGGAAGGATCTTCTTTAGCTGCAGCTCCTTCAGCCCGCCAAGCGCAGCTCTCAGTTTCCTAGGAGGTTCTGGTTGCAACCATATCAGCAACGAAACTTGAGAATTGCCAACCAGATTGATCAACATCAAATAATCTTATTAGAGTTAAATACACCCACGGCACTCGATTTTGTATACATTTTGCGAGTTCGTGGACCTAAGTGGCACTTAGGACAAGTTCAAGGGCCGCTGGTCTCTATTTGGTTGCCGCAGCGTCTGTATTTGGTTGCCGTCTCTCGCCAGAAGCTCACTTAACTTCCACTTGATCACATCATCATCATCATACTGGCGGAAGTGGTGAGTTAGGGACGAGCTCCTGAGCGACGGAGCGCATGCAAACGATATCGGAGGATGGTTGTCAAAGAATCAGCGGTGCTGGAACTCGACGAGCGCCGGCGCTTGCACCAGCTCGACCCGCTCGATGTAGCAGTGAGCGCACACCAACGTCTGCAGATTTGATATACAAAAATGATTCAAATAGATGGATGTAGCTTAGTTTAAAAATATTGAAGTCTCGTCTGAAACGTTTAATGGTTAACAAGTAAATTATTATAAAATTTAGTTCACAAACAAAAGGATTATTTGTACAAAAGATTATGTTTACTAGGTTTTTTGAAAATACATTTTTTGCTATAAATATAAAGTTATTATTTAGGAGATTTTCTAATAATTAAAATTCTTGTTTACTATAGCACGTGCATCTCGAGTGGTTTCAGGGAGACCAGAACCGTGCCAAACGAGCCCCAGCGTTGCACTAGAAATTTAGATTTTGACCCGGAACAGGCAATATGGCGCAGGACTACAGGAGTGCTGCGCATTCTTTGTTAAGATGATACAAAAGACAATTCAAAAGATTAGGAGAACTGACTAGCTGTCTCTTGCAAACAAGTCCCACAATTATTCAGACAAGTCAAATAATTATTCAGGCATACGTAACGGATAGAACAGGGAGTTTTGATATAAGCCTCGAAATCATTCAGAACGCTGTTTCAATTTTACCATCGCCGCCATCATAACACATGTGGTACATAGAATTGTGCTTGATCATCTTGAGTTCCACTTTCCCTTTGCTGTCGTTGCCACTGACATAATTGTCACACCGCACAACCTCCACCCCAGTCAAGATAACAAAGTATTCCTCATATTCTTCGTCTGAGTATTCCTCCTCAAGTACTTCGTCAAAGTATCCTTCTAAAGTAGTCGAGGTGTAGAAGAATCTCACGATGCAAAACCTGCCACAACCCAAGTTCACAAGACTCACCAGTTGTGTCTGAGAACCCATGGCGGAGAGGTCAGCAGCAGCCAAAGTCCAGTCCTTGCTAGAGATGCCAAACCAGAGCTTCAACTCAGGAACATACTCAACCTTGCCATGGAAGGGTAGAGCGCAGTCTCCCAATCGGCTCCATGTGTGGCGCACCGTGTCCAAGCTGTAAGTGCCAGCACCCTCCTCCGCGGCTATGTATATCAGGGAGCTGCTGCCACTGCCACCACCACCACCACCGACCACTGCGTATGAGCTGATCTTGGGGGGCCGTTCGTCCTTGGTGTCACAGACGACGAAAGGCGGCGGCGGAAGGAGCAGGTGGTGCCAAGGATTGTTTGTTGGACGCCGTAGGCTTCCGGCTGACAAAGACCTCGAACTGACTGCTCGGCTGCCCGCTGTATTCAGGGTCAGGAACACGTTCCATGACGAAGATACTGCCTTCCACATCATCATGGTTGTCCGCAGCGTCGCTGGGGACGAAGATGGAGATCGGCTCCCACTTGGGCCTATGGAGAGTGGGCAAGATGTCCACATGGCGCATCTTAGTATCGAAGATGATGGTACGCCCAGAGTGGTCAGTGCAGAACACCTTGCGACCTGCAAGCGGGACGCAGTCTATATTCCATTTGGTGCTCGTGGGTGAGCTACGGATGCTGAAGCTTGGACTGGGAAGCGAAATCCTCTCCATCTTTAAGGCCTCCCCCGCCACTTGTTTGTGCTTCTGGCAGCCGGCAACAGATTCAGATCCGTTTCCGTTCGGTGACTGTGCAGGTGTGGTTGTGTTGAAGAACTGCTGGCGCATGAGGTCGATGCAGCGCAGCGATAAGGTTCCAGGGGGGATGCGGTTGTTCACAATCAGATTCAGAAACCGCCGCGATCCCATCGTCAACTTCCAGGAAGCAGATCTACAAGCTACGAACCTGTCGCGCGTTAGAGAAAGGAAGGGACGTGCGGAGTTCCCAGCGCTTGAGCAGAACTGCAGAAGAACGGTGGTGGTGGCGGCGGCGGCGGCGGCGGCGGGGTTGGGCGTGGAGAGATTGCGATGGATTGTCTCACTTCTGCATAATGAGAAAACAATATTATTAGAAAACAAACTGTTATAGAAATAATAGTAAGCAGTTTATTCTTTTTTTTTCAAGATGGAAACATTAGAATATAGAAACACAGTTACCAATAGGAAAAAGTTCAATTTACATTTTTTGTTTTAAAATGAAACTAGTTTCATATTTTTTGTTTTAAAATGAATTAGTTTTTATTTTAAAGATATCATTAGAATTTTTTTAGTTTTTCTTAAAAATACAAAACCCATCTTCAAAATCACCCTAAGGACCAAATTTGCCCGGTTTCGATAGTTGAATGATCTATCTTATTCGGTTTTGTAGTTTAAGATTGAAAATCAGACTTTTGTGATAGTTCAAGGGTGTAAACCGGACTTTTTCCTTACCAATATTACTTATCTTCAGTAGTTACAAAAATTACAATACATCCATGTGCCTAGGCAAGTTTAGCATCTTATAAAGTTCAATTGAGTTAATAAGATAGTGAACAAATATTTGAACAATGCCATCCTCTCAACATTACTGAACCATTTCATAAGCATTTCAACTGATGTTGCATTCCTTGCCAGTTCTAAACTGAAGATGAAGCGTATGAAAAACATATATACTAATACAGTAACACATGCAAACACCTACATGTCCTTATAGCACCTTAATCATAGCCGACTCACGTCTTAGTGCGCAACAAACCTGCAATAGGAACACCCCGACCAAGCTTTGTTGCATGACAAATTTAAGTGAAATTTAGTTTATCTCATATCATTCGAATGTGCTGGTATTCAATTTCCCAGCATTCCCTCGGGAGTAATCCAAGTTGGAGATAGTTAAGTATAAAGATAAGTTGGAGATATTACTTATTGAGCTTCCAGGACGAGATGTTTGGTTGCCGGCATGGAGACATGTTGGAGTAGATAAAAAAATAATAATAATCATCCCTATAATATTTATTTTGCATATTGTACTAGGCCAGTCCCTAACTCATCTTATTATGGCTTAATACTCTTTAAATACATTAATACTATCACTTAATACATATACTAATCATATAGTAATTGTATCATTAGCAGTGCAAATTAGCACATTGTGCGAGCTCGAAAGCAACCAATCAGGCGACAAGAGAACATGGCCCGTGTCGACCTCACCTGAATGATGAAAATGCACTTTTGTGAAGTCAGGAGCCAAGAACATGAATTTTACAATCGCATGCGAGAACATAAATTAAGACTGCAATACTTAATTAACACAACTTAGAATCAACATGGGCAGGCAGGAGACAACATCACAATACAATACAGAATGGACAACACACATACTAGAAAACACTTTAATGTTTATACTTGAACTAGAAACGACGCCACTCTCTCTCTCAAAAGTCTGAGTGCCAAAATTATCATACTAAACATAATGCATAAAAACAGTCTTTTAAGCCCAGCCCTGGAACTGTTCAGAACACTGCAGAGATGGTACCAGTGCTGCTATTAGACTTGTAACGTCTAGATTTGTGATTTGTAAATTTGAGTTCCACTCTTCCACTGCCCTTATTGGCATTGCTACCCTGTGCATGCAGCGCCACCTCCACCTCCACTTCCATTCCTCTGGCAGGTCAAGCTCCTTCCACGTACCCAGTAGCTGTGGCTGGGAGTCTGCAGAGAGGTCAGCAGCAGCCAAGGTCTGGTCACCGGCAGAAATGCCAAACCAGAGCTTCAGCTCATGTACGTACTCAACGTAACCTTGCCATTGAAGGGAAGCATCCACTTGCCGACTTGAGTCCATTTGTAGCTTGTCGTGTTGAGGCAATAGGTCCCAAGACCTTGGACGGATATGCAAATCTCAGAGCCACCGTTGACCACAGCATAGGAGCTGATCTGCGGGAAGCTGTGCCGCTGCTTGGTGTCATGGACATTTGGCAGTGACGGGAGGAGTTGGCACTGCCAGGCCTTGTTCAAGTGGACTGCGTTGGGCTTGCTGTAGACAAAGGCCTCGAACTGACACGTCTGCTCCATGCTGCTTGGCTCTGGTTTGAGAATCCTCTCCATGACAAAAAGGCTGTCGCGGATGCCATCAATATGGTAATCCGAATCAGGGCTGGGAGCAGAGAGGGAGATGGGCATCAACTTGGGCTTGTGGAGAGGGGGCATGATCACCACGTTTCCTGTGTCTGCCTCCAAGAGGACGCCACGCCCCACCTGGTCCACACAAACCACTCTGCGATCCCCCATCGGGAAGAAGTGCATCACTTGGTCGCCCAGATCTGAAGTGGAGCCACGGATGCTGAAGCTTGGGCTGGGAAGCGAGATGTTGACCATCTCTAAGGCGTCCCCCGCCACCTGTTTGTTCCCCTGGCAGCCGGCAACAGCCGCAGTCTCTCGAGAGGTGGGAGCGTCTTGCGGTGACTGTGCAGGTTTGGTTGTGTTGAAGAACTGCTGGCGCGTGACGTCGATGCAGCGCAGCGATCTAACCCCATGGATGCGGTTGTCCATGATCAGATTCAGAAACCTCCCATCGCCTGAGCAGAGCTGCAGAAGCAAGGCGGCGGTTGGGCCCTGGACTCCTCGTTTATGGGCCTCCAGACAGAGTCAAACTGTTGGGCCGCCCCGAGGCCCAGAGGGCGCCCCCGCTGCAAGCCGTCGTATCGAATCTGGACCGCAGTCTTTGGAATCGACGATCCGGAGAACCTCAAGGCCGGTCGGTAAACGAAATACCGTCCGTCCGTCCGTCCCGCCCGACCATGCCCCCTGCTCTGCTCTGCTCGCCGCCGCCATGACCACCAGTCCACCATCGCTTGAAAACCGCCACGCGCTCACCGTCAGTCGTCTCCGCGGCTACGTTCTGCATTTTCGATGCCGCCGTTGCCGGCGCCTCCGTCCGATCCGCTGGCTCCCAGCGTCGCGCTCCGCCGTGGGCGCGCGGCCACATTGTCCGCACGGAGCTCTGGCTGCAGAACGCATCTTCCTCTGATCCTCTCCCGCCGGTAGACGACGTCCAGGACCTCGTGCGCGCGCCGCGGCAAGGCAAGGCAACGTTGAGCTTGTTAGAGTTCCGCGGCGTGGCTTTGCACGCCTGCATTGACGACCGTCCTCATCCGTCTGTCCCATGGGCGCGAGCTGTCAGCGTAGCGTGGAAGATATAGCTAGGCATTATTATTCACGCGCAGCTAGAGGGGCGCTTCAGGCGCATCTGCGTGTGCCCGTGTCCCCAACGACGACTTCGTGATCGTGAGAGGACCAAATAAACGGGCAGCATGTCGCGGACCTAGGGACTGGAATGTTGGAGGAAAAAGCATCCATGTTTTGCTCTCGATGCATCCACAATGGCTTGGACGAAGATGCAGCATGAATGCGAAATGGTGGAGATCACCTGCTGCTACTGTACGCAATCCATCAGCTCCATCGACAGGTCTTTAGGTCAGCATCCAAGAAAATATTTTAAGGACCGACTGGAGCATAGTTAACATGGTCAACATAATAATGAGTTAATGACTGCTACGTGATGGTTAATTCACACGAGGGAATAAGTTTGTGCCTATGGTAAAACAATCCCAGACAACTTAGACTTACGGCACCGCAGATTAGGACTGCACAGCTACTGTCAGTCATTGCTTTTGCCTACTTATGCAAAACAAGGCTGCAGGTCTCCAGTGTCAAGGTTGATAGTGCAACAAAATAGAGATTATTTGTAATGAGATGTAGAAACAATGTTTTCTGATTATCCTCAAGCGTGGCGTGAGAACGAGCGTTAGCTCGGACGGTAAGGCTCGAGTGGCACGAGCCGCCGGTCACGGGTTCGAGCCTTGCTCGGCCCGCGATTCTCACCGGGGTTTTCCCCATTTCTTTCAGGTACAGGTGACCCTCATCCGATCGTGCTCTGCACATGAACAGGCAACAATAGAGAATAGATTGTAGATCTTAACTCCCTTGTAGGGTGGTGTTGAGTAAGGTGTGAGTGGGTGTGTGGTGTGCGTTTACATGTGAGTTTAGATACTACAGCTTATACTCTAGTATAGGACCCTAAAAAAAATCCTCAAGCGTGGCGTGGTGTACATCAGGCATGAATACATCACATTGAATTTAAAGGGACGACATGGCTGCATACTATACAATATATAAATGGGTCAAGAAAATGAATGGCCGCAATAAACTATTTTCTCGCCACGATAAACTATTTTCTCTAAGTACCCCGTAAATGGAGGGCATGAATAAAAGGAGAAAACGGGGAACAGTGTGAAAGAAATTTTAGCACTGTCCCCAACACGTAAATTTGATATAACTATCACAACATGATATAATATACACAAATGGCACTATAGCCCAGAAGGAAAATTGTTGACTTGGCCCTGTTCCAATCTGTCCTCGCCATTCACCTTATAAGACATCCGGATACGCATTGCAAGTGGTTTCTGCTCAGCAGGATAGATAACAAAGAAACATCAGCAATGAGCATGGGACTCTAAAATATAGCCCCGAAACACTGCAGTTGCAGGATAAACTTTATTCTGAAGAACCATTGGGCTTTCAAGGATTGTGTTCACTGTTAAAAAAAGGCTTTCCAAAAATTCACTGTAATTGGACTAGTTACCACCCATTATGAACATTTCTGTCTGGTTATCACTCGTAATAGAGTACACCAATTTGAATTAAAAAATTTATATTCAACTTCAAACGTTTCTTGGCCAGGATTTATTCGCACGGTACCAACCAGGAGAACTGGTTACAAGCAGAGTAATTCAGGATCCAAAAACCCTGGGTAAAATTCTGGTAGGAAAACTAGGGACTCCAGACTAATGATGGGCGCAAGATGCGTAGCTCTTTTCTTATCATTTTGGAAAATGTACACGCGAGAAAGGCTCATGTTGGTCCTTATTTCTATAAAAAAGGAATTAATATTTTGTTAAGTTACAGTACATGCAACATTAGTCAACAGCCTAAGAAACTGAAGACACATGAGCAGCAATAGAAATACATCAGTCAGTTTTGCAAGAAGTTTGCATTACGATGTGACCTTTATGGCCTACAATTTTCCTGTTAATACTTCAGCCACATAAATTTAACTACAGCAAATCACATTGTATGGAAGAGGATTAAATTCGAGCCAATAAAAAAGATAGACTAAGAAAGCTGAAGGGAACCGAGGGGTGTAAATCTTCATATACCTGGCCCTGTTGGTTATTGGTGACATTGAGCCCTTGAGTAACTGAACCATTTCCATTAGCTGGAACAGTGTTGCCACTAGCTGGATCCAGTTTCAACTGGATGAACTGCGCGTAAAAGAAACATTATCAGCATATCAATCACATAGCTTTAATTAAAAAACACAAAGGAAGAATAAAATTATTCACTTGGCCTCTTTCCATTGCTCTAATGTGAAAAAGGTGTTATCTGCAGTTTTCTAGATCAGAGTAACAGAAACTACAAAACTCAAACAATATGAATTCAAGGAAAGAGTGATCAGCAGGACATGGGTGCTTATAGCCCATCAAAACCCAAGCTGAAGATACTACAAGACATACAGCAGAAATTTAAAAACTATTGTGGAGTATAATCATCGTTTATCATGTGATAAAAACTAATGTATGCAGAACAAGAACCATGGAGTATCAGGGGTAATTTATAGCGCCAGTGGAAAGCTCAAACATAGAATACAGCAATAAGATGTTACCTTTGGAACAGCGGCCTGAAAAATAAAATCTGTATAGGTACACGATGTCAAATTTGTAAAAGTGGCATGAATTGTCGTCTCTCGCGCGTTTCCAGGCTGCCTTTTGAAATCAAAGGTGATCTTCAAGGTTGTACTCTGGAAAGCTGTTATTGATGGGTGAACTGTTTTTTCTGGTCCTGCTCAAATCAGGAGGTTTAGTAACCATGAGCATGATGTAGTTACATTGTTTGCTAATATCGACAACAAAACTAACCAGAAAAAGATGTACTTGATGACAAACCATCGAGCAGATCCATGTCTTGAGATACCGAATGTGTGGGTTTAATCTCTGCTGCATTAGTGTTTAAATAATTCATCAATGGTTATACACAGAAAATAGACAATTCAAACAGTCAACATTAAACCAAGCTAACCAGAAACAGATGTAGTTGATGACAAACTACCGAGCAGATCGATAGCTTCAGGTACAGCATGAACAGGTTTAGACTCCGCTGCATCAGTATGGCCAAAATTCAACAATGGTCATCAATAGAAACATAGGCAATTGCTACAGCTAAGATTATTTTTACCTTGTCCAGGCGTGCCATTCTGTGATGGGGATGATCCAATGGATAGAAGGTCCATAAGAATATCTGTGCTAGCAGTTGAAGGTACACCTGAACAAAAAATAGGAAATAGGAAAAACTAAGTGCTAAAGTAAGGGAATTTTCTGATAACAAAAAAATAGAATGTAACAATTAGTGCACAAAAAGATAATGACTGAAGTACTGAACAACTCTTTCATGTGTAAATAAAATATTGACCTGTCTACACAGCATGACTGGAACTTATGACAAAAGCAAAAAAAACCTGCAACAGACTTTTTCGTGGGCAAAAGTAACAAGCAAGGTGGTATTAAATACAAATATTTGGACAAGATCCCAGTATCCCACATTATAGCACTAGAACTAAATTTTTGGGTAAAAGTATAAATGACTGATTAGCAAATTGTTGAACATGGGGGTGAGCTCAAATTCCATAAAAGGTAAGAGTGCATATTCTGAGGGACTGACGGAGGGATGCAGCGGGCACCAGTCAATAAAGCCCATTTGCTCTTTTAACGTAATCAGAGAAGCAAGCTAACATGGAAACCACGCATGAAATAACAGGGATGCTGGCAAAAAGAATACCTGCTGTTGATGTACTTACTCCACCAATACCGAGAAGATCTTGCAGAAAATCATTAGGTGTTGTAGAAGTGGTGGTTGAAGCTGGTGCACCATCAGAACTCAAATCAAGCAAATCAGCTAAAGGAGCTGAGGTGGGTTTTGCTACACCATTCGGAAGCTTAAGGCCTCCAGGAGCAACTGTCGGGGCAAGTTTATTTGCTGAAATAGTTGCTTGTGTAGCAGTAGCCCGCTTCACCAGATAACTAGCTTCATCCAATACAGGCATACGTTCAAGCAAAGACGATCTGCATTTGAAACCAGGTACTCTCAGATTAATATCTTTCATAGGCAAAAAAAAAAACAAATCTTCTGCAGTAACATCTAAAAGTTTGGTGGCCCACCTGATAGACTGATGTCTTTGTATTATGGAACTGAATTCGATTGATCTTTGCTGTAGTTCAAGCACAACATTCTCCTTATTCCGAGCAACTATTTGTTTCACCCTCCTGTTAAAAAATTAAAGCCACAGTATTTAACAAAGCAGAAATATATGACAACTTAGACACATGGTGATATATATGATGAAGTTAGAGCCTTAGAGGTAGATATTGTATAAAATAACTAAAGACACTCAACACCCAGAAATATGTGACAAGCTTTTCAAGAAGATAACTTAAAGGCAGCATTAAAAAAGATGAGGAAAGAGTATATGGTGGTGTACCTCCAATGACCACCATAATGTACAGATAAATACAGCATAACACGGTTCTTAAAAAGATGAGAAATTGTACATGGTGGTGTACCACCAATGACTACCGAAATGTACAGATAAATACAGCATAACACGGTTCTTCTGCGTGTACAAGGAACATGTTCCCACAATTTAATGATCTGCAAGTCTGAAGTTCACTCGTGGTAAGAGTATGAGATAAAAAGGTTGCACAGATTTATGGATTAAGTCCATTTTACTGCCCCAAATTCAATATCTGGTCTGCAAAGCGCTCTCCCACTAAAAAACATTTAATTTTCACTAACAGTTTTAAAAATATATATAATAGGACCCACATGTCAGCATCTATCACCTTTCTTATTCATAATTATCTTCCCCCCAAAATACACAGAACAAACAAGATGGACGTGCTCCCTGCTTGACATAGGCCTGCCTACTCAGATGCTACACTGCTCGAAATGTTCTTTGTCTACTTGTATACATCATCGGAAACAGGTCAGTTAGGGGGCCCGTTTTTGCACCGGTTCTTTGGATAAAAACTTGATATCCATTTGCAAATTAATCAGGAACTTCATGAATACAAGAGAACAAAGACAAAAGAATACAATACATAGTTAAGAGAACTACATCTTTCAGTTGGTATTTTGTGTGACAACCATATGAGATCAAGTTGAAAGATATCTTACTCTGAGGTCGATGGAAATCGTGAGGAGAGCTTCAAAAGAGCAACCAGACACATAGCTCCAGTTGTCGCATCTGCAGAGTGGCGGTTAAGAGCGATTTCTACAGCATCCACAGCATCAGATTCTGTTACCTGAACAAGTTAATGTATTTCACAAGATGTATGACAAGTTACAAATGATACTAAAAAACATAGGATAAATTGCTTATACAACAATGTAGACAAGTAAAAGTCCAACCTTTATAGGAAAAAGATCCTTAAGAAATAAAATTCATTTATCTCAAGCTACATGTCTAAATTACAATTAAGGTCATCTGGCATGCATATATAGATAAACGAATAATGTGCATAGAATTTCTGGAATAATCACCCTTGTTTGGATGGGCCGGGATGGCTGCCTGCCCAGCTCATTCTAGTAGAAGTTAGAACAGACAACAACAGAACTTAAATATGTGACAATTATGTAGTAGTTCATACAGTTGGGAGCTACAATCTAGCAAGTTCAGAGGGTTAAAGAAGAACATATCCTGCAAGAAATTGTCCACTCACCGTAATTTTTTCCTCCCCATCCAACATGCCAACATTGTTCACCAGCATTTCACCATATTCACCAATGCACCAAACGGCTACTCTCACTAAACTTCCCTAAATAATATAATATTGACAAAATTACAGACATCGGGTAGGATGAGATGGAATGGCGTGCACTATGAAGAGTATTAAATTTTCCCTAACCTGTTTGCCATATGCTTGCAAGGCCTTATACAATGACCTCACTGAATATCCTTGAAGTTCTGATGCATTGCTTAACACAACAATAAGGGCATGGCATACATCATCCTTCACATGATTTCCAGCCTGTTAAATAATAAGAGTGAAAGATGAATTTGGCTCGTTTTTGTAAATCTAATAAGGCAAGACAACTTAAGCTTGACATCTCCCACTATGTCAAATAATGGACTGAAACATAACTAGGAACAGTACCACAAATATACCAGTAACTTTGTGTGCAAAAATAGTAATATTTGTGTAGTTCAAACAGGCTATGACAAATTTTATGTTATAGTGGAAATGCCTTGCATCCTTTAGAGGTTTCTGTGTGCATGCTGTAAGCATGAGGTACAAAACAGCAAGGAGAAATGCAGAAGACACAGGTCATAAGCCTAAAATCTAGGGCACAGGCAGAGTTTCTTCCTCTATGGGTATGTTTGGACTCTAGGATAGCTTCAAAATAAATTGAAAAGCTTCTTTCCCTGCAGTTTTGTATCAATGTGTGCTAATGCAGTTAATATCCCTCATTTGAAATATCCAGGTTGTACTATACACAGACTTAAAGTGTTCCATATTTAAAAGCATGCAATGCAAGTTGAACAGACTTTCCCAGAAGATGAAGAAATGACTAAAAAAGATGCAAGGTTAGAAGTATTGAAAGAAACACAAAAATAAATTGTGTTCTATGAGAACATATATTTTGACATTAAAATATCTCCACAGTACTTAGATACTTACCAGAGATAAAACCTTGAACATCTGATCAAGGTACCATAACTTCTCTTGAGAAAACCTATTGGAGATGCAATATTGTTAACCGCTCCACGAGGCAATAAGAAACCAACAGAATAAATAGATACTAACTTTTCAACTATTGAGCATATCTTTGATGTGAGATCTCCTTTAAAGTCTGGATCCGCAATGCTTAAGTAATCAATGAGCTCTTTAGTCAAAGGCTTTACATTTGTGTCATTGACTAACAGAAAAACAAGTTCAAGGGCCCTTTTGCGAATGGAGGCATCGGCATCCTGAAAGATGCACAAACATTACAAATGTTAAAAACCAGAATAACAGAACTAGGGTGCTGCAAACAGTAAATGTCAGGCTTGATGTAGCTTGCTAAACAGCAGATTTGATCATACACAACTATGAACTGAATCATACATTGTGAACCCTTGACTTATAGATTGCATGCATTGCAAGAGCAGTAACATAGAATCCAGCTTTAGCAAATACAGGAGAAGTACTCTAAACCAAGGGCACAGGATTAGTGATCTAGAGAAAGCTCCCAGCACAACATTTGGACTGGATAAGCCAACGCCTTTGACACACACATTTTTTCAATTAAGATCCTTTCAAAGTTGAAAATAGAAGGCAGGCCTACAGTGTACACTAAGTTAGCATGCTATATGGTGTCTGCACAAAGGCGAATGCCTAAATTTTGGTAGTATTATGCTAATTTGCTGAATGTCATGAAGTGCTGTCCTGTAGCATAATATGAGGATTCTTAATCTAATGTCGTACATACATGGGCATGAATTAGCGTGAGGTATAGTTAGACAAGCACTCAACATGGATAGAGTTGCATGTATTCTTACCTTTACACACTCTAATATTGTTGTCCTGTGCCTCTGCACTGCCAGTGCATCAACTGCAATGGCCCTCATAAGCATGTTAAGAGCAACATATCTGAAAGAAGACAGGGTAACAGGCACAGTAAATACTCCATCTATGGAGCAGATAGGTAAACCAATAAACATTTCATTTATAAAATGTGAAATAACATAACCAACAGCAACCAATTGTTCCATATACTATTGCTTGAAAAATAGTTTCAACTGAATCAAATTTCATAAGCTATAGCCACAAGCTCAATATAATTACTTATTACACTAGCAGATCCATCAAGAAAGGTAAAAGAAACTATTCACAAACAGCTTGGTTTATTTTTATTTAAAAAAAAGAGGGTCAAGAACAAAAAAGCAGAGAGGGTCGACCTTATATTGTTATCACGGTTTGACAAGAATCTACCCAAAATATTAATTGCCAGAACACGTAAACCACTAGTAGCTTCAATGCCCATTATTGTCTGAACACATTCATACAGAATGGCATTTCCAGCATTCTTGTTTGACTCAGTTTTTGTTGCAACCTGGATAAACACAAATAGCATCGTTAGCTATCCACTTCAATATGCAAACAAATGATCATGTGGATGAAAATAAGTTTAACGATGGGGAAAAATTAGTAAATAGGGAAGGTCTTGGAATCCAACATAGGCACCACCTACAGAGGGTCTAATGAAAATATGTCATAGTTTAGTTAGCACAACATAAAAAACATGAGTCATAAGTTATGGGCTAAATAATGCAAAAAAAAACTAATTCCTGTTATTCTATAACACATCTATAAGATTGAAAGGCAAAACCAAGAGACATATGCAACCAAGAAAAAAAAATGACTAAAAGCTACATGCCCGTGCCCTTGCTTTGTTGGAGAAGCAGTAAATGATAGTGTTCTGCATGTGAAACCGAAGATAAAGGTTGATCGATCACCTGAGCAAGAATATCATTCATATATTCACTGCAATTTGCATCGCCTTGACCCAAGATGCGCATAAGTTTAAGAACTCGAATATGCAAGAATGGATCAGCAATTCCAGAAACATCATACTCAGGAGCATAAGAACTATTGGACACATCTCTCAGTATGCGAACCAGACCTTCAATGCAGTTCTGCAAATGAGATGAAATGTAAAAGTGCATGAGGATAACGCATATGTCAGTTTCTCAGAACTCAGATATTATAGTACCATTTTCAGCATAAAAAATCTTAATGTGAAATATTACAAAATTGTGCATCTTCTATATGCAACAAGAGAGCAGTGATGCATTAAATATCAAATAAGATCATTTAAATTGTTATAAGATGTCGGTACCCTGTAGCAGGGATACCCACTCCTACTGCAGCAAGGCAGGACTCGTGTAGTCATCCATAACTACGCCATAAGGGGCAGAGCAGCCGGGCCCCACGGGTCAGACTCTTACCTCACCGGGCCAACAGCTCCGGACCCGCTCCCCGCTCTGGGACGGGTCCGGTGACGCCACGTGTCCCTGAGGAGGGGAAACTCCGCGCCAACAGCCGAGGGCACAGGGGTCCGAGACCTCCCCGCGTCCGTTCGGACCTCCCACGCGCGTAGAACCAACATACCGTCGGGGCGGGGTCCGGAGGCGCCACGTATCCCACAGGCGCGGGCGCGGGCGCGAGTCTTCCGCTGGAAGACTCGCCCACCCACCGCATTCAATGCGGGTGGTTGAGGCGTGCCCTGCCGCCGCCGCACGCGGGGCAGCCTTTGCCAGGCCTCACTGTAGACCGCATATTACCGAGGTACACAGTGCAGCTGCATCCGCGCAGAGCCCGTCTGCCGCATTAAATGGATACGACGGCACGTCACCTTTTCATCATACCGCCTACGCCGCAAACTACACGGCCCGTTCAGCTACGCTGAAGGCAACGCCGCAAGCTACACTCTGGCGCCGTTTCGACAAGACAGGGCATGGCTATGCCGGACGGAAGATTCCCACGGGCAGAGCAAGGAAATCCAGGAATGAGATCTCCGTCGCCTGCAATGCCATAATGTCTGAACAGTATGTCATTTTATACTACATCGTTGGGCCCACCTGTCGGGGACTCAACGGCCATGTACGCGCCTCCCTTGAGATATAAAAGGGAGGCGCTCGCAGCTCACTACAGACTGAGCCCTAGACACGCCAAGACTCTCACAACACAAGCTCGGTTTCACTCGAAACCACCCTGTTCTCAACCTCTTGAGAGCGCAAGCAATACAACTCACAGTGGACGTAGGGTATTACGCTCCGGCGGCCCGAACCACTCTAAACCTGTTGTGTTCATCGCGTTCTTCCACCGAGATTGGGCTAATCCTAACTAACTCCCGAGTACTCACCCTCTGGGTTTAGGCGGGTGCACTACGCCACCCGGCTGTGGGTTTGCACACCACCACATAAGAAAAATGTTAGACAGAGAAAGTACATGTTTTCGTTTGATCTTTTTTTCCTGTGCACTTACCTGTCCTGCTATTTGTGATGTTGGGTGTAAGAAATAAATGTCCTTACCTTCCTCAGGTACTCCAGAGCGTCTTTGCTGGCTTTGCATAGTTCCGTGCAGAGCTGAATTGCAGATATAAGAACCCCATGGTGTTTTTCTTTCAACAGTGATGCAGCCAGGGCCATGAAGTTCTCCGCCAAATCTGGCACTTTTCGTACGATCCTTATAGAGCACAAAGCAGCCTAATAACCAAGTAGATATATACCATAAATTTAAAAAAATACCAGTAGAAATATCAAATAGCGATAGAAAGACACAAGGTAAGCACTGCATCCAAACATACTCATATAGTAGTTTACAAAGACTAATTGATGAAAACGTTTACAGAGCGACTAGATTTGGCAGTTCCAATAAGTATGTTGTTTCCAATCAACCTAGGTCAATTCCTTGAAATAACACAAGTCAATAATTTCACTCGTTCAGCTGTCAGTGTTTGCCTTGGTCCTGCTCGACTGGACTCATCTACTGGGATTGAATTACAGAGTATACAGGTACGTACCTTTTTCTTTGTATTGACTTCCCTACTGCGCATCAATCTCTCCACTTCTGGCGACAGATCCCGTGCCATTTCGGCAGAGCAGATGTTACCAAGCGCACACAATGCGAGGCCCACGATGAACTGGTTCGGGTGGTTGAGATCTCTGCCCCAAATTAACCACTACCATTACTCAAAACTCGGTACACCATTTGAGGAAACAACACTCGCAGCAGTGACATTGCAGGGACGGTATCGAGCGGGCCTACTGTTTGAGGGAGTTGGTGACGAGCATAAGCACCTCCTGCCGCTCGTCGAGGAGCAGCATGAGGCCGAGGTAGCCCACCCGCTTCTCCGGGTACCCCGCGGCCGCGATGAGCTTGAGGCACTCCATCTGGGCGAAATGGGTGGGGTAGCCGAGCATGTGGATGAACATGAGCTTGGCCATGTTCCTGTGCCGGAGCGCCGGCTCATTCTCGCTGATAGCCGTGCGTATCGCCGCGCACTCACACCGCACCACCGCCCGCTCCTCCGCCGCCGTCTTGCACGCGCGTATCGCGCGTATCATATCCCTGCGGCGCAGCTCACGAGGCGCGGTTACAGCATTGGCAAGCACGAGCGCCACAGATCCGGCGCAGGTTGGGGGGAATTCTGGGGCGGCAGGGGTTCTCACCGGAGGCGTGTGCCGGAGAAGGAACTCATAGCGATGTCCGAGGCAAAGTCCTCGACGATCTTCTCGACCGTATCCATGCCGAGATCTCGGAGAGGATACGCCGCCGCGCGCGGAGGCGGAGAGGGGAGCAGCGGGATCTGACGCCAAGGTGGTTGGGGCGGGAAGCAGCGGAAGGCGAGGCGTGTGCGTGTCGAGCGAGGTGGACGAACAGGGGCGTCGCCGGATCTGGAGGACTGGTTGGGGAAAAAAAAATAAATTCCCTGTATGCCATTAGAAAATGTAACCCATCTCTTCTATGCCATTGAAAATTAGTACGTTCCTTCAATGTCATTGTTTTTAATTTTCCATTCCCTCTATGCCATTGGAGTCAAAAATACTAACGGAGCAGTTAAACTAAAAGACAAAAGGACAATAATACCCCTGGCTCTTATTCCTTGCCCTCTCTCTACTACCACTGACGTGTGGGACCCACACGTCAGATTCATCTTCAACCTTGAACCCATCGGATCCACGATGGCGACGGAGGGCCCAGCGCGCGCGGCGGAGGCCCGTGCTGCCCCTCCGCCGCGACCGCCGTCGCGCGAGCCACCGCACGCGTCGCGCCCTCCGTCGGGCCCCTGTCGCGGCCGCCGTCAAGCGGGCCCCCGCGCGCGCCGCGTCCTCCGCCACCGGCCGCACCCTCCGCCGCACCCCTGCTCCGGCGCCGTCCCGCGCCGTGTCCTCTGCCGCGGGCCGCGCCCTCCGCGCGGGGTCCAGCCTGCCGCGGCCGCCCATCCTGCCCCTCCGCCTGCGTGCGAGCCGTGTTTGCAGCCAGCGCGACCGCCGGTGAGGGCCGCGTCAAGCACGGCGGCCGGCGGGGAGCGCGAGCGTGGCGGCGCTCCATCACCTATTCTCTCTCTCTCACCTCGACGCCCCTCCCTCACCTACCCTCGCCGGCGACTCCCTCCCGGCGGCGCGCCCCTCCTCCCTTGCCGCCGGGCGGGCGGGCGAGCTGCGGGCCGGGCGAGCGCGCCCCTCCTCCCTCCCCGCTAAGCGAGCTCCGCTGCCTCCTCGCGCGGCGCCGCCCCTCCTTGTCCTCCTCCCTCGCCGCGGGGGACCCCGGCGGCGGCGAGCTCCGCCGAGCTCCTTGAGCCTGCGCGCGCCTCGCCATGGCCGCAGATCCGCGCTGCGGCGGAGCTCGATGGCCGCTACCTCCCCTGCGGCCGGCGGCGGCCTCATGCGCAGTGAATCGAGGCGGCGAGCACGCGCGGGCGCAGCCGTGGGCGTGCACGAGCGGCGAGCGGAAGGCGGCCCGCGTGCGTGCGCGGCGGAAGGCGGCGGGCGGTGTGCGTCGAGGCGTGGCGGGATGGCGGCCGGGTGAACTGCGTCGAGGGGCGGGGCGCTCGGGGAAAAAAATTGCGGTGAGGAAACTGAGGGGTATTATTGTCTTTTCCCCTGTACCTTTTAACGGATCTGTTAGAGAAATTAACGGCAATGGCATGGAAGAGATGAAAAATTATAAATGATGCCTTAGAAGGGATGAGGTAATTTTCAATGGCATATAAGGGATCCAATCTATTTTCCAATGGCATACAGGGAATTTACTCGAAAAAAATGGTGGTACTGGTGACGGTGGAATGTGCGAATCCGACCTATGGATCGACGAATTTTGCGAAATGCGCGCAATTTCGATTTCCGTCTTGGAATTCAATCGACAAGCAAACCATAGCTATGTTTGCTTAGCTGTGACTGATGGCTAGTGCTGATTTGTTACGAGAAAATAGTACTGCTGACTGGTTGGTAACTGGTAGTTGATGCTGATTTAGTATAAGAGAATAATATTATTGACTGGCAAGCCAAGCAAACACAACGAATATGTTTTTTGGAAATTTGGAATTTTCATATAGATTTTGTGCCGAAACAGTTCAATTCCCAAGACATTTGTCTTCGGAATGGTGCAGTCCAGTTCGGCCCGACAACATGGACCTTGTTATCTTGTTATTAGCTTGGGATTTCGGCCGACTCCAGCATTTTCTTGAGTCTTGACCTGCCCCGACAAATGCTCAAAAGGATAGAATGATAATTTGATGATCGTGAATTCTGTCTTGTTTGGTTTTTTAAGTAGCTGTCATATGTTGAGATGTCAATTCGATTATTTGGATGTCAACTTAATATAAAACTAATTGCATAAGTTGTAATTAGGGCTCTAAAAGAATCTATTAAATATAATTAATGCACAATTAGCGAATAGTTAATATATCAATTAATAATTAAATTATGGACTAATTAGATTTAACAGATTTGTCTCATGATTAAGTCATGACTTATGAAATTAGTTTGGTAATAAGTCAATGTTCAATATTCCTAATTGGTATTTAAACATACAATGTGATTGAACTTATGACTAAAATTGAAAAAACCAAACCTGGAACGTGATGGATATCATGGATCTTCCAGAGCATGATTCCTGTCCCAGTGACGTGTGTACTCCTTCCTACAGATATGATGGATGCATACATGCAGGTCAAGCACTTCATCAGCGGGCTCCAGGATCTGTTCAAGGACGGGGCTGTGGTGACAGCTACTACTCCAGGATCTCGTGCCTCATTTAGATGCAAAAGTTTTTGAAATAAAATATTTTCACATTTAAAGTATTAAATATAGGCTAATTATAAAATTAATTGCAGATTTCGTCCGTAAATTGTGAGATGAATTTAATGAGCCTAATTAATTCATCGTTAGAGCATGTGTATTGTAGTAATTTCTGTAGCAATTTAGTGTCTAATCATAGCATAATTAGACTCATTAGATTCGTCTCGCAATTTACAAGTAAACTATACAATTAGTTTTTTATTTCGTCTAGATTTAATATTCTATACATATAAGATTCTCATTCAATGTGATAGTTTTAAAATTTTAAATTTTGCATCTTAAACAAGGAGCTCGTTCAAGGACGACAGATCCTGACAGGTATAGCCACAGCCGGTAGACAAATCGGTGGATCGATCGATGAAGCCTGATCCTCTGCTGCGCGGCGCGCGACGTCAGGAGCGGAGGGACGCCGACAAGGCGGAGTGGTACGGGACAAGGGTGTCCGAGAGACCCGGGCACGGCCGGGGGACACGCGAGATACGTTAGTTTCCGCCTCCCTTCGACCCTTCTCCAAGCCACGAGATCTCGTACCCCAACACCGAATCTCTGCAGGTTTCCTGCGTGCTCGTTTTTTCTACGCCGAGCTATGTTTTTTTCCATGGGAGGCCGGCCGGGCCGGGCGGCATCGAGCTGTGGATGAGTGGAGCCGAAGATCTCGTGCTGGGGAGCATTGCGCATAAACAATGGCCTACTGGTCTCGAGTCCCAGAGGCTCCCCCCCTTTTTTTTTTCCCCTCCGACGTGGTGGCCGCCGAGCGAACGAGCGCTCGACATGTCTGTGAACATCTGGCTCGGAGCTCGACCAGAGTCTCCGCGCCGAGCTCTAGCGGAGCAAGACACTGTGCGTGTCCCCCGGCCGGCGATGCAGTGCGGCGCACGCCAAAGAGGCCAGCCAGAGGCGCGTCAGAAACGGGAGGCCGCCGGGAGTCGGAGCCCACTAGCTCCCCCGGCGCAGGAGGCTCTAGGCACCAAGACGGCGGTTCCACGGGCGGAGCAACCGGCGGCCGCGGCTGCGATGTGCCTTGACCCGATAGACAATTGTGCGGCTTGTGCCCCCGCACGCGCCACGGATCGTATTGGCGCAACCGCAACGGCTGACGACGCGCCGACTACTGGCCGGGCGGCGGGCAGGGGGGAGAGGCCACATGCCTGTTCGGTGCGCCACATGCTTTGTGCCCTGCCCGCGCCACCCGAGTCGCCGACCGCGGCCGGCTTCCATGTTGAGTTCCCTGACCCCACGCCCGATCGCCGGCGCCGGCGTGCACGCGCGGCGCGTCTCATCGACCACCGCCACGCGTGCATGGTGTATTCCACTATTCCCTGATGCAGCTCCTCCTACTCCAGACGCCCGGTCACATGACAACTGAGAGTCGATGCACCGAATTTGACAGTGGACACGAGTGTCGCATGACAGCAGATGACATGGCTCTGCCTGTGTTGAAAGGATTGACTCCTAGCTCAGGCTGTCAACCAGCACAGCACGAAAGGAACAAAAGCCACCGGCGCCGGTGCAGTGGATTACCCTGTTTCGTTCTTTTAAACACAAAAACGCTGTAAACACATTATTTTGCAACGGAATCTTGCTAATTTGAAGCACTAAATGAAGTCTATTTATAAAACTTTTTGCGTGGATGGGCTATAAATCGCGAGACGAATCTAATGAGCCTACTTAATCCATGATTTACAACAGCGATGCTACAGTAACCATCCGCTAAATATTGATTAAACATGAATTAATTAGCATAATTAGATTCGTCTCGTGATTTACAACCCATCTATGAAAAAAATTTACAAATAAACTTCATTTAGTACTTCAAATGACCAAGATTCCTTTGCAAATTTTTTTTGTAAAATGAATTAAACAGACCCTAAAGCACACACGAGACTGACGCGGGTCCTGTCGGTAGGCTACAAGAAATCAAGGCAAAGCCGGGGAGCCTTTTGCCTTTGGACAGCCACGCGCCTGCTCAACAGGCAGGCAGACAGATTGGCCGCCTTTGGGTCCCCCTGAACCCCGACAAGCTGCCTCCCGCTGCATCGATTCCTCCTGATCGTCTTCGCTGGCAGGCACCGCACGTCTCTCTCCCCCTATGGCCGTGTTTGGTTGCAGGGTGTAAAAATTTTGAAAAGGTATCTTTCTATATTTGAAGTACTAAATATAGATTAATCACAAAAATAATTACAGAACTCGTCTGTAAATCGCGAGACGAATCTAATGAACCTAATTAATCTGTCATTAGAGGTTATTTACTGTAGCATTACTGTAGCAATTTAGCACCTAATTACAGCCTAATTAGGTTCATTAGCTTCGTCTCGCCATTTACAGACAGCAGTCGCAATGCGTTTTTTATTTCGTCTAGATTTAAGTCTCCATGCAGTTGATGGAAAAAAAATTTGGAATTTGGAATTTGGGAACCAAACACGGCCTATATATGCTCGGCATCTCGTCCTCATCCCTGCTCGTCGCGTCCATCCCATCTGAATTCCAAACCTCTTCTCTTGCAGGAAGGAAATAAGGATCACCAAAACTCGTAGCTTTGATTTGCCAGCGAGAAGACAGGAGCAGCTAGCTGCAATAGGATCGAACGATCAGCAGTTGAGCACGCACGACATGGAGCTGGAGCTCGGGCTGGCGCCACCGAACGCGCACCATCATCCCATGATCAACAACCACCTCGCCGACGAACTCAGCAGCAGCTCGTCGGATTCTTCTGGCCGTGGGAAGAGAGGGTTCAGGGAGGCGTTCCAGCAGGAGACGCTGCTGCCGCTTTTCGACGACGGCTCGTGCAGGAAGAACAAGAAGCCGCTGGTTGGGTGGCCGCCGGTGAGCTCTGCGCGCAGCAGGGCGGGCGCCGGCGCCAACTACGTGAAGGTGAAGAAGGAAGGGGACGCCATCGGCAGGAAGGTGGACCTGTCGCTCCATAACTCCTACGATGAGCTCCTCGCCACGCTCGGCCGCATGTTCCCGACCACCAGCAACCAAGGTAGTACTAGTATTATTCCATTAGAATTCAGAGGATCTGCAATCATCCAATCAACCTATTCTGATTCCGGAATTATTGCCATGGCGTGCAGACGGCAAGGAAATCAACAGCTCCACCAGCCATGTGGTGGTCACCTACGAGGATGGAGAATGGGACTGGATGCTCGTTGGAGATGTGCCATGGGAGTAAGTTCATCGCCCTCCGGTCCTGCTGTTGAATTCAGAGCAAGTTTTAGGGGATTGGATTGTTGCTGACATCGTCTCTGTGATTTTGCTGCAGTGATTTTGCACGATCCGTCAAACGCCTTAAGATATTGGGATGACTACACATCTCACTGCACTGATGTACATGTTTATCAGCCTTTTCTTTTCTGGTTTCAAAAGCATGGTGTTGACTGTTAAGAGTCAAGGCAGTACTAGTAGGTTACGGGTTACTACCTCTTGTGAGTTGTGACAATACGTATACGACCAGGTCTTGTTTGTGAGAATGTTCTCTTGGAGACTTGTCTTTGTGTTTTGCGCGGTTTATGCTGCTGCTGATCATATACTATATATACAAAAAAAGAAAAGATATACTATATATACAATATAGATCTTTCTACCCTTTTTGCTAAAGAACATGGAAGCCTCCCTCTCTAGTCTCAAGCAAATCAATTGACGCTCAGGCTAACTGTGGATTCTCCTGTTGCTTTAATAATGCTGGCAGTCCTAAGCAAATCAGTTGACTCTGACGGTTGATGTTCAGTTCTCTTTATTTGTGCCCCACATTTCAGTCTTCTTGTAATGCTTTTAAGTGGGCCACGTCGGGTCACGCAACTTGGCGCGCAAACGGCCCACGGTCGCCAGTGCAGCCCGCATCGTCGTGGAGATAAAACAACAAAAGCCCTTTGGACGGATCAGGCCCATCACAGCACGCGGGCGCGCAGCCCATCGGAAACGCGTCTCGATTTCGCCGAACAAACACGCAAGCCCACCTGAGTGAAAGCCTTGCTTGCGGTGAGTCCACATGCGAGCCCCGTTTGCCGTTTGTTTACGTTCGCTTCCAGTTCATAAAAAAAAGGGTCAGATGTGGATTTCTGTACACTCTATTCGGCAGCTCCAGCAGCCAGCCCAATAATATTTTTCTCTCACACCGCTCTAGCACCAACTTTCAGCCACCAGTCAACCAACATTATTTTTCTCTCACACTACTCCAGCCACCAACTCCAGCTCCAGCCCAGCAACAGAGCGGTAGATTGTAGCCATGTACAAAGTACAAACTTAAACGGTGTACCCTAGAAGTACACGATCAAGCTCCATCAGTCTATCTGGTGAGAAAAAGAGTACACATTTTTAGAAATGAGCTTAAGAATTGTTACTCCACATATGATGTTAAGTTAATATTACTTTTTGAAAAAAATTTATATGCCTCACATTCTATAATAATCAGAGGTAAGTCTTTCAAAAAAAAAAATCAGTGGTGACAATTCTTTAAGATGGTAAAAATTGTTTGTGCTAACCATTGGGTAATGGGTCCACAGATTGGCCTACAAACTCCCATCTACCGCAGCATTTATTTCAATTCTTCCCCGAATTTTTTTAATAAAATTTGCCGCATTATGTTGTTTGGTTCGTATTCAAACATGACGGTGAAGAACGAACGATGAAAACAGTTGGAGGGAAGCACGAACTAGTGCGGGCAGCGAGATGGCGGGAAATCCAGGGAAAGGAATTCCCGTCTCCCGCCTCTGCTCCCGGATAGCCCGCCTTTCTCAAATCACAGACACAGGGACCACCGCCGTCCTTGTTTCCCCTACTGACAGGTGGGTCCTCTAGCAACCTCGACTCTGAGACCCCACCTGTCAGGTGAATCTTCCAGGGCAAGGAGAGGGAAACATTTCGCGGCAGCGGCGGCGGTTCCCCCAAATTTCCCTCCCTTTTTCGCTCCGCGTCCCCCAAAATGCTTCCCTATTAAAATCTATCCATTCCCCCACATCCCTCCCTCCGCCGCTCTCCCCTCCCAAACCCCGCGCGCCCATATCCTAGGGTTTCCCGATCTCCTCCCCCTCCCCTTCCCCTTCCCCCTCCGCCGCGGGTCGCCGGCGAGGAGAGCATCGCCGCGATGTTGGAGCTACGGTTGGTGCAGGGGAGCCTCCTCAAGAAGGTCCTGGAGGCGATCCGCGACCTGGTCACCGAGGCCAACTTCGACTGCTCCGGGACCGGCTTCTCGCTGCAGGCCATGGACTCCAGCCATGTCGCGCTCGTCGCCCTGCTCCTCCGCGCCGAGGGGTTCGAGCACTACCGCTGCGACCGCAACCTCTCCATGGGCATGAACCTCAACAACATGGCCAAGATGCTCCGCTGCGCCGGCAACGAAGACATCATCACCATCAAGGCCGACGATGGATCCGACACCGTCACCTTCATGTTCGAGTCGCCCAGTAAGTGGCCAATCGCTTCTCGCCTTGTGTTTTTCGTTGTCGCTGCTTCTAGTGGCTCGTTACCTTATTCCTGACAGTGGTTATTTCGCTGTGGAAATGAACAGAGCAAGATAAGATCGCGGACTTCGAGATGAAGCTCATGGACATCGATAGCGAGCACCTTGGCATCCCGGATTCCGAGTACCAGGCCATCGTCCGCATGCCGTCTGCTGAGTTTATGAGGATCTGCAAGGACCTCAGCAGCATCGGGGACACAGGTACATAGATTTATCCAGTAGGCTATTTGTCTCTGTTGCACATGGATGGTTCTAGCCCTTGTCAATTGAACAGTTGTCATTTCATTTTGCAGTTGTCATCTCGGTGACTAAAGAGGGCGTCAAGTTCTCAACGTCGGGAGATATTGGGAGTGCAAACATTGTCTGCAGACAGAACCAAACTGTTGACAAGGTACCCTTTAACCCCGTTATCACCGCCAAATTGGAACAAATCTTGTCCTCTGAATTTATGTGTGCTTGTAACCTGAAAGTTCTAGGGACAATAAAAGCAAGGGATGGTTCCTTGTAGGTACTTATATCTACTGAAGTTAGCAAATATGCATGCATAATTTCTCAACCAGGTCTAACATGCAACACATTCATAATACCTACTGAAGTTGCGAAATAAATGGAATTCAGATGATAGGCTTCGTTGCCCTGTCTTATAATTCGTTATCCATTACAGCACTAGCTTTCTGTTAATTTATCTAGCCACTACACTAGATATTTCAGAAAGCAGAGGTTGCCACCTTCATTTGGTTGGTTGAATTGTTATTGCTAACACTGAATTGAATCAGATACCTGTTGCATATTTGACATTTGAAAGATAAATGCAAATAAGGTGCTCTGTTATCGTAGTTAGTAAATTTTTTATCTCTTTATGATATTGTTTTAGTCAGTATATTTTTAACAGAATATTGCAGCACTAATGAGATGCTTGCATTGACTAATCGATACTGTTTGTATCAATGCAGCCAGAAGAAGCTACCATTATAGAGATGCAAGAACCAGTTTCCTTGACGTTTGCCCTGAGGTACATGAACTCCTTCACCAAAGCATCTACACTGTCTGATCAAGTGACTATCAGCCTTTCATCCGAGCTACCGGTGGTGGTTGAGTACAAGATCGCGGAGATGGGCTACATTAGATTCTACCTGGCGCCAAAGATTGAGGAAGATGAGGAAATGAAGCCTTGATGACAACAATATGAAGCCTATGTTTCCCTGTCTTCCAACCATCGTTTGCTTAGCTATTGTTTGCAAGCAAAAAAGGATGTTATGTGTTACTATCTCTTAGGCCAGACTGCTTAGCTACTTGCATTTGTGATTGCCCTGTGAATCCATGGATTTACAGTGAATCTAGATTAGTGGGCTTGTGTTTTGCGCATGTCGCTTCTATTTGCCCTTTTCAATTCACTCATGAAATTCTTTACTGGGAGCACAATGTGCCTTTGGTAATGACCCTGATGGTTGCTGGATAAACAAGCCTTGAATCTTGACAAGCATCAGGTTCCAGGTAAATGGGATTGTTTCCTCCTATGCTCTTGAGAAAGTGGCAATGCATAATTTCTGTGTTGTGGCCTGTAACTGCTTCATTTCGATTCATAGGAAGATCCTATGTAAGAAACTACAGGGCAACCATTGGTGCATCAGTGCATGTATGCTGATGATTTTGGGGAATGTGCAGTATATAAACACTGGTATCAAAATCTTGACTTTTCCATGTACGAAGGTTGAATCTTAAACATTAGGAAGTTATGTGTGAAAAAATTCAGAAAGCTAGGATTGCCTCCGCATCTTGTTCTTCCTCTGCTCCCCAGTCCCCAGTTTCGCTGCCGCAGGGCCGTTGGCATCCACACCTTCCGCCCGCCACAGCGGCGTCGTGCAAGGATGGGACGCGGGACGCCGAAGCCGACGGAAGCATCGCCGCATGCGCATCGCCGCTGGATGCCGCTAATGTTAGGTTAGGAGTCGCGCGCGCTGAAGGTGCAGCCGTGCAGGCCATGACTCCCTAGGCCCAAGCCCACGCACGCAACGCAAATACGGCCCAATTATCCATTCACCGCCTAGCTCGTTTATCTTCTTCCTCACCCAACACTGCTCTCTCTCTCTTCCCACAGCAATGGCGGGCTGACCGCAGCCGCTGCCCCGAGGCATCCTAAAGGCAAGGCCTCGTTTGCCAACAAACCGGCCGACCCGCGTTTGTTTAGCTCCGCCCCTGCTCCCGCCGCCCGCGGTGCCGTCCCAGCCTTACGCACCACGAATCCTACCCCATCCCGCGGGGCCGCACGTCCCGGCACCACCGAGGCCGTAGCTGCAGCCGCGCCTCGTAGGTTCCGGCGTTCCGCCACCCGTTGGCGGTGAAAGAGATCACCCACCACGCGGTCCGAGGTTCTCGCCGCCGCCCGCCCGCCGTCTCGGCCGTGAACGTGAACCTGTGCCACTGCCAACCACCGGTGAGTTCATAGTTTAATATTTTGAACAGAAAGCTTAGGTTTGATGTTGGAAATTTTAAGCCCGCAGTTTCCAATTCGAGCTGAAAGGTCAATTTTGTCCCCTTTGTTACCAAATGCTCAACAATACTGTCATTGCACTGGTTTTCAGGGTGGATAACGGCAGGGCGAGATGCTGATCCCGTGCGATTGCTTCCTCCATGTTCCTGCACCGCCACTGACTCCATTACAGAATTCTACAGCTTCGGCGCCCTGCAGAGATAAAGGCCTCACGTCGCAGATCAACTCTGTCTATGCACCAGCTAGAACTTATGAAATTTGTCCGGAATTGACAGTTCCATGCACAGTTGCCAGACATACTGGCAAAGGGAAGAAAAAAAGCAACTGGGTCCATTATGGTGGGTTGCTTCCAGCAATGCTGGAGGCACTGGAGGATGTCCAGGACGTCGGGGAAGCGCTCTGGCCATGGAAGGACACACTGAGCAACCGGGAGAGGACGATCGTCCTCAAGGAGCAGAAAGATTGGAGACGGGCTGTCGAGATCTTTGACTGGTTTCGCAGGGAGAGGGGCCATGAGCTCAATGTGATTCACTACAATGTTGTGCTCTGTACAGTTGGGCGAGCCAGGAGATGGGATCTCGTTCTTAATCTGTGGCATGAGATGCATTCCTGTGGTGTGGCACCAGATAACTCGACATATGGTACATTGATCAATGTATGTTGCAAAGGAGGAGGAGAACGGGCGACTTTGCTTTGGCTTGGGGACATGTGCAAGCGGGGTTTGATGCCTGATGAGGTCACTATGAGTATTGTGCTGCAGGCGCTTAAGAAAGCTGGGGAGTATGAAATGGCCGAGCTTTTCTTCAGAAAGTGGTCCTCAGACTCAAGTGGAAGGATGGAGGGACACCCTCACTACAGCTTGTACACTTACAACAACTTGATTGATACTTATGGAAAAGCCAGTCAACTTGAGAAAGTATCAGATACATTCAATCAAATGTTGAAAGAAGGAGTTGCGCCAAGTGTCGTTACTTTCAACACAATGATTCATGTTTGGGGCACACACCATAGAATGGAGCGAGTTTCTTCTTTGGTGAGGATGATGGAGGAATTCCAGTGCTTTCCTGACACTAGGACTTACAATATACTGATCTCACTGTACAGGGAAAGCAACAATATTGATGTTGCAGAGTACTACTTCTGGAAGATGAAGGCAGAAAATTTGATACCAGATGTAGTGAGCTGCCGCACACTCTTATATGGATACTCTATCAGGGGCATGATTTCTAAAGCGGAAGCCCTTCTAAAAGAAATGGATGAGAGGGGATTTTTGATAGATGAATACACACAATCAGCTTTGACGAGGATGTATGTGAATGCTGGGATGCTTGAGCAAGCATGGCATTGGTTTGACAGATTCCATCACCAGATGAATTCTGAATGCTTTTCTGCAAATATTGATGCATTTGTTGAGAAAGGATACATAGTTCTTGCAGAGAAGGCTTTTATACACTGCCTAAAGAAGAAGATGCTCAGTGTTTCTGTGTGCAATGTTATGATCAAAGGATATGGGTTGGTAGACAAGCTAGATGAGGCATGTGAGGTAGCTGATGGCATGGAGAGGTATGGCATTTTACCTGATTACGTGACATACAGTTCTCTCATTCAACTTCTGTCAACCGCTAAACTGCCAAAGAAGGCTCTTCACTACTTGAAAAAAATGCAATCAGTAAAACTGCTGTCAGACTGTGTTCCGTACTCTGTGGTAATTAGTAGCTTTGCTAAGAATAGTGATTTAGGAATGGTTGAATACCTATTTAGAGAAATGATCACTTCAGGGATCCGTGCTGATGTTTTCCTCTACTCTATTTTAATTGATGCTTTTGCTGAAGTTGGAAAGGTCCAACAAGCTGCAGCATATTTTGGTTTGATGAAAAAAGATGGCTTATGTGAGAGTGCTACAATCTACAATTCTTTGATAAAGCTCTATACAAAGGTAGGATATGTTGCAGAGGCCCGAGAAACATACAAGCTACTCAGATCATTGGATACTGATACCAACCTTTATGCATCTAATTGCATGATTGATCTCTACAGTGATCATTGTATGGTGAAAGAAGCGCGTGAGATTTTTGAAAGTTTGAAGGCCAGGAGAAGTGCAAATGAATTCTCATACGCAATGATGGTGTGTTTGTACAAGAAAATTGGTCGCTACGATGTAGCTCACAGGATTTGCAAGGAAATGCAAGCTCTTGGACTTATGACTCAAGCACTAAGCTACAATTCTGCAATCCAAATGTATGTATCTTGTGGAAGAATGGAGGATGCTTTTAAAATATTTAAGAAGATGTTGGTATCAAACACACCACCAAATGATGCAACATTCAAGGCACTAAAAGTTATTCTAGTAAGAAGTGGAGTTACAAGGAACGAGATAAGGAAGCTAGAATTGTTAAGAAGAAATAACACTCATGATTGCTTGCATCAATGGTACAGGGCACTATCCCTTTCCCTTCAGCTGTAAGATCAAGCATGTTTTCTTTCCAACATAGTATTATTGATCAATCTGCTAAAAGGGCACACCCTTTTGACATTGACAATTGTAAGAGTAGAAAAATGAGCACAAGAAAGCAAGTAACATCAGAACTGATTTCAAATGGTTGAAATCTTAGATGTAGATGCACAATTGCGATTATCTATCTGCTGAACTCTATACAGAGACGGTGCATGCCATTTTTGAGTAAAAAATGTTGATAGTTGATTGACTGATGCACAGAGAATTCATGGAGATCATTTACACATGTGTGGATCCTGTTAGATCTCTGCAGGTGAGTTTTATTACTTATATGCTCCCAGTTTCTATGTATCAGAATATAAGGTACATGCTGTTGCAACGTCATGGTTTTGCTAAAATTGAACTGCTTCAGCTTGTATGACTTTCACAAAAAGATTCAGTATATGATAATCTCCAACTTTGCGATGTTTTTCTGAGTTCTGCCTGTTGTGATTTTATTTAATTACATCACAGTTACTTGGCAACATAAATTTTCAATAATGGCATCGTACTTCTTGCAGTGCCCTATTATGTTATTAGTAATTTGTCCTGATAAATCTGCAGTATATATTTGTTTGGCTTATATTGAATAAATTTGTGTTCCCTTGTTGGTGGCTCATGTTGGGTTTCAGCTCTAGCCTATCACAACTTTACCGCTGAAAGCCTCAAAATTTAAATGATGCACTTTTCAATTTATGCCACTTTGTATTGAGGAACATGTAATATTTTACCAAAAATATACAGGTCGAACTATAAATATAATACTAATTTTAAACTTCTCTGATCATCATACTCCAGTGCCATTATTTTATTGTAATATGCTCTTCTCTAGCTATTTCTTTTTTCGTATTAGAGCATACTTGATCACAAAAGACATCTATTTGACTTTCTGCTTCCTATTAGGGCTGTATGGTTTGTAAGCAAAAACCGTTCGTTTGGCATTTGCAGACGCTCTCGCGGGCTGCTGGCTAGTGGAGCTTGCTCTCAGCCAGCATACCCGGGTTCGAGTCCTGCCTTCTTCTAAGTGTAATGCGGGGAGGCAGTCTGCCTCTTCCGTCTCGTTTTTTTTAGGTGTTGTACATTTGCAACACATACGAAAGGTGTACCATGGCCAGTGATTCATCTAAATGATGATTCAGGTAGTGCAATTTACTGGAGGCACCCTTCTTATTGGCTTCTGCAAACTGAGGTATATCATTTTTTATTTAAAACCGGTCACTTCATGTTATCATATATGAAATAGATAATAACACCTTATTGAATCTAATTTGATAATAGGCAAGAGGGAAACTTTCTAGTATAAGTATTATAATAGTTTATATGCATCTAGTCATGGTATTTTGTCCAAGCTCAGTGTTGATTCCTCCGTCTCATTTAAACTATGTTTTTGTTTCATCCCTAGATCCTTGGAAGATTAATTCTGAACAAGAGTAAGTTACCTACTTACCTTTGAGGTTTAGCTTGGGCAATATTATCACAGTGCATCCCGCAAACCCTTTTGTTAATATTTGTTATGGCTGAGGTCGTTGACAGGAATACTTTGTTTGCTGGTGACAGAATGGCAACTTCACCAACAGCACAGAGGTGAGTGCATGCATGACATAACTCTACCTTTGGTATCTTTTCTTCTATGATTATTTCGTTCATGTAAACTGTGCATGTGGTTTTCTTGAAAGAATCATTTTCGGAGTCTCTAATTATGTAAAGCCTCAGAAAAGAAATCCAGTTACTTATCCTCCTTTGTCTAGTACTACTGTCGAAGTTCGTTTTTTTTTGCGACTTAAAATGAAGTTCATTTCCTACGCAATATTAACTCAACGAAGACACTAACATGCTTATTTGATAGTAAGTATTTTGCTGGTGCGCAGTGGATGGAAATGGAATTCAACACCGTGCGTATTATACCTGGTAGACGGCCTCGCTCCGGAGGAGGCTCTTGTGGCCGGCCTCACAATGCCAAGTCTTCTGCTCTCCACTGCCGGCGCCATTGCAACCCGCTGCCTTCGACTCGCCATTGCACTATTTCACTGCCCGGGCCCAGGGAGAGCTCCCATTGCACTATTTCACTGCCCGGGCCCAGGGAGAGCTGAGCACCGTGCCGAAGAACCGCGAGCTGATGCTATGGGCGATGAGAGCGGTTCTCTGTCAGTTTATGCAGCTGCGGTGTCTTATGCAGGAGTCGTGCGTGCTCAGGTGAGCTGCGAGGCCGTGACCATCAGCAGCAGTTCGGCCCTTACGTTTTATGAACAAGAAAAATGGAGGAGTTTGTGCATTGTTCCAATTACTTTTCGAAATGATTGGTATTAGTACCACATAAAACTTGTTCCTTTTTGGTGTCAAAACTTGTTTAATCCATACCACTGGAAATGGTACAACAGCAGCATAAATGAAGCAAAATTTATGCAGCATGAGCCCGAGAATATAACAAAAGCAATGGCAAATATTGATGCCGGAATTGATACAGTGACACAAATCTAATATTCCCAAAAGGGAAACCTCTGCCTGCTTCAGGTTACCAGGGACGTCTCCAGCATGCCTTGATCCTGCATCCAGTCACTTATATGGCCATGCCCGTGCCGTTTGCAAAGCTCCAGGTTTACACCGATTAACTCACTGCAAATAGTATTTTTTAAAAGAAAAGACTCACTGCAAATGCTGATAACATTATAATCCATTCACCCAATTACGGATACCTCAGAGGCTCACTCAGAATTCAGAAGTGGGAGTACGGGATGTGCTGATGGCCAAGCAATCCATTCACCCAATTACTGCTCAGTGTGGCCTTACTAATTCAGCATATGCATGATTAATATATCCCTTAAAGTCCATAGTGGATATATTTGCAAGTTGACTGAGGTCTTTCTTTACAAATTAGTCTATCAGGCTACAACCTGATTTAGCTGCTCAGTGCTCACAATCAGCTCCACAAGGTGGGGCTGACAATCGTGGGAACTTGCTTCTCCTAGTTAGTACTCTTGCACTGTCCTGCCAAAATGAAGCATCCTAAGGGGAAAAAGCATTCGGAACGGTCTATCCATTATGCAGCTAGCTTGATTCTGCCCTCGGACCTCCATTGGCGTCACCGCTTTGCAAGCTGACCATGGTTAGAAAGAGAACAAGAGTCACCGATTTGACCTAACATGTACTTAAAAGTAGAGGCACCGGATTTCTTGAGAACAGCAACATTGCACGCTTTTGATCAGAGGGGAAGCAAACTAGCAAAGGATGCTGTATAGCTGAACATTGTCCTTCATAATAATCTAACAAAACCTAAGTTGACCAAACTCATGATGAATGTGGAAAATTTTCACCAAATTCACAGGGTTATGCTAGAGCTAGACCTTGTAAGTAAATCATGTAACAAAGTTACCAGCATCAAAATCACTAACTGAAATGTAAGCTCACAGGAGCTCGTCAAATAGCACAATGCCTTTCTCAGAAGTTGTATAAAATCTTGCGGGAAAAGAAGATGAGGATATTATACTGTTAATCTGTTATACCAAACAGACCAATCCAGATAGAGATTAGACAATTATCCATCATCACTGATTTTGGGAATGTTTAGATTAGAAGGAAAGACACTAACATCTTATTTTCAGATAATCCCTTTTCATATTTAATAGAGACAACGTCTACTTAATCTATTTATGCGCCAAAAGGAAGCTTACCTGTGCAAGTATGGCATAAATAGTACACTTTCAGTGTTTTTCGGCATCATGTCTCGTGCTACTTCTTTCCTTTGTGAACCTCTATCGAAACGACCAGAATTCACCATACATGCTTCCTGACTAGCAAGCTTGACCTCATGCCCTATTGAAGGAACAATTTAGGGGAAATCGGTAAGGCAAATGTTCTCATCAATGGGCCAACAATGGTTGTTCAAACTGTACAATCTCTAAACCTGGTAAAGATGTGGTTTCCTGAACTGAAGTTAGGCGATGCTTTAACATCATGTCCTCCTTGAAGATCATCTATATGGGTGAGAAGAAACAGATCACGAAAAATACATGAGAGGTATAACTAAATGTTTGCAAACAAGCGTGTTCATGTTAAACTTATGCTCTAGACATAGCAAAAGGATTATTTACCTCAGGATGTACAGCTAGCTGAAAGGATTGAAGGTTGGCCTGAGCTGGCTCTTGAAGGAATCGAGCTATGGTCGTTGAACTAGTAGGGATACTTTGCAAGACAAGTAATTTGTTATGCCGTTGGTCATGATTTGGTGGATTAAATGAATGATGAGCTACAGAACTTTGGTTCACAGGAAGTAGGGCAACCCCAGAATCTGATGCCTTGACACCACTTTTGTTAAGCATGGCACAGACTTCTGAGGGTGCCAGAGCCTCAGGTACTCCAGATAAGTTTGCTGGGGGGAGATAAAGGCCATTCCTCATAGACAACATCTGAAAGAAAAACAAAGAAAGTTATATTAGGCTGCATAAATGAGGAATACATGAATGGTGACTCTGGAATAGCTAAAGCGTTTCTGAGCTACTCCTAACATTACAGCCAAACATTTTGTTCTCTACTTCTCTTTTAGGATGGGAAGCATACATTGTGATCAATCCTGGCCACCCAAGTGTAAATACTCAAAACAGATATATACAAATTTAATGCATGTATTATACTTTTGTACGTCCTGATTTTACTCTGACTCTAGCTACTAAACACTAAACAGACCATACTCCAATGTGATACTGGACTTTTCCCCCCCACAGGAACCACCATTTTGGCATAATTGTATCATGACTCTTTCTCATATACATAAGTTAAAGCAATGGAATTTGATAATTCTCTCATGCAATTCACTTTGGTGTAAAATTTGAAAAATGTAGCTAAACCTACAATGTGCTAGCACCAAACGTTTCTCCCTGCCTTGATTGATACTAGTATTTCATCTCATGCTTTCACAGTTTTGCAGAAAATTCAGCTACTTCGCATTCACAATCACCATCATCGATCAGGTGAATGCTCATTTGAATTGCTACTTTGCTGGTCATTTAGCATTCACATATGTTGGTTGGTACTGGGTAGTTCAGCAGCATATCCCAAATGTTGGGTAACCCAGTAGTAGCAGTGCATCATCAGGTTGCTCACCTGCACCTGTAGCTGAAGCTGCTTCAGGTACTCAATGGCATCGTCAAGCATGGAGGCCTTGTCCGTCTGCAATCGCGAAACCATTCCCCCAAAGCAGCAGGAAAATTAGCTTCCAGATTCCAAGAACGCGAGAACTAACCCACGCAACAAGAATCAAGAATGGATGACACAAAAGGACTAAAGGAGATGAGGTGGTCCATGTGGTCGACCTTGCTCGAGTTGGGTACGAGGGTCTGCAGCGCCTTCATCTTCTCGTTGATCCTGCTCCTCCTCCTCTGCAGCAGTTTAATCGGCGGGCGTCAGGACTACCTCCTCACCAGATCATTAACCAAGCAGCCGACTAGAGGCCGCTAGACCAAGAGAGCGACAAGAGCCTGAGCCACGCACCCACCTTCTCGGAGAGGTTGTGCACCTCGGCGGCGCGGCTCCTCTTGCCGCGCGGGCGCGCCGGCCTCGCGGGCTCCGACTCCGACGACCCCAGCGCGTCCTGGCAACAAAACCAACCAATCGTAATGTTGGGACGCGCGGGCGGGCAGAGGCAGACAGAGAGGAAGCACCCACCTCGCTCTCGCAGATGTTGGCCATGCTCTGATGACGCAGGAACAAATCCAGCTGCTGCGCGTCCATCGCCGGCACCAGCAGCGGCTTACGGATCGATCACACACCACCGTAGCGGAAGCCCGCCCCTACGACTACGATGCAGGCAGCCAGCCGACCCAACCCGGCAGCAGAGCACGCGAGGACCGAGACGAGAAGTGGTCGCCGCTCTCCCCACCCTATGGTTTGCGCCCATGCCTCCCTGCCGTGAGCATGTCCTCACCAGCGACAGCGCCTTCGCTCACTTTCTCGACTTCTCCCCTTCCGATGCCCCTCTCTCCCTCTCTCGTTCGTTTGTTTGTTTCGGCTTTTCTCCGGCCCGAGAAAGCTGCAGCGGAGCGCAGCGCAGAGCTTTTGCCGGGGCTCTGCTGCCTTTCCGTTGCTGCAGCACCGGCCCTGCCCTTCCGCTTCCGGCTCGGTCCTCCTCTCTCCTCCCCCCCCCCCCCCCCGGCCGGCTGGATCGGACACCGTCGCGTCGCGTCCGGTGGGCCGCATTTATGCCGGCGACGGGACGGGTTCGCTCGACGCTGCCTCTGCTACATGCCCTAACATTTATGAGCCCAACCGCCTTTAATGGCGTGGCGTGTACAGGGTTAACCAAACCGACCGGTCCGGTCAAACCGCCGCCCTCTGGTAGCGGTTTACCGGACCGGTAACCAGTGGAAACCGGTTCAATTCAAATCCAAATTCAAATAAATTCAAAAAATCCCGTGCAACCGGTTCCGACCGGTTTACCGGCCGGTTTGACCGGTTTACCGGTCGGTTTGACCGGTTTGAATTCAAATCCAAATTTAAAAGCTCCCGTGCAACCGGTTTACCAGCCGGTTTTACCGGTTTACCGGCCGGTTTGACCGGTGGGCCTTAATGGGCCGGCCTATTTTTTTCTTTTTCTTTTTTGATTTAACTTTAAATCCCCGCAAACTATACTAAATGAACGAATTTTTGAGAAAATTTGACACTATTAGATTCATTGCACCTTGAAGTATTTTTAGGAATTTTTTAGGAATTTTTCATTTTTTGAATTTAAATTTAAATTTTGAATTTTGGCCGGTTGGGTACCGGACCAAACCGGAACCGGGCCGGACCGGTTTGACCGGTAACCGGTCAAACCGGACCGGTTCCCACCGGTTTGGTGAACCTTGGGCGTGTCCGGCCGCGATTTTTTTTATATTTAAAAAAATCAAAATTTCAAAAATATATGTCCGTTTCGAAAAATTTCGAAAATATACCCCGGTCGACAGTGGAAGAGGCGACAGAACCTTAACGTAATTTTTTTCTTCAAATTTGCAAAGAAGTCCCTGGCCGGGGGCGCGTGGGGGCAAGGGGGCCTGTCGCCCCGCCCCTCGGGCGACACGGGGGCCTGTCGCCCCGCCCCTCGGGCGACCGACTCTTACTCCCCTATATAAGCCCTTACCCTCATTCCCTCCTCATTTGAGCCCAAAAATTCCACAAAAAATCCAGAAAAAAAGGGGTGAGGAGAAGAGAAGCGGCGAAGCCCTGTCGGATTGCGCACTTATGATCTGCAGGTAAGTACATTTAGCTTATGTATTTTTCGATTGGTATTGTAGAGTAATTTAATTTAATTAGTGCTATATTAGAACCATTTAAGTAGGAGTTTAATGATACTTTAGTTACGTAGTATTAAATTAGTTTAGAAAATTAGTACTACGTGTTTATTATTACAATTGCAGTACTATTAGAGACGTGTTTATAAATTAATTATGATTTAGAATAGAATTGCGCATATGCAGTATAGAATTTGAGTGCCATCACGTAGTTATGAATACTTATATGTTGTAGTTGAAATCCATACTTAGTTTTTATGGATTATTGAATAAGGTAGTAAGGTAAAGAGTATAACTCGATAAGTATTCTGTGATATACAGATATGTCAAGCAAGATGTAGTTTCAAGTATTTTTTGGTGACTACAATGTTTTGTATGGGCCAAATGGAGCAGACTTTTCTGCCTTTAAGTGCACATCTAGCGCCATAGATAAACCTCTAGAGAGGAGTTTTGGTTCCATATATAAGTGGCTGCAGCGTGGATTCCGTGTTGATCCGGAGACACATGTGATGACCGTCCAGTCTCTTGTTAATTGGGAGGTAGAAAGTGATTTATGAGAATTGATGATGATACACAACACTGATGACTGCAGAAGTACATGCAAGTAGCTCTAGAGCGTGGGTGGTCTCTGGTCATTCTTGTTCAAACCCGGGAGAAGACACAAAATGAAATCCAACATTGTAGCAGCACCGCCCAAATTAAACCGGCTTAAGTGCGCTAACCATCATCTTAATACTTAATCAAGTTACTGTGCATTTAAAACGGTGTAATCTGACAGGCTGTCGGGTAAATCCCGATTAAACTACTGTACTCCAGGATCACAATTGCACTAGTAGACCCGTACGAAGACGAGCACAGATGATACCAGCATACAGAAATCTTCAAATTAATTTACAACACATGTTTTACATAAAAACTTTAAGTACGAACGACAGAGTTCAAAAGCACAGCGGAAGTTTAAACCCGAGTTCGAATACAATACGATAACCACGACGATGACATAAGGTGAGCTCCACATCCTGCCCACCGATGTGACGCCAACCTGCCCGATCTTCACGGGGAAGACGGGGCCCACACGACGGTCCACCCAGGAGGAAGCGGCTGTCCAATCTAGGACGCACATACCTCCTCGAAGTCAGCGGGAACACAACCTGCTCAAGAGGGTTACAACAACAACCCTGAGTATACTAATACTCAGCAAGGCTTACCCGACTTTGGGTATACTTAGCCCATTACCTAGACATACAAAGCTTTCTGGCTCTGGAGTTCTTTTGCTGAAAGGCTACTAGCAGTGAATCCTTACTTTCAATATTTTAGCTCCATTTAGTACAGCGAGTATTAACTATATTCGCCTAACATCTAGAGCACACATGGTAGATCAGATTATTTCTTCAAAACAACATGTACAACAATCCATCGTTACCTTTCCATACTTATTCCACTTCTTACTACGATGTGACAAAGTGACCAAGGTTCTCTTAACCGAGAGAGACGGCAAATCGATCCGATTTAACCTTGCAAGGTGGACCTAACTCACACGACACGTGAAAACCCCGTCGGGCCACACACGTCAACTGTTCCCATCATCACCCCGACGTCTGAATCACGACTGCCAAAACCCGGGTGAAGGGTCCCTCACGGCGAACTCCCAGAGAACCCGAAGGCGACATACTATCCAACACCCACCATCATTCCACTCCCAGAGTAGCAGGTCGCGATTCAAAGTATCGTTGCAAATCAGGTAATTAGCTTACCGGTTTCGACTACCTCCTACTTCCGGTATGTGGTTAGTACTGTTCAATCCTCGATCAACACTGCCAACAACGGTACGGTCCTCAATCGACACAGGCGGAGATTTCCTTTCATCCATTCCATACCAAACTCCAACTTATTTCCGCCCGGTCTCCATTTCTTTCTACTCAACAACTCATTTCAAAGCCATAGCTAAGGAATCAAGATCCTAAACTCGCGAGTGACAGCAATCACTCGACTTTTACCGAGATCCTACTTAGCAAAGCATTTCTATCGACACCTGCATACTAGTATAGACCCACGGTACCTAGGGAAAACATGCATCTATGGTTCCATACAACTCCTAGACATAAATGCACAAATACTTAAATAAACATTGAATAATTTAAATTATGGTTATGCTCCGGGGCTTGCCTTGCAGGTCAGCGGGGTTAACGAGGTCTTCTGGAGTGTGCTCAACGGCGTCCTCCTGCTGCTCTTCTGCTCGTGGCTCCTGGACCGGCTCAGCGATCAACTCATAGGCGACTTCGTTCGCGGCGTCTACACTAATAAAAATATGCCATGCAACCGTTAGGACACAGTGCGATGCATGAGTGCTTATGATGCGATGCATCTCAAAATGATGAAACATTATGCGGTTCAGAAGTTCAACTCATTTTAGCCTGAAGTGTTTCCTTCAAAACAACAACTACTAAACTAGCTTAGGGTAGCATGGAGTGAAACAAAAACTAGCTTTGCTGAAGTTACACATGCATGAAACAATTAACTAACAACAATAAAAAGGAAAAGAGCATAGCTAGGGCAATATAAAAGTAAAAACCCAACTTGCATACATGATCTATCAACAAAATTAATTAGCTTAACGTGAAAGCAGTAAAGCATGCCACCCAATTTTTTTCCCAACATTTAACGACGATCGAGAGCATTCATTTTAATCCTAGAAAAGCAATTAAACAATAATAGATCCACACACTTGCACATAGACCATGCACCTGAAACTTTTTCAGTGAACTACACATGCAAGAATTAAGCCACTGCAAATTTTTCATAATTTTTAGAGCAACAAAACAAGTGGTAATAATTAAACTAGCTTAAACAGAAACTGAATTTTCATCAGGGGCAAAAGTGACAATTCACAGGCACAAGTATTTTTCCTCAGAAGCTTTTGATTTTAGAAATCTAACAAAATTGGGTTTGCATTTTTAGGATTTTCATGTGAATTTCTAAGCAATTGCGAATTATCAGCCAAAATATAAAGAAATAAAATTGAAAACAAAAAAAGATAAAGGGGGGCGCTGACAGCCGGGCCCCACATGGCAGTGGGCGCCGGCCCGGCTCCCAGGCGCCCCCTCCCCTGTTTTTGCCCGCACAGGGCCAGGCCGTGGCACGGCAGCGGCGGCGGCGCCGAAATCGAAAGGGGAAAGAGGTTGGGAAGGTAGAGGAGGTCGCGATTGAGCTCACCGTGGGTTGATTTGGGGCGGAGGATGGCCGGGGAAAGGTCGTCGGTGGAGAGGGGCGGAGCTCGGGGCGGACGGTGATGGCGGACGTCGTCTGCGGCTCGATTTCGGCCGGTGTAGGGCACGACCGCGTTCGTGGAGGGATGGAGGAGCTTCGGGGCGAGGTCGCGCGGCACTGGGCGCAAGGAAATGGGGCGGGGCGGCGAGGGTTGGCCGGCGCGGCGTCGACGGAGAGCTCTGCTCGTGTTGGCTCCGCGCGAGCGCAAGGAATGGAGAAGGGGAAGGACGGGACGGGAAGGTTCGAGGGCATCCGCGTGGCTAAGAGTGGCGCTCAGATGCCGAGGTCAGGCGCGATCGCCGACGCATGGAGGCTCGCCGGCGTCCAGACGCCGACGCCGGTATGGGCGTCACAGGAAAAACACTGGAGCTCACTGTTGACTCGTTTGAACGATTTTGACTCAAGTTTGACCCGCTAAAACTCCAAATTTCATATAGAAACTTGGAATTTGACCAAAATAAAAGTTGTAGAGGAAAAGAAGATCTACAACTTTCGTTTTGGGCGAAAGTTGATTTGGAGCTCGGATTGGAGAGAAAAACGCGATCGAAAACGGCTAAGCAGATGTTTACGATGCGAACGCGATTAGTGCTAACGACGAATTGAATCCACGATTAGCGAGTTAACTCATGATTAGCGAGCGCGATTAACACAGGGGTGTTACAAACATGGTGCAGATCAAGCAACTCCGAGTATTCAAAGAGAGACCAACTATGTTGAGCAAGATGAGTCAGAAGAGATAGAGAACCAAAACATCGAACCACATGGCCTTGCTGATGAGGGAGAGAGGATACATAGCATTGTGGATGAGATGGAGGCAGAAGACCAAACCGCAATGGAGATGGAAGAATATGAGGGCTCATCTGATGACGAGCAGTACTCATTGCCAAAAGAGTGGGAGGAGCATGGTTTTGGCAATCATGTCGTAGAAAACGTACGAAATCAAGAGTGAGAGTACAAAGGGAATGAGGTAGTGCAAGGTGCAACATATCCAAACATTGAAGTTGTAAAAGATGCTGTGAGACTATGGGCAATATCATTGAAACGAGAATTTAGAGTTGTAAAGTCTGGCAGTAAAGAATATGAGGTGAAGTGTGTGAATGATGGATGTCCATGGCAAGTACATGCATTTAAGGGAAAATGGAAGTCGAACTGGAAATGTTCCATTGTGACAGAGCACACTTGTTTGCAGTTAGAAGTTCTTCCCTCGCATCGCAATATATCATGCGATTTTGTTGCAAAGCAAATATATGAGTTGATTATGGACAACCTAAATTATGAGCCAAAAATGATTGTTCGACACATTGAGCTGTCTTACCAGTACACCATTAGTTATTTGAAGGCATGGCGGGCTAAACAAAGGGTGTTCGAGACGCAGTTCGGCACATACAAAGCATCATATGATAACCTACCTCGTATGTTATCCCAGGTTGCTGCTAGAAATCCTGGAAGCTTTTATGACACATACCTCGTACCAGCCGTGACTAGGGGGCAAAGCATTCTGCAACGAGTCTTCTTTTGCCTAGGTGCCTGTGTTAGGGCATTTCAGTGTTGTCTTCCGGTGATCTGCATTGATGGCACATTTCTGACTGGAAGGTATAAAGGTCAGATACTCACCGCAATCGGGGTAGATTGCATCAACCAAATAGTTCCGCTCGCATTTGCATTTGTTGAGAATGAGAACTTAGACAGTTGGTATTGGTTCCTTGAACGAGTGAAGGTTCATGTTGTTGTTGCACGTCTAGATGTGTGCCTTATTAGTGATAGGCATGCAGGTCTGCTACAATCAATACTGAAATTGAAACGTGGAACTGCGACAACGCCTCCATTGTGGCCCGATGTCCAAAACAAGTGGTGCATTATGCATATGGGTGCAAACTTCTATGACCACTTCAAGAACAAGGATCTTAAGAACATGTTTAAGAGGTTGTGCACCCAAAATCAACAGAGAAAATTCAATGCATTATGGCAGATACTTGATCAGTTGACTGCAGAGCAAGTGAAGGAAAGGGCATCAGGAACAAGCACGAGTCAGGCTGCAGAGGCTAGGGATTCAATTGAGAAGCCATTTTCACACTGGATTCGAGGTGCACATAAGGAGAAATAGTCATTCCTTTATGATACCAACGGAATACGGTATGGTATTCAGACAACGAACCATGCAGAGTGTTTCAATATGGTTATGCGTTCTTGTCATGCCTTTCCTCTTGTGAGAATTGTTGAGTTCATCATGTATGTGTGCATTAAGTATTTCAGAGAGTGTTACATGACTGCAAGCATAAACATCAGCAACCCACAAATTCAGTTTGCACAAGAGGGACACAATATATGCAACAGAAGATTGAAAAGGCCAATGGAGCATAGATTTGAGGTTCTATGGAAGGATAGAACTGGTCGTGGTATCCGTAGAGATAGGGTGGTACAGGAGAGTTTGATTACAATAGATGGCAAAACCTTCTGCTCCTGCATGAAGCCTAAGTTATTGCATTTGTCATGCTCGCATCTCATTGCGGCATGTGCAGAGTCTGGGTTGCAGCCAGGAGTATTTGTTTCACCTTACTTCAGCAAGAAAGCAGCTGTATCCACCTGGGGACATAAGGTATACGTGATTGGAATAGTGAGACTTTTCATTCAGGATAATGAGGATAAGATGTTTATTCCTGATCCAGCCACTAAGAAAGGCAAATGCCGCCGTCAGACGCGTCGTATTCGGAATGGTATGGACGAGTCCGAAGCAAACAAGGCACAAAAGCATTGCAGCCAATGTGGAGCATTGGGTCACAACTGCAAGAAGTGTCCTCAGAATGCACTTCACGATGCTGCTGACGTCGGTCCTTCCGGAAATCCCAGAGATGGAGCACCTCCTACCTTCAGACGACCATCGGCGAGAATTGCTCGTGGAAGGCACTCGGTGTCATGATCCACCAGTGTGCAGTTTGTACCTATATCCTAATAGTGCGTGGAGTTTGTATCGAACATATATGTAATATGTAGTAATTGTGCGTCCAGTTTGTATGGAACATATCTGTAATGTATAAATATCGTGCATCCAGTTTGTATCGAACATATCTGTAATATGTAGTAATTGTGCGTCCAGTTTGTATCGAACCTATCTGTAATGTATAAATATCGTGCGTCCAATTTGTATGAAACATATATGTACCTATGTGTTCTCATATATTTTTGAATGTAGATATGGAGATGGACAACTTGCTAGACCCAGTTATCGACTCGAGCCACATGTCTTTCTTTGCAGCAATTGAGCACCGAGCCCTAGAGGTGCTACGTCCTCGTCCACCTGGGGAGGCGATCTCTATACACCACGACTGGGTTGACAGGTATGTAATGATATATTATTGTTCATCACTTATGTATTCGTCGGTATTCCTTTGTTTCGACAATTTTGTTTATTGCAGGTTACGTGAGTCTGGTCTACTGACTCTGGGCCGTCTTGTCGAGGGTGGGCTTGTTCAGCTCGACCGATCCCTCTTGACAGCGCTAGTTGACAGATGGAGGCCAGAGACACACACGTTCCACCTCCCGTGTGGGGAGATGACTCCTACGCTGCAGGACGTGGCCTACCTCCTCGGCCTCCCTATCGTCGGGGAGGCTGTAGGTCCGCGTGTGGTGGCGGCCTCGTGGAAGGATGACCTGGAGGACCGTTTTGCCCTGGTTGACCGCGTGGAAGAAGCAGGTCCGATCAATCCGCACCCGCGAGCAGCAGGTCTTTCGAAGACCTGGTTCCTACAGTTTACAGTACATATTCATTGCATATTTAAGTTTAATTGTTACAATTCACATGTTGCATTTTCAGTTGAAACATTAATCTTAATTGTTTATGCAGCCTACCCTGTTGGCTGCGGATGCCGACGAGTACAGTGTGACTAGATCGCTGGAGACGTACTTACTTTGGTTGTTTGGTTACATCATGTTCAACAACACTCATGGCAACTCGGTCGATAGGATTCTCCTTCCGTATGCACGGGAGATTGCGGATGGGGACGAGGACGTACCGCCTTACAGCCGGGGTGAGGCGGTACTTGCAGCCACTTACCGTGGACTCTGCGACGGCTGCAGGAAGACACATGGGAACGCTATCCTGGTGGGGTGCCCACTACTGCTGCAACTTTCGTTGTACGAGAGGCTAGCCGTTGGTCGGCCCATCGTCAGCCGCGAGCCTTACCACGAGGCCACGTACGGCAACGAGGAGGACGATAGGCCCACTATGGGAACTCTCTGGATCTGGCATCAGGTACGTTCGCAACAAATCTAATTTTGTTATTCATTGTTACACGATGCATTAGCGCACTTTTAATTTTACTTATTCGGACTACAGAGGTCCTGGGCACATGCGCAGGTTAGACGCGCATATCCTGAGTTTGTTTCGGAGCTCGACATGCTGACACCCGAGGACGTTGTCTTGGAGCCTTACAGCCCAGAGGCTGTGGCTACCCGTGCACCAGCAGGCCTGTCTTCGCACTGCTCCGCGAATGCGAGCCTATGACTTACTACAGCCGTCCTGGTTTACGACATCGCGGTTGAGGCATATTGCCCCTGGAGAGTCAGGAGACAGTTTGGACAGCGCCAGGAGTTTCCGGTGCCCACCGCGTTGGAGCGTGTCAGTCGCCAGGATCACAGGTAATTATGAATGAACTTGGCTCATACATTCGTGTCGGATCTAACGATTCTTTGTTGTCCACTTTTGTAGGTTGTCAAGGAGTGGCTTGCCGTACTCTAATGATTGGCTCGCCAAGATACAGCCGTGGGTGGACCAATGGGAACAGGCAGACAAGCATTTGGTCCATCCAACAGGACCACACACAGACAGCTCCTTTAGGGCTTACCTCACCTGGTACTTACCCCGGACTCGGGCTCGTCTGGTTTATGTCGACACTCACCCGCAGCCACACCAGGCGAGGCCTCAGGATGGCTATGCCCGGCACCACGTGGAAGCACTAACTGGCGCGGTGAGTCTCTTGATCATATATATATATATATAAATATTCATAAGATAATTCATGTGTTACTAACTGTTCCTTTACTCAATGAATGCAGTTTCGCCTTTGCAACATGATGGAGACGGACTGCTCGACTTACCTGACGAGGGTACATGCCGGATCCCCAATGACCCAGTTTGAGCAGACAGAGGCATGGTCGAGGCAGCGTGACCAGTTGCGTTTAGTACTGCACAACTTGGGAAGCCGTGTGCAGTATAAAGACAGCTACATGTCGTCCCAGGCCTCGTCGTCATTCCCGTATCCGGCGACCGTGCACCGGCCGACGTCTCAGTACTACACAACTGCAGATAACGTAGATATCTCTTTAAAATTAGATCAAGTGTTGCTACATATTTACTAATATCACAAACAGGATACGATCCAGCTACTACGTTCGGCCATACTGGAATGTTTAGAGGGGCACCACCAGTAGGCGGACCGTATCCAGGGATGGTACCGGGGCCACAGATACCGGCCTACACAGATTAGTTTATGTTTCGTATTTCGGTTTCTACATGTCATGACGAAAGACACGAGCATACGCTAACATCCGCATTTTATGCGTAGGATTCTACCCCGATGCGGGCGCCGGACCTTCTTCCTCCATTCGACCTGGTACAAAACACTCTCTCAATACACTCACTAATTTACCACGCAACATATGTTGGTTTACGTTTATATATTACGCAGGGTTTGTTTCGAGTACGTTCGTTTCAGATAACGATGGCGTCACCTTAGACGAACTCGACAGCTTGACTCCAGACTCACCTGGCGCGCATGGTGACCCTGATGTCTTGGGGTATTCACAGTTAGGAGGAGCACCACTTGGGATCTCTCAGCAGCAGACACCACAGCCCTCTTTGCGTCCTGAGCGACATGTGAGGTCTCCGGATCGTCACGCCTACTCCGAGGGCCATGTCCGTGCCCAACAGAAGGCTAAGAGGGTCCGACGCCCTAGGGGTGGTTAGATATATCCGATGTTTGTATCTCTGATGTTTATTTGTAATGAGATAACTGTGGACCACTTATTTGTACACTTCAACGTTCGCCTCTGATCACTCTCGTATTTTCTATTACATACGATAGATGATATGTTTATGCTTCGATGCTCCATTACGACTAAGTACGATTCAAACTCGACATTATGTACATGTCAGTGAATGCAAGTTAGGTACGAGACATACATACAAGCATAATACAACATTAACAATACTAAATGCGAATACATCTTAAACCGATGAACATCATATGTTATTGATCATGGCATGAAATCATCTAGGTCGTCATCCCAGTTGACAGATGATGGTGCTGCAGGTGGTGTAGTATGTCTCGACGAACCTCTTGCCTTTCCCTTTCTCTTTTTTCTGGATCTACATTCATGTACAGGGGGAGGGACATCATGTGTTGGAGGCCAGGGTTTGGGGGCATGAAGTCATCCATGTCGTGATCCCAGTTAACACAAGTTTGTGTTGCAGGTGGTGCAACATGACTTGACGAACCTCTTATCTTTCCCTTTGTCTCTTTTCTGGTTCTAGGTTCATGTAGAGGAGGAACATCATGTGTTGGAGGCCATGGTTTGGGGGGCATGAAGTCATCCATGTCGCCATCCCAGTTAACACAAGTTGGTGCTTGAGGTGCTGCAGCATGACTCGACGAACCTCCGGTCATCTGTTTTTGCGCAGGCCAAGTACTATCGCCCGAAGATCTTATCTGCCTCATTCGTCTAGTTTGCGGCATAAGTCCACCGAAGATACATACCAATTTACGGAAATTTGGTATCGATTTGTTAATCAACTCCGTGTCCTCGGGATAATCCTAGCATATAATTAAACAACAATGTTACTGTTTCATAAATATGGATTCCAAATGACGGACGGGATTAGAACTGAATGAGAGTTACCTTAATGTGCATCTCATACACCTCTGGCCGCATCCATATCTTACAAGAACCTTTTAAGAATCCAATGATATTAGGATGATTCGCTAGTTCACATACTCTCATGTATATCTTTCGACGTTCTAGCAGGTGTCCCTTTATATCTTGCGTTGTAATACCTCGAAATAATGTGAAATCTTTAAACTCTACTACTTTGGACAACACCATCTCTATTGTGCCATCCGCTAATGGATCCAACTTCTTACTGATAACAAGATGAGTGATGATATCAAATATTATACTAGATTTTTCTTCGGTCCATGAAAAATCCTCCACAATTGGAGGCAGTCATTGCCTTATGCTGCAATATCAATAAGGTACTGTCATAATTCTATTCTAATTCATAATTAATTTAAAAACAAGTCAGTAATAGTACTGAAATTGTAATACTAAACGAGTGTTCTAAAGCACCAAATCTAATTCAGCTAATCCGCTAATTAAATTAAATTGTTATACAATATCAATGAATTCATACGGAAGTTACCGGTAGATCACAAGTGCGCAATTCGGCAGAGCTTTGCCGTATTTCTTCTCCTCACCCGTCTCTTTTTTTCTGAATTTTTGGTGCAATTTTTGAGCTCAATGAGAAGGGAATGGAGGCCAGAGCTTGTATAGGGTGGGAGACCCTATCGCCCATGGGGTGGGGGCCTGTCGCCCGTGGGGGGGGCGACAGGCCCCCTCCCTCCACACACCCCCAGCCAGGGACCTCTTTGCAAATTCAAAAATAAAAAAATACATTAAGATCATGTCGCCCTTTGCTTGGGCGAAAGGACCCCTGTCGCTCCAAGGCGGGCGACCAGGGGCCATTTTCGAAATTTTTCAAAATGGACATGTATTTTTGATTTTTTTTTAAATATAAAAAAGAAAAAAAACGCTGTCCAGCCCGGCCTCCAACATGAACACAGCGGGCGGCCTGCGACTCGCACGGCCATGGGCCATGGCTACAGTCAAGGCCAAGGTAGTACAACACGCACGAAGTGCAATGCAAGCAGGACCAACTCCAACTCCTCCACGTGTAGTATTTATACGGCCGTACTGTACACGTGATGGATGGGTACTCCTCCGTAGATGTACGGGCTCCGAGCGAGCTGCCGTTTTCAGAGGGGATGGGCCTCGATCTCGTGCGCTAGGGTGGCCGTCAGCCTGTCCGCCCGCTCGTCCTGGCCGCCGGCGAAGTTGTACACCCGGAAGGCCAGCTGGAAGACTCGCCATAGCATCCTCGACGGCGCTGCGGCCGGCGGAGAAGCACCTGCTGGCGACTGTGCGCTCGTCTTCGTCTCCCTGGCATGCTTGCTCTCCTGCAGCGAGAGTGAATTTGTATCATTAATTGTGTGTGCAGATGCATTGCTGCTAACTAGATGTTGGGCGACACGTAGTACAACTGTACAAGTACTAGTACCTCCAAGGCTAGCTCCATGCAGGTGGACGACAGGTCCACCATGCACTCCTTGATCCGGACCAGCACGGTGAAGTCCAGGTGGATGTTATGAGACAGGAACCGCTTCGCCTCCTCGTCTTTGTTCCGCTCGATCATGTCCACGTCGTCTTTGATCTGCACGCGCGCACAATGCAAGTCCGTGTCACCAACACAGCACAGCATCATGGCTTGTGCATGCTGACCAACGTGTGTGTCGAACCTTGTTGAAGTAGCCCTCGACTCTGTCAAGCTGGTTCGAGAGGGGGGCAGCCAGCTTCCAGCCCTTGAGCTTCGACACGATGCCGTCCAGCTTGGAGTAGAGCGCGGACGCCATCCTCAGCGATTCCAGCTTCTTGGTCGGGAAGCCCTCGAACCTCGCCAGCACCTGCAGCAGCGCAGCTCGCCAGCCGCCAGCATGTCAAAAGAGCTCGCCGAGGAGGAAACAGTTCTGACCGAGTCTGAGCACGATGGGAACAGGCCTGTGTCTCGTCGGTCAGGCACACCAGCTGCTGCTCGACGTGTTGATGGAACCTCACCAGCTCGGCCATGTCCCTGGACTCGAACGAGCTGATGGCGTCCTTCAGCTCCAGGATTGCCGCGGCGTGGTTCTCCGCGTCCTCCTCGATCTGCCGGAAGTAGGCCGATCTTTCAGTTCCAAGTTTCCGACAACAAAAAAAAAAAAATTGGAAATTCATTTCGGCGACAAAAAAAATGGCGGCGCGCAGCATGTGCCACTCACTACCTCTTGGTCATCTCCGCCAACGCATCGGCCATGCCCTGGCCGGCTTCGCTCTTGGACCCGCCCGGCGTCCGGGGCTTCTTCCCGGTCTGTCTCTTGCCGCCGTGCGTGCAAGGGCCTTCCACTCTGTCCCGCAGATGCCTGTACAGGGTGCCCATCTGTGCAAACCGTTTCAGCTTGCCGGCGGTTTTCTTGGCGCGCAGCGCGGCCGAGATGCTTCCGGGAGGCGGAGGGGGCGGCGCTCGTGAGACATTGGCAGGCGGCGCTCCTTGCGGTGGAGACGATGCACTTGCCACTACCTCAGCGGGTTTGTCCGTTGATGGTCCTCCTTGCACTCTGTCTCCGTGCGCCGGAAGTGGCGGCGTCGGCGTCGGCAGTACGCTTGGCGCGGCGGCATTGCCGTCCATGGATGACGGTAAGCTAGGCTGACCTCCTGCCTCCATTGACGGGGAGATTGCAGAGCCGTCGACGTCAACCGTGTCTTGCTGTGCCGTCGGCGCGGCCACCTTAGCAGGCTGCGCGTCTGGGGGTGACGCCACTGCCGGGGAGGCATTGTCGTCTTGCATTGCCTCCTCCCACGACTGCAGCAGCATGGGCATGCCCAGCAAGGGCATGGGGGAGGATGGCGGTGCCGACAGTGGAGGTGGGGACATAGACGACGGCGTCGACTGTAGCAGTTCAGAGTCACCGGTAGGAGTTGACGGTGGATCGCGCCTGCTGGTCTGGCCACCCTCCCCGGCGCAACTGCCTTCATCCGCCTCTTGCCTTGGCACCGGTTTCTGAATTTTCAGTTGTTTCGTGTGCCTCATCATTGCACTGTCTTGGCAAAGTGTTGCGACCTCGGCACTATCTGATGGATGATGGCCGGCACTTCTGCGGTGAATCAAAGATCTGGTGCGACAGAGAACAGGAGGTTGGCTTCTTTTTTCTGGACGAACTGCAGCAGCTGCTGCTGCTGCTTTTGCACTCGTGGAGCTTTCCATGAAACTGAAGATTTCTTTCGCCGCCGGAATCACCTGATCAAGAAGCATAGCGACATGCTCACCTACAATCCAGTTTCAACAGTGAGTAATGTAAGTTATGTAACTTGATTACCATAAATCAGTACTACAAGACTTCTGGTCATATGTTGACAGCAAAACGTTGACTTGGGCAAGGCAACCTGCATACCTATATGATCTAAGCCCTCGCTCTCTGTGATTGTTTGCTTCTCAAAGCCCAAGTTACTCAATTCGCTGCGTTCTGCATGGCAATCTTGTACCGACATGAGGACCTTTCGAAGGTGAACCAGACCCTGTTTGTTTTTCAGAAGTATAGAAATCAGACTTCCTTATGATAGACCCTGTTTGACAGGCTACATGCTTTATCATGGATGGTTCCCAGGAGAGATTTTGAGAGTATTGTACATATAAAAGGGGTTCAATTCAGATGACAGACCTGCTGTTCAGAAGATGTATTGTTTCCTGATAGGCCTGATAAACATTTCGGATATGTAATCTTCAGAGCCTCCAGGGTATCCAGAAGTAACTGCATTAAGTGGGAAGAACAGATTTGTATAAGCCCTTCATGGTCTCCAAACGAGAAAGATGTAAAGTTTTGGCATGAACCTGATCCAACGCATCGCATGAACTTCGACATGGCAGATCCAGAGCCTCTCTCAGAAGGATGATCTTGCTGATGAGTCTTTTCTCCAACGCCGAGTGGGTTGGCAATAAAGGACTAGGATTGCAAGAGCCAGTGTCCTCAGCAATTGTTGTCAATAATGCCAGGCCCTCATGTCTGTTGGACGCAGCGGAGGCCTCCTGCAAGTTTTTTATTCAGATTAATTAGCCAATTCATCTATACGTCATCAGTAGAATCCAAGTGCCCATGTTCATGGATGCAGCGGATGCAGAAGACAAACAAATTGAGACCTTTAGTGGTGATACATCACGGCGATGAACGGGCACATTAGAGAAGGACAATGCACGGTGAAGGATGCTAGGCGCCATCCTTGACCGTGCTTTGTGTCACCCTCAACTACTTCTCATTGGATCAATGAAGCCTACACCACAGATCAGAAATACGAACATGAACAATTAACTGATCCTGAGAAGCAGATCATGTCGTGCGATTATTATGCTATTGTGGCCGAATGATGTGTATGAGAAGCACTGGGGGCTCGAGGAGAATCCAGCAATCCCTTTCAGGACATTAGGACTCTCAGAGAGAATGGATGACCCCATCGGAACAAGGACAATGTGCATGGATATATGCAGGGAGAGAGAGGAAGGAGAAGGGAGGGACCAAAGAAACAGATGAAGAATGGCAGGGACTTATTGAGACAGCAACAGAGTCATGGCAACGGAGCAAGGCTTATAATTAGTGCAGGGGATTGGCTAAAAATAAGGATCCGGCTTAAGGTAGGCGTATAGGTTGGTTGGACGAGAACTGAAAGAAATGACTTGGAGCTTTCCGGAACTGAGCATTTCGATCAACTTGCTTGGCACATCGTGCCATGGATCAGCACCTGTGAATGTACATGAGTCTGTGAGATCTGGAATGATTAGAAATGCTGAAATCAATAACCGAAAAAGTTTACATAGGACATGCCAGTGATATATGGTGTTGGAAAAGTTCTTCATCTTCTCAGTCCTTCCGGTTTCAAATGCCATAAGCTTAATTCTTTTTTTAAGAGGAAGCTGCTCACAAACTTCTTCTAAATTCCATATCTCTTCGATAATTTTTTAAAGAAAAAACCTTCTTTAATTGGATGGGAGTTGGACAGATTTCAGTATGGAACATTGAAATCTGTCCCAACATTGGCAATGTCCATGCATGAGTGCAAACAGATAAGCCGAGCACTTGCCCTGTTCGCTGTCTGCTTGCACGATGCCGCCACTATATTTTTACAGCAGCGTCGTTGATGCGAGGAAGAAGACAAGCTCTAGAAGCTCGATAGATTCCAGGGCACGGCCGGAGTTACCGATAAGCACCTTCCTACGCTTCACATCGATTGCTCCGCCCGCCAACAGCCACATGGCAAATCGCACAATGGCGATGCCCAATGCAAATCTCTATAAATAGGCACTCGCGTCGTGCTTTGCAAACTCCCCCGGCCAATCCCAGCCACACTAATCGCAATGGTAATTACTTGATGAATAGCACGAGAAAGGGCAGAGGCTAGTTGTAGGTACCTGGTCTGGACTGGTCCAGAAGAACCATGGGCTCCTTGCATTGCAACGTCGCCGCCTCCCCGTCCTTCTCTAGCACCGGGAGCAGCAGCGGTAGCAGCGGCGGCGACAACGTCGTCAGCAGAGATGGCAGCGTCAGGATATACGCGTGCTTTGCGCATGGCAGCAACAACAGCCTGGAGTGTTACGAGCCTGGCGCCAACACATGGCGCCGCGTTGGCGCGCTCCCGGGAGTCCCTGACGGCCACATACTGAAGGGATTCGCTGTCGCCGCGCTGGGCGAATCCGTGTATGTGATCGGCGGCCGGCTGTGCAGGAGGGAGCGTGGCGCCGCCGCCGGCGTGTACCAGGACACCGACGTCAGCGTGAGGGCAGACGTGCTCCGGTACGACGTGCGCCGAGGGGAGTGGCAGCACTGCGCGCCGCTCCTGCTCCCGCGCTTCGACTTCGCGTGCGCGCCGTGCCGGGGCAGGATCTGCGTGGCCGGCGGGCAGTGCTCGCTGTCCGGCGCCCGGGGCACGGCGGCGGCGGAGGTGTACGACGAGGAGAAGGGCCAGTGGTCGGCTCTCCCCGACATGAGCACGCTGCGCTACAAGTGCGTCGGCGTGATATGGCAAGGCAGCTTCCACGTCGTCGGGGGGTTCGCAGAGAGCACGTTGACGGCCGGCGACGCCCATCTGACGCCGGGGACCACCGTGCTGCAGTCGTCGGCGCTGGAGCGGAGCTCGGCGGAGGTGTTCCACTGCTCGAGGGGCACATGGGAGATCCTTCCAGGGATGTGGCAGCTCGACGTGCCCCCGAACCAGATCGTGGCGGTGGCGAACCGGCTGTTCAGCTCCGGCGACTGCCTCAACTGCTGGAAGGGCCACGTCGAGGTCTACGACGGCGAGCTCAACATCTGGAGCATCTGGGACCACTCCGCACTGCCAGACCTGTCGCTGCTGGCCAACCTCCCGTCGTCGGCTCAGCGGCTCTACCTCACCATGGCCGACGTCGGCACGCAGCTCTATTTCCTCGCCGGGTACCAGGTGCCGTCCAGCAACGACAGCTTCAGAACAGTCTCGCTAGTGCACAGCTTCGACACCAACGCTCCGCCAGGGTTGGAGCCAGCATGGAGCAGCTTCCAGCCCAAAATGGAACCGGACGACATCGAGGACGAGAGCAAGGAGCTGTTCAGCCAGTGCTGCTCGGTGCAGCTCTCCAGCTAATCACACAGATCTAGTCACCACTCCGCCGCATGTGCGTCATGGTTTTCATCGTAGCATCATGCATTGTGTCTCATCTATATAGACCTGCTATTAATCTGGTACTTGTGCTCGTGCTCATGTGGTGAATATGTTCGATCCATATGTATAACAAGAATCTGCATGAAAAAAAAATGATCTGTCTTCTTTAGTACTTTCTGACATGACTATATGGAGCAGTAATTCACATGTAGGGAAAGCATGTAGCAAAACGAGAACTAAAAGCATAGCAGAGGATGAAAACTGACAGGCAACAACATCAGCTGATGAATTAATCAAAGGTTTAGACATTTGAATAGTCAGCAGACGGTGCTGAGCAGGCATAGATAACTGTCTTAGCCAATACGCTTGCCACTTGACAGGCAGAAGTTTGAAAGAAACACATCATTAGTAAAAGCATGCGCAGATGCTTTTTATCGAAAAAAAAGCCTATACAAAATTACATATGCCATGGATGACCAAAGCCAGCAATTTGTCAGGTCTCGAGTGACGGCTTGTTTATGAGCAGACAAGCTAATACTAACCTACATGCTGGCACTTTTACCCCCTCATTGTTATAAAATACAGATATGAATACTTAACCGATTCTCCGAGCTACCTGTACGAGATATCAGAATGTAAGACAAAAAAAGGAAAATTTTATCAGAGAGGGTTAACAACAATTATTTGTAAAATTCACCTTTGCAGGCTATGATCAACATGAGGTTATTTGCAGCAAAGATTTTTTTTTTTGGATCATAGTGTTGATGAGTTCCACAGCATCTAAAATTCTCTGATGAAGCAATGCTCCGGAACATGCTATTATGCCTCTATCCAAACCTTCCAAGTAAATACCCCTTGAGAAGTCCAACTGGCGGCCTCCAGCATCTGTGACCACTCCACCAGCCTCTTGAATGATAACCACCCCTGCAGCATGATCCCATATCTTCTCCTTATATCCAGTTCTTGCAAATTTCATAAATATCTCTGCATCACCTCGTGCTATTGCAGCATACTTCACCATGCTGTACACACGCAGAGGTTGAGTCCTGGAAACAAACCAAAAAGATATGAATACACAGCATATTCAAAAACAAAAGTTGCAATTTACATACTACTGAGTACTAAAGATAAGCATGGCCAGCTACAAGAGTCACATTATGGACAACATTTCACTCTGTTTGAACTTTGAAATGTAAAACCAGTATCCTATTTAATAAAAACCTTGTGCCAACTAGTGCATGCCACTCACAAATGTATGAATAAATTTTCAATCCGGTAAAATGATATCAGCATTGTTGCACTGAAAAATAAAAGTAAGAACTGACCTTAATCCTACGCTATGAGCAAGTCCTGCTGTAAAGGAATGGCTTGAGTTGGCTTTCTCAACAGGTTCACAAAATGTTGCTGACATTGGATCACTGATGGACGATACTTGAATCTCCCTCAGGTGACGCCAATCAAGCTTACCAAAGTCATGAACCAGTGGCTGCATCCAAGCTTGGCCACATCCTTTCTGAGCATACATTACACAACCCTTATGCCAGGACCCCAATGGTGGAGGAGCAACCTTAGACATCAATCTGTAGTACTTTTGGTAATAATTGAGCCACTCCTTTTTCATTGGATAATTTGGGCACCCGAGAACACCAAGTATAACTTCTCCATCTTCAATCAAGGCTAGAGCGATAGCATATTGATCCCCTCGAACAAAACCAAGGGTGCCATCGACAGGATCAAGCACCCAAAATCTTCCTTTCGGACCTCCGGCAGAGCTGCATTTCCGTATGGCTTGAATAACATCATGAGCGCCGAGCTCTTTCTCCGGGGATCTCAGCCCATACTTTGGAGCTTCAACCAGGCAACCATTGACAGCCACAACAACGGATTCAAGCAAAGCCGCACCGTTGCTACTAGATAATGTCTCATCATCTTCTTCAGCGACAATCGATATGTTGTCATCATGAAAGGAATTGGAAAGCAACCAGCTTACTGTCGCTTGAACACCCCAATCTGGCATGAAGAAGCACAGCAAAATGTCACCATATGCAAATTACAGAGGCACGAACTGCTGCAACCACATATAGGCAAAGTATCTCCCTAACACATGGAGCAATCATTAGACCAAGAGTTGTGTTGTATCAGTTTTTTGTATTGTCGGTACCCCGGGACCGGGTACCCCTCCTACCATGTCTGGGCAAGGACTCGCGTAGTTATCCTAAACTACACGCTGAAGAGCAGAGCAGCCGGACCCGGGTCCGGAGTCCACCTCGCCGGGCCAGCGGCCCCGGACCTGCTCTCTGCTCGGGGGAGGGTCCGGTGACGCCACGTGTCCCAGAGAAGGCAGCGCTCGGCGCAGATAGCCGGGGGTCCCCGGACCCCCCGGCGCGCGGGGAACCAGCATTTCACCCAAGAGGGGTCCGGAGCCGCCACGTGTCCGTGGGCGCGGGCACGAGTCTTCCGCCGGAAGACTCGCCCACCCACCGCATTTAATGCGGGAGGCTGAGGCGTGCTCTGTCACCGTAGAGCACGGGGCAACCTTTGCCACTCCACTATTGGTCGCGTATTACCAAGGTGCACAGTGCAGCCGCAGGCGCCGCGCGCACGGTGCACGTTAGTCTGCCGCATTAAATGGATGCGACGACACAGCCCTTTTCATCATGCCGCCTAAGCCGCAAGCTACGCGGCATGAACAGCATGTGTGGCACAGCCTACCCGGCTAGCTGCAAGCGCCGCACCAACATGACAGGGCAAGACCACGCCGGTCGAAGGGTCTGCGCCGGTCAGTACATCCATGCGGACGAGGCAGCGAAATCCCGGAATAAGATCTTCCCCAGGCGTAGCACCATAATAGCGCTAGGTGTAATGTTATTTAAATACATCCACGTTGGGCCCATCTGTCGGGGTCCCAACGGCTATGTACGTGCCTCCCTTTGACTATGAAAGGAGAGCACACGCTAGTCTCAGGAGATGGACTAAGACTCTCTCCCTCACACTCTCAGCTCACCAGCTAGAACCACTCTCGAGCAATCTCTTGTGAGCACAGGCAATACAACACACAGTGGATGTAGGGTATTACGCTCCGGCGGCCCGAACCACTCAAATCCTTCTGTGTTCATCGTGTTCTTGTATCTAGATCGGACTAATCCTAGCTACCCCCGAGTTCATTCTCCCTCAGGGCTTAGGCGGGTGCATTCTGGCACCCGGCTGGGTTTACCACCCGACATGTATAATCTAGTATCCTGGAGCAATGAATTCTACTTTATTCTATTGGTTGAACCAAGCAGTCCATGGGGTAGTGTTGTAACTAGTCAGCCAGTCCAAGTACTATTATCTAACCGTCGTCGTCAAGTGTGGGAAATTATGTTTCACTGCAAATAATGCTGCAACCCAACAAAGGTCAATGACAATTGATAACTAAGTATTTTATTACTGGGAGTTGTGACCCAGGTAATCATCGTCTATCCATCACCAGCGCAATGTATTTTCCAATTTTCTATTGCAGCGCAGTGTTAGTTTGCCTAATCCCCATTGCAAATCGCACGAGAATGGAGTGAGTACTTGGAAGCCGCGAAGGGTAGGGAAACTAGTGGGGATTAGCAGCGAGTACGAACCAGCGACTGTGACGGGGGAGCGGTCGAGTTTGGAGTGGACGCGGCCGCCGGCGTCGGCGCTGGGGTGGAGGAGCGAGTCCTGGACGCGCTGGCACAGGGTGCAGGCCACCTGCACGACCCGCACCGCCACCTCCATCTCCCTGGCGTAGTCCCTCGCCCCGCCCCCGGCGCCGCCGGGGCAGTCCCACAGCCAGTCGCGCTCCGCCCCGGCCCGGAGGTGGCCCGCGGAGCCGACGCCGAGAGAGGACGCCACCGCCGGAGCCGGCGACGGGGCGCAGCGGGGGCGCGGCAGCGGCACCCCGTGGCAGCGGCGGCGCACGCCCCACTCCGGCGCGGCCGCCCAGCCGGCGAGGCGGAGGCTGCCCATGGCGACGGAATCCCAAGGCCGAGCGAACCCGACCGGATTAGCGCTCGCCCGTCGCCCTCGTTCGATGGATGGGGCCGATCTAAAATACTAGCGGGAATCTGATCGTTCCGAGATGCTTCGGTTCGCACTGCTTTTGTTAGCCGCCGCCGCCGGCGGCGCGCACGACCACGATTGCGAGGCACTGGCAGCAGCAGGGCCCGGCCGTGGCCCGTGAGTGGTAACGAACTCCTCCCTCCCTCCCTGTAGTGTCATCCATCCTCTTTGCCAGCCGTGTTCCCACACCCCCACCAGCGCCAATGGAGTGGTACAGGTAGGCCCTTGCGATATTTCTGAGGACGACGATACGCACGATACATACATACAGCATACATAAAGAAGAATCCGGAGATATTCAATCGCGGAAAACGTTTCCACTAAACAACTCAGGATCATGAAATTGGACCATGATTACCCTGTTCTGCTCCAACGGCCTCCAGCCAGCCAACAGTGTTTTCCTCACACCACTCCAGCAGTAGCCAGTCAGCAGTATTTTCCTCTCACACCACTCCAGCAGCAGCCTCCAGCACCAGCCAAGCAAACAGGGTGAAAGTGTACATGGCAGTTCCAAATTCATGGTCAAGTTGTTCACTCGTGTGTCAAATAAATTGGCTAATATTTGTTTCCAGCGTTCTTCACCATCTATGCTCAGTTTGCAATACAATTTCCTGACCGAGTTTTGAACAACAGCAAATTGCCGGCTTTAAATGTGATCAGAGCCCACGCAATTTGATGATAGGAGATATAGTTGATTTGGATGCAGCGTCAAGTACCCAAGAAGCCAAGATATTCAATCACGGAAAAGGCCTCCAGTAAATCCAGTTCAATCTCATCATAACCTTCATTATTTTTTTGGGGAAGTCATCATAGCCTTCATGGAGGGCTATGTTTGTGAATACTGCTTATGTTTGCGAGCAGTACAGCACAGCATACATGACACTAAATTTTCCAATTCATCATGATCAAGTTCGCCACTAGATGCTGTGGCGTTTACTCATGTTAAAGAAATTGGCTAATTTGTCTATGCTCCGCTTGCAGTACCAATTTTGCCGAGCGACTTTTGAACGCCATGCTGAAGCTAAAAAATAAATCAGTTGTCTCGTATATAGGGGCATGAACGCTTCAGAGCCAATGCAATTAGATGAGGAGACAGTTCGTAAAAAAAAACCTAAAAACTATCGACCTGTTCACGGTGCCAAGGACCAAAGTAAATTTTACAAAGCCAAGCCAGGGACCAGAATTTAATTTCTAAGTTTATCAAGCAAGGGCTACGCTTCCCCCGAATTGCTTACTGGCGAGAACCAAACAGCACAAATATTCTCAACTAACCAGAACAGGCGAGGCCAAGGCCCAAAGTTTAATTTTTTAAAATTGGAGGGGCCGCGCGAACGCGTACCCCATCTACCACAAATTACGACGTCCACTCTCCCTCTTGGGGAGATGGTAGACCAGCGCACCCACCAAGTGCAATGTGGGCCACTGATCTAGGCCATGGGCCTCCTTGATCGCCCATCGACCCCGTCCAGGTAAGTATGGAGCTACGGGGCACCATGGGCATGTTATGTAGCCAGCACGGCCGCTCGCAGCTTCTGGCTCGCCGAGGCGGGACTAAACACCGCGCGCTCCTGGTCCTGGGAAGGGAGCGGACGGCTCAAACTGAGTAGTCTTCACTCCGTGCTGCTGCTTGTTTGGGCCGGTAAGGGAGAGCAGTATATGGGCCAAGCCTGGTAACTTTCAAGTGCCGATTTTGGACTCGTTTTCCTCTCCAGGTCGACTCGATCACCAAGCGCGGTTGACAGACCCGAGCTCGGCCCACAAACAACTGATTGGACGAGCCCAAAAGCACAGTCGTAGGAGCTTCTACTACACTTTCCAGTGGTGTGGTGGAGTTATCGAAAGGAGCAAGCAACTGCAGCGAGCAAGCGGACAGAGGCGGCCGGAGGGAGGAAGATGAGGGCGGTGGTGATCACGCGCGGCGGCGGGCCTGAGGTGCTAGAGGCCCAGGACGTGGAGGACCCGGCGCCGCTGGGGGAAGGGGAGGTCCTCCTCCAGGTCGCCGCCGCCGGCGTCAACCGCGCCGACACGCTCCAGCGCCACGGCCGCCACCCGCCGCCCGCCGGCGCGTCCCCGTACCCTGGGCTCGAGTGCTCCGGCACCATCCTCGCGCTCGGTCCCAACGTGCCCTCGCGATGGTCCGTCGGCGACAAGGTGAGCTGAATCAGCGGCCCTGCCTGCTTTGCTCCAGTGGCAAATTGAGATTTGGCTTCTTCTGCTTCTGTTGTTTTGATTGGTCTTGTGCACTTCACTGTTGCCTTGCAGGTGTGCGCGGTGCTAAGCGGCGGCGGGTACGCGGAGAAAGTGGTGGTGCCGGCGGGGCAGCTGCTGCCCGTGCCGGAGGGGGTGTCGCTAACGGACGCTGCCGGCTTGCCCGAGGTGGCCTGCACTGTCTGGTCGACCGTATTCATGATCAGCCACCTCTCCCCCGGCGAATCATTCCTTGTAAGAATAGCCCACTCTTTTCGTCTCCACAGCTGCGTGCCGTGATGTGGAGTGGTTAGTGGTAGAATCCCAGTTCCTTTATCCAAATTTTGTATACCTAAATCACTAAGAGTCACAAGTAACTGTCAGTAAATGGTGCTTACAATTGTTGTTCTTGGAATCTTGGCACAGGGTTACTGTTTATTCCTGATGGCTGTGTACCTTCAATTTTGCAGATCCATGGAGGATCAAGTGGAATCGGTACTTTCGCTATTCAGATTGCAAAGCACCTCGGAATTAAGGTTTTTGTGACTGCAGGTTTGTTCACTGTAATGGAAATGATATTATAGTTAAATATTATTGATAATACCCCTACTAATTCCATCAAAATATTATAGGAAGTGAAGAAAAACTAGCGGCCTGCAAAGATCTGGGTGCTGATGTATGCATAAACTACAAAACTGAAGACTTCGTTGAACGTGTCAAACAGGAAACCAATGGAAAGGGTATAGCCTACCACCTTATTATATTTGGTCATTTAGGGTTTAGGGTTTAGCATTGTCATACTATGCCACTGGTACCTGCATGCTGGTAGCACTCTTTTGTAGTATTTCTCCTTGGATGAGCTGCCTTTATTCAATACCACGGACCAAGACATTATATTAAATTTTCATGTTGTACAGACTAATCTGAAAATCTCTTTACCAAGGTGTTGATGTCATTCTGGACAATATCGGAGGATCATATCTCCAGCGTAACCTGAACAGCTTAGGTGTTGATGGTAGACTTTTCATCATTGGCTTCCAAGGAGGCGCTGTAGCTGAAGTGAACCTGCAAGCTGTTCTTGCACGGCGCTTGACCATACAAGGTATTTTTAGTTAGTTGCTTAGGTCTATAGCCAATGACAACCATTCTGAATTCCAGTGATGCTCAGTACATGTTTTTTCCATTTAACTATCTTATATGTTTTGTCGGTCTTAGGCCTTGTTCGGTTATATTGGATTCATTCCAGGATGGGAATAATATGTATAGTAAGAAACTCCTGATAGGTACAACACGAGACCAGGATTTATTCTGACCGGGAACTAATTGCAACAAAATAGACTCAGATAGGTACAACAAGAGACCGGAAATCAATCCATGAGTTGGGTGTAGAATCAATCACGATCTCTTGTTGTACCTATTATGAGTCTATTTTGTTGCAATTAGTTCTCATCCCCGAATAAATCTTGGTCTCTTATTGTACCTAGTATGAGTCTTTTGCTATACCTATTATTCCCAGTCCGGAATGAATCCTATATAACTGAGCAAGGCCTTAGGTGTTCTCTCTATAGGTGTATGCACTAGTAGATGTTTTACTTTAGCTCATATTATGCTATCAAAATCTTGTGCAGCTGCTGGACTGCGTGGCAGAAGCCCTGCAAATAAAGCTCAGATTGTCAGCGAGGTGGAAAAGAATGTGTGGCCTGCTGTCACAGCTGGCAAGGTGAAGCCGGTGATTTACAAGACGTTCCCGTTATCTGAAGCGGCTGAGGCGCATAGATTGATGGAAGCTAGCACGCACATCGGCAAGATACTGCTGCTCCCTTGACAGTGCATGTAGTGTTTGGACTCTCGCTTTGGGAGGAAGTTTAGGGCTTTGGGCACATATTCAACTTCTGTAACGGCCTCTATGTATGTTACGGTTGTGGCATGTCGTTTTGTCTTGTAAATTCTATCCTTGAAGTGCTTGACATTTTTCTTTGAACTGTAATGTAATAAATTCTGACATTTTTCTGCGACTAGTTATGCAATAAGAACCTGGTGCATGGTCTTATAACATGCCGTCACGCTACATGAATCCAGTTTGCTGCCAGTGGCTAAGATAAGCCATCTTAATATGCTCCATTCTAATTCGCACTCTTTTTATGTAAGCAGGTTCTCAATGAAATGTACATACATATGTGCGTAGGAACTGGAGATGACCAGTAACACACTAATAAGTTATGCCAATAGCTGGTCTTGGTTTTGATCTTCAACAACAACAACAAAGCCTTTTGTCCCAAGCGAGTTGGGGTAGGTTTTGATCTTCACCACTTTTTTTTTCTTCCTTTGATACATTGTGTATTTACAAGCAGAGATAAAAATTGCCAATCCAAAGTTACTTAAAATTAGATATCCTTAATTAATGACAAAAAGGAGCTCACCATCTCATAAGTTGTGCCTACAGTAATTTGCATTGCTACTCATGAATTGGCAACCGATTAGTTCGGATGAAGTGTGAAGATCACCATGAATAGCAAACGAACCAACACTGTGGTAGCCATTTCTTCAATTCACCTATCCCAATTCCATATCTCTATCTAGCATTCTAGCTTTCCTCCCAACGGTGTTGAACAAACAAAAAGCGCTGAGCTAATCCACCAAAGAAGCTGAAAAACTCCTGCCACTGTCATGCCCTTAATCTTGCGTAGTTTTCAATGGAAGACTGCAATTGCACTGCTGCTTCAGTGATTCAGTCTGCCTCTTCCACATCTCATTATCCTGCAGCAATGAAAATGATTACGTGGGTCGTGCCCCTGGAAGAGTTAAAAATGGAAATGAACGGAGAGGAAGCACAAGCAAAAAATTAATGGAGGTGGCCCAGGGTTAAAGGACATATAGAAGAGATTAAAGGAACAAATTTTGACCCCAAAATTTACCTTTTGTAACAACTCAAGACGCCTGGCTGTCCCAGTCAATGAGGCCTTAACCTGTGAAGAACATTCTCACGTGAGCACTGTAGATAGAGCGTCTGAGGAGAACCACCACATGCAAGTCTCTAGCAAGTAAGCAGTACCTTTGAAAGTTCATCTTGCAACTGCCTGTTTTTCTCAAATTCTTTGTCATATTTCATTCTCCATTCGGCAGATTCGTCCATCGCTTCTAGGTTTGCTTGTTCAAATTGCCTCCTGATGGTTGATGCAGCAAAATAAACAAATAAATAAGGTAGTGGATGCTAGCCATGAAAATGCTCATATAATAAAGAGGTTGCTAGATGTGAAGAAACAAGATCACATGTGGCTGAACTTCACAACAGCCATTGATAGAGGAGAACGGACCTTTTGTGGCACCAAACAACCTAAACTATGCCTCTCCAATTTCTTTTCTCTGCTAAAAGGTAGGAGAGAGCAGCTAACTCTATCCATCAATTGATCCCAAGTGCTGTATGACTACATTTGATAAACCATATTCAGACATCAAAGGAAACAAAAATATGGTTTGCACCCAAAAATTCGTTTTTGCTTCCTCTATCTAATGTCTGAATTTGGTTAGTCAATTGTTTGAATGTTCACCAAGTGGAGATTGTTGGGCTTCGTCCGTTTTTGGGAGCCCGTGCCAATCCATACTTCCCTAACGCTATGAATAGGACACAATTTCACTGGAACTGATGGACGCACTAACTCGACCCAGCCGATGCATTCTACGCGAAAGCGTTAGTAGTGCAACACATGGATCCATTCATGAGCGATCAGAAGTTTGATAGTTTGATCAAAGATGATTCGATTCCTTCAAAAAGAAATTCTGTGATGGCTGAATACATAAGATTTAGGAAATCAAAACTTGTTGGCGGAGAGAAGGTTTGGGGGCGAACCGGAGCTCCTCGCGGTCGTCGACGGTGAAGGAGGGGTCGCTGGACTGGCGGGCCCAGATGCGGAAGTAGACGGTGGTGCCCATGAGCAGCGCCAGAGCGAACGCCACCATCAGGGCCTGCCGCTCCTGCCGCCGCCCCGCCCCTCCTCGTCCCCCCACCATCCTCCGCCGGTTCCTCCCTCTGCGCTCCTCTCACAGGTCGCACCACCTCTGAATCTGAAACTCCGTCCAGCTCTCGTACAATCAGACCCAAATGGAGCCGAGTCGAGCAAGAGGCAAGGTTCACCAAACCGGTGGGAACCGGTCCGGTTTGACCGGTTACCGGTCAAACCGGTCCGGCCCGGTTCCGGTTTGGTCCGGTACCCAACCGGCCAAAATTCAAAATTTAAATTTAAATTCAAAAAATGAAAAATTCCCAAAAAATTCCTAAAAATACTTCAAGGTGCAATGAATCTAATAGTATCAAATTTTCTCAAAAATTCGTTCATTTAGTATAGTTTGCGGGGATTTAAAGTTAAATCAAAAAAGAAAAAAGAAAAAATGGGCCGGCCCATTAAAGCCCACCGGTCAAACCGGTCAAACCGGCCGGTAAACCGGTCAAACCGGTCGGTAAACCGGTAAAACCGGCCGGTAAACCGGTTGCACGGGAGCTATTGAATTTGAATTTGAATTCAAACCGGTCAAACCGACCGGTAAACCGGTAAAACCGGCCGGTAAACCGGTCAAACCGGCCGGTAAACCGGTCGGAACCGGTTGCACGGGATTTTTTGAATTTATTTGAATTTGGATTTGAATTCAACCGGTTTCCACTGGTTACCGGTCAAACCGGTCCGGTAAACCGCTACCGGAGGGCGGCGGTTTGACCGGACCGGTCGGTTCGGTTAACCCTGGCAAGAGGTACACGATGGCACGAACAGGGTTTTACTTACCGATCCGGCCAAACCGGTGCGGTCCGGTACCCGTATACCAGTCCGGTTTGGCCGGAAACAGATCGGTACCGGTGGAATTCAAATTTGAATTCAAATTTCGCAGTACAACCGGTTCGTACCGGTATACTGGTCGGTTTGGCCGGTGGTTTGGCCGGTATATCAGCCGGTTTGGCCGGTATTCCGGCCGGTTTGACTGGTAACTGGTCGGTTTGACTGGTAACCGGCCAAATTCAAATTTTTTTTCTTTTTTGGTTTAAATTCAAATGCCCGCAAAGTATACTAAATGAATGTTTGTATAACATGTTTTAGTCTAAATGAACCCTCCAATCTTTTTTTTACTACTTTTACATTGTATTTGTATATTTTTATATGCACGTTTTTTTGTTTAACTTCAAATCCCCGCAAACTATACTAAATGAACGAATTTTTGAGAAAATTTGACACCATTAGATTCGTCGCACCTTAAAGTATTTTTAAAAATTTTTTGAGAACTTTTCATTTTTTTGAATTTGAATTTGAATTTAGACCGTTTTGATACCGGTCCAAACCAGAACCGGGCCGGACCGGTTTGACCGATAACCGGTCAAACCGGACCGGTTACTACGGTTTGGTGAACCCTGGGCACGAATCGAAGAAGCCATTGCCTTTTTTTTTAGTGTGAGAAGCCATTGCCCTCTTGCCGTCTCCGGTACGATGGGCCCACATTTTGGCCCAAAAGTCCACTCAGTCGCCGAATTAAAGCCCACAAGTGCGCCAACGCCTCTGAGCTGAACCAACTCATTCGGTTCCGTACGTGTGGTAGTGCTATTTACCCAGCATTACGATTTTTTTTCAGCGTCGTCACTTCTCCTGCGAAAGCAGGTTTCAGGTTTTACGGTTTTAACCGCAGCTTAAGATAACACCCCACCTAGGTGGTAAAGGACATTAAAATTTGATTTAGATTATCTAATGACCAGACCTAAAAAAACCGAGCTCTAATCTTATACAATTTTAAATTAAAATTATGTAAGGATCAAGTTGAAATGTGAAGAGACCGCCATGATTCGTTACCAAAGCCACCCAGGTGATCCATTAGTGGCCAACAATGAAGAACAAATAGAAGAGAAATTGCATGGTAACTAGCTAGGAACACGCCACAGAATTACTGATTGATCCTGCAACGTTTATCGCTGTGTTCGTTTGGCTTGTCAGCCAACCAGCCAGCAGTACTGTTCTCTCATACTAAATCAGCACTAACCACCAGCTACCAGGCAGTCAGCAGTACTGTTCTCATAACAAATCAACACCAGCCATCAGCCACAGCCAAACGAATATATAGATATTATACAGGGACACCGGTGCATGAGCGACCAGGAACCATCTTTATGCTCTAGGTCTGGTCGCTGCACTTTATAGGGTCTGAATCTGAACCAGCTGCGGCGGAGGCACAGGCGGCGGCAGCGTGGGCAAGTATTCCTCCGACAGGAACACCATGAAGCGGTGCAGGCCGACCGCCGCAGATGTCACTGAGATGACGAACATGTTCCAGCTCACCCTGACCATCAGGACAGGCTCTTCTCTTAACTCCCTCAAAAACTTGGAGTATATGACCTGCATCCTGCGGTCTCTTACAACCGCTTGCAGTGCCATCAGGGTTGATGATTCTTCAGACAGCACCAGATGGCCATCATTCTCCATCCGCATCCTGGTCTCCGCAACTCGTTTCAAGCCTGTGACATTCAACATCCACTGGCAGACGATATCTGCAATAACCTTTCTGAGGAGCACCCGGAACATCAATGCATCTCTGGAGATCAGATCACGGGCAAGAGATTTTGCATTCTGCATAAGGAGACACATGATGAGCTTAGAAATCTATCATTTTGAGGAGGGCCGGTTGATATAAGTAGAGTGCTGAGATAAGATGTGATGCATACCGCTGTCATAATAAGTCTCCTAATAACAATGCTGTCCTTTGATAATAAAAGTCTCACACACAGGTTTGCAGTGTGCACTGCCCTCTCTGGTGTAGCTGTAGCACGGTCAAGTAAAGATGCACCACTGATCTCTACAAGGCTAGCGACATTCACGTCCTTTGTGTCAGGCTCAGGCAAAGCTCCACTGTTATATTTGAAGTTGCCCCTTCACATATGAAAATGACATCAGCAGGTGTATAAGCTTTAGCAACAAAACTGACTGCATGTTGCTTAGGTAATGTTAGCTCATGCATATCATATTTTTAAGCAAAAAAAAAAGCGAACGGGTGCCTAGCCGGATTGATTAGGTGGCTTAAGTAGCACTCCTCGAGTCCTGTTTCGACTCCTGGTGGGAGCGAATTTCAGGCTGAGGTTAAAAAATCTCCTCACCTGTCTACACGCCAAAGCACATGGAAATAGGTCCCGGCTCACCCCGGCCCGCTCTCAGCCTCTCACATGGGTTATGGTATGGGTTCAACGCCTCTGTGTACGTGAGAGTTTTATATTTTTGAGCAAAACAGAAAACTACCCACCTACCATCTATCATGCATTTTTGTTGCTTTTATTTTCTGAAGGAAATAACGGATCCAGGGTTGCAGTGCACATAGAACTAATAAAAACAAGTGACGTTACACTCCAACTTATACCAATATTAATAGGATAAGCTGAAGTGATACATAAATATGCAAGCAACATTTAAAAAAACACCTAAATTTGATTCTTTAGTCCAGTCAATTATGAATCAATACTTAACTAACCAGAATGTATTGATATCTGACTAATTCAAGAGAGCACTGAGAGAACCCACATATTAAAATGAGCAAACCAATTTACTAAATGGTAAGAACTATGAAACAAACCTCGCTGAAGCTAACTTTAGAAATGCGGCAACCTTCTGCCATTGGAATTCTTTCTTCTCGTTGAAAATTGCCTGTGTAAGAAAACTGTTTGGTGTTAGTTATCACATTAACGCAGCCTAATCCACAAGGAGGGCAGCATAACATGGTTATATTGGTCCAACTTTGGGATGGAAGACAACAAGGCCCCATTGACAGCCCCAGTACCACACCAACCTCAGAGGCTAGTTCTACTCACACTGTTCTAAATGAGATAATGAACTATACCTGATTTAAGAGTCTCCTTGTTGCAAGTGAATTATCGGAAAGAAGCTTCCGAACAACATATGGGTATGCTGCTTGAAATGTTTTGAAATTCTCATCCGCTGCCACAGCCAGTCCTATCAAATAGGAAAGGAAGGAAAATAATAAGCCTCTGAAAACAGTCATCATGAAAACAGAAATATTTGGAAAGAAACAAGGAATTATGTGTTGAACTAGTTTGGTATCTCAATTTCAACTGAACAAGCTAACCTTCCAAAGAAGCAAGTGACCGGAGTACCAGTGTGTAGTAAGGCGGCATACGGAAGTGATATTTAAATGCCACAGACCAGATTTTTCCAAGCACCTAAAAGATGTATGTATCAGTAAAAAAGTACAAAAGCAATGTGAAAAGAATGCCATTAGCTATGCCACTTAGTTTGAAATAAAAGATAGGCACAAAGATTATCAAACCACCACTGCACTGAACTGAACCTACAAATAGCGTAAACTACTTACCTTACTGAACTTGATTTCTGGAATTCCATCTTCAAAGGTTACCTCACCCAATGCGTCCTCCAACTCCTAGCACATGGAAGGCACACTGATTACAAACATAAAAAAAGAATGGTGTATACTAGAAAACATCACTATGTATATACTATATTATGAGTAAAAGAACGTTCCCTAAACAATGTACTAAAGCCCATTAACACCATAGTATATTAGGCCATGAATTAACTCCTCTCTATACAACTGTATAAGAGGGAGCATGCACAACAGCAGGTACAAGTGGGAGTCAATCAATACCACAATCTTTTGGCAAAAAAGCATATTTTCCCTGTAACATTAGAATTTAGGTAATGGTCCAAAAAAGTATCAAGCAGGGAATTGACCTTTAGTAACCATGTGTATTTGATAATATACTCCACAATAACAATAAATAAATCTGGATCGACCATTGTCATTTGCATTTCTTTACCAGAAAGATTCTTAAAGTTTGAATAAGTCTACCACAAGTCACAGAATAAGTCCATGTTCAACAAAATATGCCACATGGCACATGCTGTGAGCCTGTGACACTGACATGAGGGTCTCCGAGGCCCACAAGCCACAAGTCACTCACATGGTAGACCAATGAACTTTTTTCAGTTGCATATAGTTTGTACATGAATTCCAAGAATGCAGATGGACTATGATTAACTATTCGACTTATGTTCCTCAATTTATTTAGTTTATGTCTTATGTTTAATCATTTCATTTCAGACCATGTGAGTGGTATATGATACCACTCAATACAAAGAGTGGGGCCAAATCAATTAAAGCAACCCCCCCCCCCCCCCCCCCCACACACACACACATCACCACCACCAACAAAAAGAAAATAAAACGAAAACATATGGGTACAGCTGCAGTTTGATGAATTACCATTGTCACACGACGCAGATTGGTGTTTGGTGGAACTACATCCATTTCAGTCAAATCATAGACAAGGGAAGCCCAATCTCCATTTACTATGTGTATGATGCTTGCAAGCATAGCTCGCTGATGTTTCCTCGCCATCATGCAAAGCAGACCAAAATCAAGAAACCTGATATATTTAGGAAGATGTTATCAACAGTTCCAGAAGTATTTTACCACAAAAGCTTCATGTCAACTACAAATGCACAAAGGAGCAGAAGTATCTCATATCACACGAAATGAGAGGAAGGAAACCCCGAGAAGCAGCCATGTAATGTTCAGCTTGTGAACCTATGTTGTAGTAGAGCTTACCCAACACAACCTTCAGGAGTATAACGCAAGTTGCCAGGATGAGGATCGGCATGCAACAAGCCTGTCTCGAGAAGCTGCACTAATGATGCCTCGACACCTTTATTGACCTTATGAGCAATTAACAAGATGTTAAAACATATTGGCCAGAAAGCTCAAATTGAACTTTTGAAATGTACTAATCATTGGCATGTTTATGCTACCACCGCAACAAAAAAAGAAAACCCTCTAAAGATTCAAAACATAGATGTGTTTAAGTGCCATGATGTTGAAATAGATGCAAGATGGTACACGATTACTGAACTACATAAGTTACAAAACCTCTTCCCCAAAAAACAATTTAAATTCCAAATAATTTCTAAGAGGAAGCACTGGTTAGTTGATAATAGTTTATTAAAATTGTTAGTAAATACCAGGTCAAGAAGGTGAGTTTTTGCATCCAACTTCTGCTTTTCTGAAGCTTCAGTAACTTTTCCAGAAACTCCTTTAGTCAAAGAAAGCAACTCCTTGGGGTTCTCACCAGTCACCCACTCCATTGTTAAAACCTTCTTTCTAGTAAGTTGTTTTAGAACCTTAGGAACTAGCATAAATGGATACCTAGAATGAACCTCCTGCAAGAGTGGAAATTATTAGCTAAAACGCCAAGCCGAAGTAAAGCATGGGTAGGAGACGAGCATAGAAGCACCAGAAATTTGGTAGCATTAGCAGCTTCAATATTGTAGTCCAACTCGCCGATGAAACCTCTACCCAACTCATCAGCATAGAGAGAAATATTACTTCTTCGTTTGGCTACCTTCCGTATGAAAGCAAGCTGAAACAATTTGTAGAAAGTAAACTATGAGTAAAAAAGCATCACATGAATGAGACTACAGTAATAGAAAATGTTGAAATGCTACAGTCACTAGTACACAGAACTTATAGCTAAAGCAAGTTCTTGAACAGGGAAACTAGCTGCAGCATTTTTAGGATGGGAGAAATGTTATCGATAACAGAAGAAACTTATTGCTAGTTTTCACTGGACAGTTAGTAATGTTTGGAAATGGTACATTTTGTTGTTACTAACAAATCCCAAGAACAGGGGGCATGCAAACAAATAAAATCACAGATACCATACTAAGAAACAGGATATGGAAGACGACATTTAAAAGGTGTCATAAGGACAACAGAAATCCCCAGATGATTGAAGAGCAAAATTATATGTTAGATGGAAATATACAGACCCCAAGACGTAGAATATATATGTCTCGCAGTACAGAGGGTAGAAGATTCGGCCGCTGAACCTTTATGGCTACAAGAGCACCATCAACTGTCCGCCCCTGGTAAACCTGAAGTAAAATTACAAGAGTTTCTTGAGCATAACAGTACATATTGAAAATAACAATGTAGACAAATAAATAAGAATAAATCAGGAATTCCAAATAACTTGCTCTAACATAGCACAAGCACGAAGGAAACACATGAAGATATTACCTGTCCAAAGGAAGCAGCTGCTACAGGCTCATCCGAAATGTAACTGAAAATATGTGATACAGGGCACTCAAATTCTCCTTCAATAATCTCCATTGCATCCTCTCTTGGGAAAGGAGGAACTCTTTCATGCAACTCAGCGAGGGCCTAAAATTGAATAGGAAAAGATCGATTAATTTCTCGAGATAGAATACAAGGACCACTAAAATGTCAAGCAAGAGCTGATGAAGCAAAAAAAAAATGCAGAACAAGGAGAATTTTACCTAACCTCACAAATCTCTGAACCTATGATATCAGGTCTTGTAGAAAGGGATTGTCCAACTGCATATATATAAGAAAAGACAGATGTCAAAAGCATTCAAAGTCACATGGTAACCACCTTGCTTTAAATCTGTCAAGCATGACTATCTAACCTTTAACAAAAGTAGGTCCAAGGTCAAGAAACATCTCCTTGAGAAGCTGGCCAACCATGTATTGAGAAGCATTGAAACCATTGCTGCTGTTGCCACTGTTGTAGGTAGAATCTGCGTTCAACTGTGATCTTTTAGAAATTTGCATCTTTGCCAGAGCTGAGACAAATGCGAAGAGTATCTGCGACAAAGATTGACAGTGAACTAACATATTAGCTACAACAATTAGAAAAATGTAGAGGTTAATTAAAAGCACAGGGGGAGTTAAATCATAGCTAACCTGAATGGTGCGAAATGCGAGGATATGTGGACGTGATGCGAAGTACTGAGCAAGGAGGTCGGGATCGTAATGCTGGGGAAGCGGGGTGGTGAGGATGGTGGAATAGTAGTTGATGTACAACTTGAGGGCTTCAAGATCAGCCATCATTAACTCCATACAGGATAACCCTACCACAACAATGTAAATTAGTCAATAATGTGACTGAAGTAGCTTAATTGACACCCAAATTATAGAGCTCTTGCTACATTGTGTTAGAAACCTGGAGGGTAGGAGGGTGGAGGGAAGACCGGGGGTTGAAGTATCTGCTGCTGCTCTTTCTGCTGTTCCTGGGGTTTGGGTTTAGGTTGTTGTAGAGTTTTTGACTGCCCCTTGCTTCCGAGGAACCGCCGCGCGAGAGAGCGTTGAGCACTGCCGGCGTACACCTTGAGGGCTTGGAAATCGGCCGCCATTAGCTCCACGCACGACAACCCTACCAAAATCGAGGAGAAATGGGTCATCAGCAGGGCGATGTGCGTGCAACGGATTTAAACTGAGATGCGTTCTCGTCGCCTGTGAGGAACCTGGCTGGTACGCGGGAGGCAGGAAGGCTGCTGGAGCGTCACGAGGCAGTTCCTCCACCTCCACCTCCTCCTGCTGTAGCCTCTGCTGTTGCTGCGCAGGCTTGGGCTTAGGCTTGGGCTGCTTCCGCTGCGGCTGCTTCTTCTCGAGGAAGCGGAGCCAGAAGACGTCGCGGAGCGAGGCGCCAGCGGCGGTCTGGAGGAACTCGCCGTCACGGCGGAGCACGCCCAGCACCTGGTCCAGCGCTCCGCCCCCGCCTCCCCGGGCCCCATTCCCGCCCGACTGCCGCGGCTGCGGCGCCCACTTCTCCTTTCCGCCGCCGGCGCCACTCACGGCGCAGATGTGCAGCGCGGGCGGCCGCACCAACGGCGCCATCGCATCGAGCTTCTAGTTCTAGGTGAAGCCGAGGACGACAGGGTGGGACAAGCTCGGACCAGTGGTGGTGGGGCTGTCACGGCGGTACAAGCGTGGGGAAGAGAAGAAGACCTGATCCAACGCCGCACACGACATCGCGTCACCACCCACAGCGTCCACGAACGGAGGCGAACGGCAAACGAATCCGCTTTGGGATAACCGCTCTTACCTGGAGGCCCAATGGATGATGGGCCGACCTCCGCCACTGACATATGAACCCATAATCAGCACGAAAATGGACACAAGTCGGCAACACCGTGCTTTTCAGGCGTGCACTTTTCTTTGCCATGCAACTGCCATATGATAAAGTTGTGGTGGCCTCTGACTGCCTGACGCTGATCAACAAGTTCCGATCAAGAAAGGTGGATCGCTCACATACGGGGATTATCGTTGAAGATATTAAACAACTGATGAGAGTTTCCTCTGTTGTCTTTTCTTTTATCCATATAAGTAGAAATTGTAATGAGGTAGCTCATGCTTTGGCTAAGTCAGCTGATCAGTTGTGTGTGTCAGAATGGTTTCATTCTCCTCCTGAACTTATTTTGTCAAAACTCTGTAATGATCGCCGTTGATCAATGAAAGATACCTATTACTCTCAAAAAAAAAAGTCAGCAACACCGTCTGAAGAACATCTCAGACATTCACCACTCAATCAATGACTCAAAAGGGGGAAGCAGAAAAATCAGATTCAAGCGCCTGACAGAACGCGATATATACCACAGGCAAGACGTCCGAAACATTTTGTTGCACGGAAGATTACAGGTACCACCAGAAAAGAAAAAAAAAAGTCAAAGGAGATAAGAAACGGAGACATTATGTCCTTGTGGAGTTAACACTGACGACAGCCTATATACATCAAGGATGCAGGTGCACGGGTTGATGCTTTGTCAGGCTCCTAGCTGCGTAAGAAGGAAGCTTCCATGGACTGCAGGATGCTTGCCGTGTCAAACCTGAAGTTTCTGAAGCTTCTACCGGGGCGGTTGTCAACATGCTGCGCGTCAGATCCTGCTCTAGCAACAGGGTTCTCGACAGGGGCACCACTGCTTGACGAATTCTTCGCCTTCCACACCGTACCTGCCCAATGCCACGTTATCCTGCGTCTGATGAAAATTATGGGAGAACAAACTACAAGCTCGACTAGGATCAGAGTGCAGTTAGACATATATTCAGCAGAATTGTTAAGGCAAATTTTGTTTGTGGATTGTTCAAAGAACATAAAGCTTCTGTAATCCTGAACACAATGGGTGCATGAGGGAGCAGAATAAACCTCTAGCAGATGCCTCTGATTTCTGATACAGCACGGGAGGATGCGTGGCAATCCAAGCCTTTAGACCCCTGGAGGAAGAACAAGGTCAGACACAAAACAATGTATAAGTAAAAAAAATTATGCTGTGGGCAAGTAGGTGACTTGACGCAGAATAAAACAAGCACATTCTTGGGTTCCACCACCCCCCTCCTCTTGAGAAAAACTACAACGGTGGCAATGCCCCATAACAGCATCTACCCAAAAAAAATACAAGAAATAAAATGTAAACCAGAAGATACTGACGTCAAAAAAGGAGCAACCATGTACAGCTTCATTCCATTCACTCCACGAGATACCGCATCATCACTAGCTGGTAAAAGATCGTCAATTCTGTGCCATGAGATTTCCTATCAAATTTACAGAGAAAGGTAGCTTAGTTGTATCATTTCGTAGTTTTCAAAAGAAAAGGAAAATAATTGAAATCGAAAAGGTGTAATGAAGGAAAGTCAATCAATGAAATCAACAGTAGCTTCAATGTAACACTATGTAGTCAACAACATGGGACAGAGTGATATCTAACACTCAGAGCAGTTTGTAAAGTGTAGGCCATATTATATTTTTTTTAAAAAAAACACTGCAGCTGCAAGCAAAGACTGCCATAAAGAAAATGAGGATCTGTGGAGCAACCTTTTATTCAGCACAGAGCTAACATTACCACTTACTAAGCGAAAACGAAGTTTTTGATGGTCAAGCAACTATGCAATATACTACCATTTCTGGTATATTTTAATTTTAAAGAGCAGCCTGGCAAGCTCTTTGAAAGCCTATCTGCATAAAGTATATATAGAGCCAAGTAGAGCAGCAATAAGAGAAGAGGGGGGGTGGGGGGGGGGGGTGGGGGGGTGGGAGGAGCATTCTGCCTCTATGCTCATAAGAGTGTTCAAAACTTATCGTACACTGATTTCCTTCTTTGTTTGAGGTGCAAACACAGTATCTCTCTTAACACCAGTTATGATATAGAGCCGAACTTTTTGTTGTCCAATTGAAACTTCAATGTAATCATCCAAATTTAATAGCGTAGAAACATCACACCCAGTTTCCTCCAGAACCTGCATTGTTGTGCAAGTAGATGTTACTTAGCAAAAATTACTTATGGGCCGAACAAGAGGAATTGTTGAATATAAACATTATAAGTGATTTAGGTTGGATACAGGCTGAAAACTATCATCACAGGTTTTCAAGTAGCTCATGCAAAGCAATGGCTATAGCATACGAAAAACCTCTATGCTCAATAAAGTTATGCAAAAAAAATGCTTTAAAGAAGCTAAATAGAATGATCATATTTCTTTCTTTCTTTGTGAAAAAAGTTATAAACTGCCATTCACTTGTTGTCTTTTATATTGATACATCTTGCCGATAGCGTAAAAGAAAATTTAACTCCTGCAGACCACATCAATGTCAAAGGGGTTCATTACCAATGAAATGTGCATGCCTAGCCAAACAGCCATTTGCCATGAAAGGAGCATTTAATTGCGAACATTCAGCGTTAGAGCACAGCGATCTAGACATATGAAATGTGCAATGAAGAAAAGTAAACAATTTGTAGCTCAAACCAAGCAAAGACTATAATCATCTAGAAGCAGGAAACAGTGTTCAGTGATATCTAAGAAACCTATTTGCTTGCTGCAAGTAAAATATGCCCAAAAGAAACCGCATCGTTCACTAAAAAATGAGAAGAGACTGCAGGGCAAAACATGACACAGGCAGAAGTTTACTTCTCTAACAGCACAGGTGTGATCTTCCTCATCTTTATTCCTCTTTCCACGAGGAAAGCTCCAGCTGGCCCCAGCTTTCCATCCCTTAACAAGCAAGCACTGTAGAGAAGGGGCAAAGGTGAATTAACCTTGAAAAACGATAAAAATTCCAACAAATTTGGGCTCTAAAAGGATCAAAGAAAAAAGGCAAAGCTTCAATTATGTATGTGCGTGTGCCCGGTTTATTCCAGAGCAGTGTGTGAATTTGTATGCGCAGGGCAACTTCATTATAGACCATCAATAGTCATGGTTTTTCCTTTATTAAATCCGGTTGACTATAACTGGCAGAATAATGTTCGGCATACTCAAATCCAATGTTTGATAAAGAAAAGAAAATGCTGCTGTGCAACCTACATTCCCACTTCTAATTCTCAAATCTTAATCAGGGAACTCCTAAAATGCAATAGATTGGGCAGTAAAATATCAATAAATTACCCTCTCATAGGTGTCATCCAGGATGATGGCGCCGGACACAGGGACGCGGAACTTGTAGTTGTTGAAGTCCTTGTAGATATCATCCAGGTGCGCGATGTAGGGCCTGAGAGCAGTGCAGCTCTTGAACACTGCACACACCACCAATCCAACCACAACAACGCAAGGACAGCGGTGTCAGCGATCAATCAAACCATAGTCTCCGATGTGGTTCAGGCAGAAGCGGACTTACTGAGGGAGGTGAAGTCCTTGAAGGACAGGGACTTGAGGTTGGGGTTGTGCTCGACGGAGTTGTCCTCGTAGAACCAGTGCGCCTGCTCCAGCAGGAACAGGATCCGCTCGAACGACTCGAGCTCCTCCTTGGGCACGTTCAGCAGGAAGCGGCTGCAGAGGCGATTCACCTCGGATTGGTTTGGATTGATCTGAGTGAATCCCAGAAGAACTTGCGAGATGGGGTTAAGGGTTAGGGGAACTACCTGCAGAGATCGTCGAGAAGCTCTTGTGGTGGCATCTGCCCCCTCGACGACGACCGGTTCAGTCCCCCGCCGCCGGCCATCGCCATCCACCGGCCACCGCGCCCTCTCGGCTCTCAGCAGTCGCCACTGCTCTGTCTCTCTCTCTCTCTCTCTCTCTCTCTCTCTCGGAACTGGCAGCGCAATCAGGGTTGAAAATAATAATCCCGACCAGGAGGGGTCTTAGTGTAAAATATTAAGTTCTGACTAATAACCGATATTCAAATTAGAAAATTTATATAAATATTTAGAGATTTTTGTAAAAAAAATATTTGACCCATGTTTTATCCAAATACTTGGATCGTAATTATCAATCATGATCTGAATTAGCGATATTATCCTACTAGTTCTCACGGCTTAAACGACCTCTCACCGCGACTACTGCCGGTGGCCAATGCTAGCACAGCTAATACGGCTGCACTTGCAAATAAAAATCAGTATTTCACACTATTTTTCCTCCAATCTCAAGGGCTGGTGTTGTGCGGATCCGCTGCTTCATGATTTTTATGCTAATTATTCCCAACTACATTTATTTTAAAATCCGTACCTATGCCACTGCAACCTTTACATGCCTTCTACATGATGATTATCTTGTCTCCGTCCTGAATGGTGCGTAGATCTACCATCGAGAAGGGCAGAGAGAGGAGTGAAAGACCGAGGTTGTTATGCATTACCTCAATGGCATTTTTTTCTCGAACACGCAGGAGAGCTGCGTATCTTTATATTAAGAAAAGAAAAATAGGTTGGTCCAAATTACAGAGTCCAGCTCCTCTCCTTGAACCAGAGAGAGGACTGCAGAAATATACTATAGCTTTTAAAAAAAAAGACACTAGGACCTGACCATCTCACACTTATCACCCTACACTTGTTCTACCAACCTTCCCGGGTCCAAGGCTGCAAGGCCCTTAGCCCCAGAGAACCTCCACAATAGTGATTCTTCCTTGAAAGCCTGGAGAGCCCGCTGCAGATTTGGAGACATTCTATCAAAGACACAAGCATTTATGTGTTTTCTTAGCCTCAATGGCATTAATCAGATGTTTGTCAACACCATCTCAACATCTTCACTGTCGTGGCTCTAGAAGGAGGGCCACAGCCGAGTGGCGTAGTGCACCCGCCTAACCCCAGAGGGGAGTTATCCGGGGAAGTGCAAGATATTCTTCAGATCTACTCAAGGAGCAAGCACACAAGAACACACGAGGATTTAGAGTGGTTCGGGCCGCCGGAGCGTAATACCCTACGTCCACTGAGAGTTGTGTTGCTCTTGGGACTGTGGATGAGTCTATCCTCTGCCTCCAAGTCCCTTCTTGGACCTTAGTCCTTTCCTAACGGGCGTCTCCTTTTTATAGAGCAAGGAGGGCGCGTACACAGGCGTTGGACCCCGACAGGTGGGCCCAACAAGGATGTATACTATACTAAATAGTCACTAATGGTGCTACAGTGATGGGGAATCTCTTGTCGGATATGCTTCATCGTCTTGTAGACTCTCTGACCGAGGGGGATCTTATCCTGTCCCATCGGCGAGGCGCCCGTTGAGGCAGTGTAGGTTGCGGCGTAGACTGTTGGGTCTACCGCTTAGGCGTTATGATGCTCCGTCACCGAGCTGCCGTGTCTGATTGGCGTTGCAGACTGATGCGCGTGGAGTGGGTGGTGCCAGAGGCTGCACTGTGCGCCTTGGTAACGCGCGATCAACAGTACAGCCTGGCTAAAGTTGCCTCGGGATCTGCTGTGGCAGAGCGCACTTACGTCTCCCTTATTGAATGCGGTAGGTGGGCGAGCCTTCTCGGGGAAGCTTCGCAGGCGTGCGCGTGCCTGTATCTGCGGACACGTGGCGGCTCCGGACCCCCCCAGGTGGGGTGTCTGTTCCCTCCCCGCCGAGGGGTCCGGGACCCCGTGGGAGGTCCGGGCCCTCGGCTGTTTTGGCTGAGCACTCCGCTCTCCCGGACACATGGTGACACCGGACTCGTCCTGAGCGAGAAGCGGGTCCGGGACTGTTGGTCCGGTGAGATGGAGTCGGACCCCAGAGGTCCGGCTGTTCAGCTCTTTTGGGCGTAGTTACGGATAACTACACGAGTCTTGACACAGCAAGAGGGGGTACCCTAGTCCAGAGGTACTGACATTCACAGTATGACAGTTCATAATTTGAGGAAAACCAATCAGAGTCTGATATGCATATGGTGGTGGAAGCTAGAAACCAAAGAAGGTATGTGGCAAAAGGTTGTTGCCGAAAAGTACATGAAACAGAAAACCATTTCCTGTCTGAGATATAAAAATACTAACACCCCTGTATGGAACAACCTGTTGAAAGTCAGGGATATTTATTTGAAAGAGAGGAGAATTAGGATAGGGGATGACAAAAGTGCAAATTTTTTGAAAGATAAGTGGTGTGGTTTTTGTGGCTCTAAGTGAAAAATTCCTTGACCTTTTTGACATTTGGCATGAGCAGTCAGGCTCAATTTTGACTTTGCTGTCAGGGGATGGAGGCTATCTTTTAGACGCTGGTTAAATGAAAATTTGCAAATCCAGATTGAAGGTTGAGGGATATGTTGGCGTCAGTTGCTCTGTCGGATGATCCTGACTCACCCATTTGGGTGTGGGAAAAAAATGAAAAGTACTCGATAAAGTCTACTTATGTGCACCTCTGTTGCAATCTCACTAAAGAACCAAACAAAAGATTTGTAAAGCTAAGATGCCTCTAAAAATGCTATGCCAACAAAATTCTATCCTCACAAAAGATAATCTGTCCAAAAGAAACTGTCAAGATGATATGTATTGTTTTTACCCAGCGCAGGAGTCGATGCTGCACCTATTTTTTGATTGTCCTATAGCAAGATACATCTGGAGCCTGGTGGCTCATGTTGTGGGGGTTGTTTGCAGACCCAACTCTTTTGAGCAATTCTGGTTTTGGGCTAATGCTTTTCTTCCAAACCACAAGCATATCCACTCGGTGGGTTTGGCAGCAATATGTTGTGCAATTTGGAGGGCAAGGAAACTTTCTTGCTTTGAACAAAAGAGCATTAAATCTCCTACTGAGATTGTCTGCATGGCTTCTTCTTTCATTTGTTATTAGACAGGTATGCAAAAACCGAAGGATCGGGTGGAACTACAAGCGGGCGCTGAGGTACTGAAAGGAGCAGCTCTATCTTTCCACCCGAGGGAGGCATCGCCGAGGAATACTAAGCTGGTGCTGATTCATTAAAGCTTTTGGCGCGCGCAACATCCTGAGAGTTGCTTCGTTTATTTTATCAGTCCATCTTTGTTTGCCCCGTTGGCGGTCGTCTTAAGAGGTCCTTTGTAATCTGGGAGGTTTTCTCTTTGTTGTCACATGCCTGGGTTGGTGTTGATATATTTTTTGCACAATTTTTCCTCAACCCTGCTATGACATGTTGCGTTTCACGTTGGGAGAAACAAAAAAAGTCACATTACCTCATGTTAGGAGAAACAGTTGTTGCATGCATCACGAGAAAATGTTCTATTAATATAGTACTTAAGCATATAGCTGTATAAGCATATTTATTCAGTAGTACTTGCTTGTCGACAACAGATATATGATCAGTAAAAAGTAGTGCTACTTAAGCATATTGCACTTCACAGTCAGATGGAATCTGCATTTAAAGTGATCGTAGCTCAGATCAGACTCAAAGACTGCATAATGGAGCACATAGCTGTATAAAGACTAAGTTTTCTTTTCTGAGGAAACTGCAGTGGCCACCGATGCATTGCGACTCATAGAACTGAATAATTAGTAAAACCATGTAATTGCTATGGTCTTTGTCTCTTTGATGATTCTTTTTGTTTCATGTGTCACTTTGTTCTTGTACTAGAACGAAAAACAGCAAAGAAAAGATGCCATTAGTCTCAATAACTTAGGATCTGCAGTACTGCAGTGTGCAGCAGCACATAAAGTCAATTTCAGTGCCCTTTCGAAATTACCATGATTCTACAATGTCCTTTATCAATTTTCTGGCCGTGTGCTATTTCTATGTGCCATTTATTCTGGCTATAACTATTGGGTAATTTTAGCACATCACATAATGCTTAGCATATGAGATTGGTGTCTGGATGATGATATTTGCTCTGATTTTCTTTTTTGCTTCTAATTATTCATACAATCATATTATGCAAAACAATGCTGCAGGGTATCCCATGATCTGATTCTAATACAGTGTTGCTCAGGTGTGCTTTCTATGATAAGTAGTATGTTGACATTGGCAAGCAGCAATATTGGCTAGTAGATAAGAGCTATTATAGTCAATATTATTCTTGGGATATCTTTTATTTATAAGTTGATGATGTTGTTTCAGGCTTACAGGTATGTGGTCCTGAAATTTGAAGCACTCTCTTCATCTTTTTCTTGGGTGTTGGTGACAGTATGACTTTTCAAAATCTCATGCGCCTTTGTTAACTTGTATTGTTGGTATTAATTCTGCTTCTTGCATGTGAGTGCGTTGGAACAACATATTATTGCCTGAGCAAGTTACATTATTACCATTGGTTCACTTCTTCTTACATGTGCCTGTCAGTGCGGGGCGTGCTTGTTGCACCAGCTGGTTATTTCTTAGATGGTTCTCTGATCTGGAAATGTCAAATGTTGTCTGAAAATTAATCCCGGACCAAATAGGACTGGCTCCTGATACTGCTGCCTGCGACGGCCCTTCCATGGTGCTCTAATCCTAATCCCGTCTATAGTTCTATTGCAAATAAAAAAAGGGCCCTGACTTGAATTGCTTATTTTTAATTCAAATTCAGCATCTGGGGTCTGCATGTAAAGTTGGTTTGTTTCAGTTGGCTTGAAAAATTATTTTGGTTGCACGCTGTCATCTAATGTGAAAAATTATTTTGATTGTACACTGCCATCACTCTTCACTTGTATCTGATTCATTCAGAGTTCTATCTATCAATTTGTGTTGAACTTCTATCAAATCTTGGCTTTATAAGTTAACTGAATATATTTGAATGGTTTCAGTTAAGTCATCATTGTTGTTCCCTGCTGCTACCTTGGTGTTCTGTGGTTTGATCCCCTCTGCGCATTTATTCTAGGGTCAATCCATAAGGGTTTCATGTATATTTGGTCCGAATTGGAGGCTTGGCTGGTTATATTTCACTTAGCTATAATATGTTTAGTTTTTAGTGGTTATGATGTTGTTCAACCAATTTTTCTACTGTAAAGGAAGAACCAAATCTCTACCAACATACTCAGAGATCCTTAGTTTGAGGTATAAATATAAACATTTTGCAATTGGTAATTGGACTTGTTTCCTGTGCATGAATTAAACTGGGCTACCTTTTACTACTTTAAAAATTAAAATAATAGAATAAATACTTCAATCATGGAACATAAGCAACATACTGTAATGACAGTGCAATACATTGTTTGGTTCTGAAATCTAAAAGAGATTGTCATGTGCAATTAATCAAACAGGTTCCGAGACTGATCAATCCTTTTGTTTTGGGATGGTATGTGAGGTGGAAATTGAACTTGCAGCAGCTGGTACTGTACCTCAACACACCATCGTCCATCAGTGATATTCAATACATCATCACCATTAGGATAGAGATTTGATTCAGGGGCTTACTCTGCAGTCATTTAGTGATGACCCGGACTGCTGGTACAATATTTAAAAAAGGCACTAATTCAGTGATATGTATTGTTAATCATCAAGTGTTTGTTCAGGTATTGTAGCTCGCTAACTTGTTTATCATGTGTTTGTGAAACAGCCTACATATATGTACAGTTTACTTGGACGTGTGTTGTCACTGAGTCTACAGGGATGGAAGCTGCATAGGGAAGTATCTTTGCTGACAAGATGATTGGGGGATTTTGATTAAAGACATCGAGTGTCGTCGTTTCAATGGGTATTTATGGGGGTGCTTTTTAGCTGAAGCTCTTGTTTGCTCTCCACAACATTCATGTGTTCATCAGTGGAACATTTTTGTTACCACCGTCTTGTATATTGTTAGTTGTGATCTAATGAGATTATTATTTTTAGAAATGAAGAAATACCCGTTTTGAGCTATATAATTTTGAATTTTAATGGGGTTTCACAAAACTAAAAAATAGGTTGTGCTTGCTTTAATTTAAACCACATACTTGATTATCCATATTTTCACATGATTTGTTTGTGCTTTGACACTATTATGTAAATAAATTAATCTCAAAAAATATGTTTGCTAAGATCAATATTATTTTACCTATGTTGTGCATTGCGCTGAAAATCTTTTGCCACCCGTAGCAATGCACAAGCATGAACCTAGTTAACTATGTAAAATATGAGGAAACCTTGGTCTATTTACAACTTCCAAAGAAAACACAATGCATCATAGCCATTCAGGGCAGTTAATATAGTTCACTCGAGGTCTATTGCTGTTTTTTTTTCATGAAGTCCATGAGAATGGTGAATTGATTCTTCGTAAGAAAATGGTGAGCTCTATATGAATTTCCTTTTATTAGGATTGGAAGCAAAAGCGTGTGTTTCACCTTTAGCCTTTCTGGAGAAAGCAAGGGTGATGGTATTTAATTGCATAGGTAACAAGGGCAAGCAAAAGGGAACTTTCGATTTGATCAATGACATCTAACATAGTGTGATCAAACACTTCTCAACTGAAGTAGGAAGCGAGCGAACACTGATATTGATTTTGCTATATATGCTTCCGTCTGTTTGGGATTCTAAATATGTTCAATTATTGCATTTCGAGGATATTTTCAAAATGTGCAAGTACATGATGCTTTGTACAGAACTTTCAGTTGGATCCATGTATGTTTGGAGCTGCTCCTCCATTGAGCATTTTCTGCTCTGATTTCCTGATCAGCTGATTAATCATTTGTTCGTACAATCATACAGGTAGCAAAGCTTCAATCCTAAAAAACTGAATGCGTCCTGATACTGTTGCATGCTAACAAGAGGGTGGTAGCAACTGGCCGGGGTTCTGCGTGCGGTCTTGGATGCTGTTTGACACCAACCTGGTAATGGCCTTTCTGAATTGTATTGTATGGCTGTCGGAGCATTGCATTGCCGGTAACGTTTTTGTGCAGAGCCCGCTGGCCTGGTTTCATTGAGGAAATGAAGAGATTTTTCTGGTGAGTGGGTAGGGTGGGGAAGAGAGTAGGAGAGCAGGTGCATGGGCCTGAACTGAATAAACAAACATCTCACATGGGATGCATACCTGCATTGTCCTGGAAGCCCACCACCCCTCTCATCATCTCTACACACAAGCACCAACATGGTAGATAGATCCGTGGTTAAAGCATGTGACTCAACGAATTTTCACATCATTTTTGTCTCCCTTTTGTGGCCACCATTATGCTCTCACTAGGCACATACATTGCCTTTGAGATTCAGATCGGCGAAAATTGTATTTTAGTAAGAGTATACTCCACAGTCCACATGCATGCTACTGTTAAAAATGCAAGATCAGCTGAGGAGATCAACTGGCTCTAAAATGTTACTCGGGCCGCAGCAAACTATATATAACCAAGTAATTTTGACTAGAGGAAGTATATTTGATGGAATTTCTACTGATTGGATAGCATTTTGGTTTAAAAACATGGGATCGAAGTCAGGGCATTTTGTCAGTGTCTTTCTCCTTGACTTCTCATGTGGCACATATGGCATACCAGCAACAGCTTAAGAAGTGAGCTGCAGCTGTAGTGCACACATTTGTCAAGCACTCGTATACTAGGAACCACGTCGTGGGCCTCTATTCTTTCTAGAACCATTTTTGTTTGAAGATCCGGCAGCAACGTAACCGATATGATATATATAATTAATTCCTCTGCTAATGTGGTTGGGTGGGGTGATTTGACCGGGACCATTTGACATCTCTGCCGCGGTGGAAATCCCGAGGCAGAATCGTGAATAAACCAATCTAGGAACGAACATGACGGCCTGCGCACCGGCGACCGCCTGTGCCGGGCGCGGGCTGCGGCCGGTGGAGTCGCCGGTGTCGGCGGCCGACGCTGGCTCGGGGGCATGGCGTCGCATGGACCGGTGCTTCGAACGGGTCGTACGCGGCATAGGTATCATCACCAATGCCTGAATTCACTCTGCAACAGTTCTAAGTCTTGTACTGTACGAGCATTATTATTGTTGTATAATCCTGCAGCGGGATTTATTAGTGGAGTGATTAGAATATACTACTCCAGTAGCATCCCCACGTGACGACCGACGCTCCCTTTCTTTCTTTCGTTCTTTCCCTGACCCAAGCTTTGCTTTGCTTGTACTTGGATTCCCATTTGTTAGCTGCGGGAAGAGTATAGTTCGAGAAAGAGAATCTCCAAAATAGCTTGAAAAGAACTTAGAAAATATGCACTCGGCGTGCGATCATATACAAAGATCTCAATTATTTGAACAAAGAAACTCCATAGCAACTAATGCCCTCTGGAGATCAAACATATATAGATATCTTTGTTGTAATGATTTATTAAAGCTTTTTTGCGTGGAAAATATTTAGTAAAAGTGCATCGAGTTGTATCTAGGTAAGTAGTGCTCGGAATGTTGCCAGGGATGGTCAACCTTTAGTGTATCAATTTATCTTTTCTTTCTGTTTTTTCAAAGTTATCAAAGAAACATATATAAAGTTAAAGCTTCCCCTTTGATTGATTTGTTTATGCGCGCAACAGACCTATCTTAGTAGTTGGTCGCTCGGTCTTGGTAGGACCAGACGAGTCTTGCGGCACATGCAGCCAACGTGATCCCATGTTTTCTATATATTGTCCCTTTTCATTTTCCTCTTAAAACAATCATAGCTCTCTATGCTTGATCATGCGACTCCTGGCCCAAATTTCATCACCTAATGCTCCTAACTAACTGAAAAATGTCAGTATTTGACAGCGATGAGCTAGCCGTATCTTAGAAGCAATACCGACTTTCAGGTAGCCTCAGAGCACCGTACCTGTACGTGCATAGAGAAATTAAAGGTACTCGTAGCACATTACCATCCATGCGTGCAAAATTCAGATTCTTTTTTTTTTTCTCTCCCCTTTGGTCTACGAATTCCGATATTTTTCGTTAGCATTTGTGGCTTGCAGGCACATACAGTGATCATACTAATTTGTCGGTAACCAAATGGCTCCTAGTATGCCTGTTCCGCCTGACTACGATGTGGCAACGGGCAGTAGCGAGTGAGTCGTGCGACTCCGGTGGCGCACCCATCAGCCCGTCCTGCGTGGCGAGACGGCGACGGCGACAGCTTGTCAGCTTGTGCGAGGCTGTCACCACGGGCGCCTGCAAGTGGCACGTCGGATTCAGGGGCGATGCCAGGTCAGTGTTGCAGGGGGCGTCACGCCCCTCCCAGCTGGCAAAGCGCGCGGCGGGGCCATGCGCGGGCGGGACCCACCAGCGCGCTAGGAGTATAAACCAGCACAGCGATGCATGAACGGAACGGGAACGGGGTCGCCATCGGCAGCCGTCGGGGGAAGCGTCCAAAACCCCCCTCACCCAATCGCCACGACCTCGCGCTAAGTTAATCACGGGGTCCCCCCGTGGCGTTCCATCAGCCTGGTTCTTAATTCCCACGACACTGCTCTGTCCGGGCCGGGGGGGTCTCTGCACCTAACATACAGGCAACTAGCAAAGCAAGCAATCCGCCGTGACAGCGACGTGGCAATGGCGGACCATCCCCGACATCTAGCTCCAACTACGCCAGTGGCGGCACCGCCGATTGCTCCATCCCTCCATTTCGAATTCCGTGGCGCATGTTAATCGTCCGCGCAATCTGCCTGTGTCACGATATATATATATATATATATATATATATATATATATATATAGGGAACATATCTAGTGCAAACCAAGGACTTCGTGCAAACCCGTGCAAACCTACTAAACAAAGTTTCAAAAAATTCTGAAAAAAATCATGAATGTGCTTCTAAGATTACATCATCTATATATAAAATTTCATGGTCAAATTCGTCTTACTCTAGAAGTTACAAAAAAGACAAATTTGAGATGCATTTGAACCATTATTGTTGTCAGAAAATTTGTCTTTTTTGTAACTTCTAGAGTAAGACGAATTTGACCATGAAATTTTATATATAGATGAGGTAAGCTGAGAAGAACATTCATGATTTTTTTCAGAATTTTTTAAAACTTTGTTTAATAGGTTTGCACGGGTTTGCACGAGGTCCTTGGTTTGCACTAGATACGTTGGCACATATATATATATATATATATATATATATATATATATATATATATATATATATATATATATATATATATATTGCGTGACTACGACGCGGCGCGTAACGAGAATTCAGTGCCGGAGGTCGTTTGTCGTGGCAATTAGACAGTCGACTTCTGGTCTTCATTTTTCAGTTAAGCTGTTGCATTGTGCAGGGAGCTGGCGAGTACGCCCGCCGTGATCGATGCGGCAAATCACCAGTTGCGCAGGAGGGGGAGAGGAATTGGAATTGTTGGCGAAAGCTAAGCTAGCTGTGGGTGTGCAGGAGGTGGGGCATGGGGCTGCAATGCCACCATCACCTGATCGGTCGTCAGTCGTCTGAACACAAGCGGATGACTCGATGAGGCCACACGCACATAATAGTACTACCTCCGTCCTAAAATATAAGTGTTTGTTAACTTCTGCTGATCATGTTTGACCACTCATCTTATTCAAAAAAAATTGAGAAAAAATAAAAACAATTAAGATACTCTTCAAATATATACGATGATAAAACATGTCATAACAAAATAAATAATATTTTTATAAATTTTATGAATAAGACGAATGGTCAAACATAATGAACAGAAGTCAACAAATACTTATATTTTGGAACAGAAAGCAGGATTGCGGGCTGGCCTGACGAATCCTTCCTTGGAAGGCAATGCTGCTTCGAGCTGTAGCACTGTCGCGTGGACCCCGGGCATGATCGGGCGCAGTGCATGCATGATAGCGCCACCTGTCATTCACTAGTTGCGTCATGTCTTCACGACATGCTGTTGCACCCCGCGGCGCGAATTTGAGTGACAGATAGATAGAAACATGCTCTTTTCTCTGTGCTGGAGCTTGAGAAGGGGATATCCGGTGTAATACAACATTGCAAGCAAAATCAAGTACTGTTAGAATTATCTTTACCATCTGTGCTGAGATTAGGCCGTGTACTTTGTACTAGTACAAAGCTGGAGACCATACGTGAAAATTGAAACCGAGTTCGTCCAAAGTCACATCACACGCGGTTGCTCATGAATTCGAATACGGTTTTTGAAACCAGGCCAACCAAAATTCAGGGGCTGCAGCGAGATGCTCCGTGATGATGCGTACGCGAAGCTGGCTGGCCCACCACCGATGGCGCCGACGCGCGATTCCCGCGCGGGATTGCCGTCTCCGATCCGCGGCCGTCGGTTCCGCGGCCGACGGACGACGATGGCCGTGGGGAGCGGCAGAGCGCGGTGCGGGTGAGGCACATGGGGGACGAGACGACCGGCCGACCGCGTTTGCTCCCCCTCCTTCCTTCCCCTCCCTGTCCCTGGGTGTGAGCTGTCTGCCCCCTACGTGTTGGCGAGTCGTGACCTGGAAACCTGCTTTTGCGGTTGACCGCTAACTGCCCTCGGTGCGGTCGATGCGAGAGCACGTGGGTGGCCCCCACAAGCCGCGCAAATGACTAGTGTCCACCGCTTTCTCCACCCTTTCAGCTTCTTCTATTCTCCCTTTCCTCTTTTCTTTTTTCTCCCCTAGATCTGAGCTCAGCGGCGTAGCGGCAGGAGCTGTTGGGCGGAGCGGGCGGCGGCGACGGAGCAGAGCAGCAAGGCTAGTCGGCGGCGGCGGCGCGGCGCGGCAAGGTGCGTGGACCGGAGCGGCTAGGCGGAGGCGGCGCGGCAGCTCGCTCCCTGCCGCTCGCCCTCGACAACGGCAGCAGCGAGCTCCCAAGCTAGCAGTTTTTTTCTTTTTTTTTGATGTAAAAGTTTTCTACAAAATTTTTTCTGTTGAAATTTTTTTAATTTGTTCGCACAATTTTTTTTCGATTTTTTTCTCTTGAAGGTTCCTGTTTCCTAAAAAAAATTTCAAAAATTTTTCTGCTCTCTAATTTTTTCTTTGATTTTCCATCTTAAATTTTTTTTCTCTAAAATTTTTCTCGTCAAAATTTTCTTTCTTTTTTTTCTCAAATTTTTTTTCTCTGAAAAAAAAAATCTTGAAATCAGAAAACGACAAAAAACTTATTAAAATAGAGAAAAAAACAAACGGTCCGAAAATCGACCGTACGGAAGCCTCCCGTACGGTTGACCGTAAACTATCAATACCCGTCGTGACCCCTGCGTGCCCCTGCAGTCCGATACCACTCGCTCACTCTCACTCCCAACTCACAAGCAGAGAGCATAAACGCATGTGTGTATCGGCATCGATCTACGCATTATGCGATCGAACCCCTCTCTTATTGTACTATACTACTGCTATCCTTGGTGGTGGGGCCCGGCTGCAGCGGGAGAGGAGAAGAGTGAGAGCCCGATCGAGTGAGTGGATTAGATGCGGTCAAGTTGTCATGGATCGATCAGGGTGGAGATGGACACACTCACAGTGACACAGCTAGATAAAGCAGCCGATCCCAAAGGCCAGAGCGTCCGTCCGGCAGGCGCGCATGAGGGGGTAACATGCACACGCCTTGGTGAAAGTAAAGTGGGCTCGTACTTGCGGCCACGTTCTGCTTCGACCGAGCTGCTCTTTCTGTCCCCAGGCCTCTTCCTCTCCAGGCTTGGCACTGGCAGCCAAGCCTATGTTTTTTTTTCCTTTTCTCGTGTCGACCTCTGCATCGCCATCGCCTGCTGGAGATGTGTGAAGCATGCAGTGCGTGTACGGTGTACTTGCTGCGCCCAATGTCCCGATGCAATGCAGCGACAGATAGATAGGTACGCGCTTACGCCGACCAGCCCGCGGTGCGCGACCACATGCACACGTTGGGGAGTATCGCTCGGATCAGCGTCGGTCGTCTCATCCCGTTTTGGAAACAGCATCCAGGTCAACTAGCAGCTTACCAGTACTAGTATGGTTTGCTTGTTTGCTCAACAAAATCTATGATCAACAGCTACGATTTAATGTGTGTGTGTTTTCCAAAACACATTATAGTCAGACATTCATATCCACACATGCGCATTTTTTATCTATCACATCTCTGAACCTCTGAACGACTTGTGTAGACTGGCACGTCATCTACCACTAAATGTATAGCTATTATTAATTTCTACAATAGATTTAGAAAAATGTAAGCACTCACACACGTAGAATCTTATTATTACGATTGAAGCTAAGAAAATTTGTGGCAACTTTGTGCAAATTATAGTATTTCACATGGAATTACTCTCTCTCTCTCTCTCTCTCTCTCTCTCTCTCTCTCTCTCACACACACACATTTTAAATTTATGTTGCTTTTCACTTGTGTAAAAAGGATAAAGAAAGTTGATCAGATGGCTTGCAATCAACAAGGAATAGAGTACAGGAAATGGGTAAATTAAAAGGTCTGGTACGATTTGCATTTGAAAAATATATAGTGTAAGCCGATAGATGAGGTTGTAGATGTTTTGATAGATGATGCTTTGTCCTGGTTTCAGGCAGGTTTTAGGCGCCTTCTTCCCGTTATGGTTGTCTTGGGTAGGCCAATAGGTCGTGCAATGTTACCAATGTAATGTTTCAGGGTTTAGAAGGGGTTTGTTTCTCATCTCCGAAACAAGTCCCTCTGTTTGTACTTCAAATTTTCTCTCTTAATGAAAAACGTACTCAGGCACGGTCGCGAAAAAAAAATATAGTGTATTCCGAACTGAGTAGATGAGCCGTTTTCTTGTTGCGCCAACCTATTCTATATTACCCTTGCTCATTGGTAGATGTGACCGCAACATTCCAGAAACCCAAAAGAAATTCGGTATCTGAGCTGTATATTTAGAAATCTATCCGGTCAAAACTTAGACCACTGAAAAATGTTGCGGGATCAGGTTCGCACCTCAACAAGACCAATAAATATGATTGCAATTTAAAATATGGAAATAAAGACAGAAAAAAGTGAGGAATAATGCATGCTCGCTAGCAAAAGGGAGGAAAAAAGGATGCACATGACGCGCAATCGTGCATGGCCGGAATGGGCTACATGTCACAGCTCACGAAGATGAAGCGCCTGACGACTTGTTTGCCTCGATCTTGACCCACGGACCTTGCACACAGCAATGAAGGGAAACTGCAACGCGCTTGCTGCGCACGCACTGGTCGAAGAATCGATCAATTCAGTAACTTGACAAAGATCAGCGCCACGCATCACTGGTAGGCCCCTGATACCTGATAGCAATATAGTGGGTGTGTTTAGATCCAAAAACTTCCCCCCAACTTCCAAACTTTCCATCACCTCAACATCACATCCAAACATTAAATATAGCAAATGATGTATGCATAGAGCATTAAATATAGGTAAATAAAAAAACTAATTGCATAGTTTTGATGTACACGACGAGACGAATCTTTTGAGCCTAGTTAGGTCATGGTAGGACAACAATTACCACAAACAAACGAAAAGTGCTACAATACGCTACAGTGTGTGATGTGACTTTTCGCATCCACTTTTTACACTCTTTTTACACATCTAAACACACCCAGTATTGCTTCTTCAACGTCTGGCAGGAAAAATGCCATTTTGAATGAGTACAACCTCGGGGGTGAAAGTGAAACCGAGGAATCAGTCACCTGCTAACAGCACGATGCTACCTAGGACGGTCAATCCCACTGTCCCTTGTCAACAAGCAATAAGTTACAGTCTGATCGACGAAGCTGCCCCCCTGCAGTTAATCTCACTACTGTCGCCTGTCAACAAACAAGAAGAGAGACGGCGACGGAGCGACCTGCACGACAAAATTACAGTCTGACTGACGAAGTTAACCACCAAATTAAAACTCTAATTAATCATAATGGCCGTCATTTGAACACATCGGGCGCATTAGTTTAACGGCTAAATTTGGCGATCCCATGAATTACGTCACCGGGCCTTGCAGCAAGGTGTAGGAAACCAGGCCTTATACTAGAAAGGAGCCCGGGACATCTAGGGACAGCAGACTCGGATACTAGGGGACTCGTAACAGGGCAGTGAAGTACGTAGGCTTAGGGTACATTACCAGGCTAAGCTACGCAGAACTTCTCTACCCCAGGATACGGGCACCACTTCTCCTAAGCAGGTCCCTAGGGGTCCGAACTGCCTTCCAGCTAGAAGGGGTGTCCCAACCTGACCACAAGCCAGCAACTCAATTTGGATGGTTAGCAACTAAAGAAAAAACTCCGTGCGGGAGAAAGAAACATGCAGGTTGAACGAACAAATGCTATTAGGTTAAAATAAAGATAGGACTGAGAAATTAAATCTCCTTCATTACTTGATTTGTGGTGTACATCAGAGGTCGGGATTACGAGGGCGGACCTCTACCGCTCTGGACCACTTGCTGGTGTCGCCTGTTTGTGCGATGAAGCCAGAGGTCGGGTTTACAAGGGCGGACCTCTACCGCTCTGGACCACACGTAGGCACCATATTATTATAAAGGAGAAACTCTCTTTACCCTATCTAGGAGTAACCTACAGCTACCATTCGTAAGGCATACACTTCCCGTCCGAAGTGGAACAGCCACCTTGGAGGTTTTTCTCAGTCGTTGGGGGCGAAGGTGCTCTGGACATGCTTACACAGCATCATCCAGCATCACCTCGGGAGCTTGCCGGGCCCTCCTTCGCACAAGAACTGTTTCATGCTTAGTTTGCATGGGAACAAATTCTTGGCTTTGAATGGGAGTAGCCCTGCAGTTGTCGGCTGCCGTCAGAAGCCAGCCCGATGACTGCTCATAGTGAGCTGAATCCAGCTTGGCCCCTAGGGACAGCGAAGGACGGGTGCTCGTTTGGACGAGCACGAAGCGTGGAGAAGGGTAGTCGTTCGCCGGCTCCACCTTGGTGCTGGCGCAGGGCCCCCGTGCCTCTCGGTGAGGACGAGGCCTATCTGCAGCAGCACCGAGAGAGGCCCGAGCCAGGTGAGGAAGAAGGCGACAGGCATCCTTCCCGAGCCACAGCCGTCGGCTCCAGCTCCATCTTGAGAGGAAACCTTGAGCCGACGTCGTATCGACAGAGGGGGCTCCCAGTGGTTGCTTGAGAGAAAACCTTGAGCCGACACTGGGATGGCGCAGGGCAACGCATAGCAGGCGTCGCTCTTGCGCACCTCTGTGCCGGTTCTGAGGTGTCGTAATGGCGACGCACAGCAGGCGCCGCTGCCGTGCGCCACCGCACCGAGGATTCTGCTGCTTCGGTGTTGGGTCATGCGTCGCGGGTGGCGCCGTGCCCCTCTTCATCTTCTCGTCGTCGTTGCAGAGGATGAGCTTGACCTCAAAAACTAGGAGGTGAGCGGAGATCTAGCCAACGCTTGCGCGATCCCCACGGACGGCGCCAAATGTTGTGGGCTTTTTAGGGTACCCACAACCGGGTGGCGGAATGCACCCGCCTATTCCCCGAGGGGGTGTACTCGGGATTGCGCAAGCTATTAGGCCAGTCTAGCTTGGGGGTAAGAACGCAAGAACACGCGAGGATTTTAGAGTGGTTCGGGCCGCCGGAGCGTAATACCCTATGTCCACTTGAGAGTAGTATTGCTCTAGTGTCGGTGGATGAGTCTATCCTCTGCCTTCAGTCCTCTTTCAGACCTGAGCCTTCCTCTAACGGGCGTCTCCCTTTTATAGAGCAAGGAAGACGCGTACACATGCGTCGGACCCCGACAGGTGGGCCCAACAAGGATGTATATTTTACTAGACAGTAGTGGTGCTACAGTGATGGAGAATCTCTTGCCGGATACACTTCATCGTCCTGTAGACTCTTTGACCGAGGGGGGTCTTCTCCTGTCTCATCGGCGAGGCGCCCGTTGAGGCAGTGTAGGTTGCGGCGTAGACTATTGGGCCTACCGTGTATGCGTTATGATACTCCGTCGCCGAGTTGTCGTGTCTAACTGGTGTAGCAGACTGACGTGCGTGGCGTGAGTGGCGCCAGTGGCTGTATAGTGTACCTTGGTAACGCGCGATCAACAGTACAGCCTGGCGAAAGTCTCCTCGGGCTCTGCTGTGACAGAGCGCACTTAACGCCTCCCGCATTGAATGCGGTAGGTGGCCAAGTCTTCCCGAGGAAGCTTGGCAGCCGCGCGCGTATCTGCGTCTGCGGACACGCGGCGGCTCCTGACCCCCCGGGCGGGGTGTCTGTTCCCTCCCTGCCGAGGGGTCCGGATAGTATATGGGGGTCCGGGACCCCGTGGGAGGTCCGGAGCCCCTGGCTGTTTTGTCTGAGTGCTCCCTTCTCCGGGACACGTGGTGATACCGGACCCGTCCCCGAGCGGGATGCAGGTCCGAGACCGTTGGTCCGGTGAGATGGAGTCGGACCCCAGGGGTCCGGTTGCTCAGCCCCTTGGGCGTAGTTACGGATGACTACGAGTCTTGACACAGTAAGAGGGGGTACCCTAGTCCAGAGGTACCGACAACAAGCATAACATAATACTTAAAAAAGTATATAAACACCATATGAGTACCAAACATTAGGTTTTACAACCCGAGTTCACATATACAAATAATTTACAAAATTTGCATAATTTACAAATTTTACATCTGATGCCCAGAAGTTTTACTAGACTATATCCTACAACTACACTAGCCTGCATAAGTCCTGATTAACCATGAATGGTCAGTCACAAAAAAATTAGGAGCTGCACACTCTGCCCTAAAGTGTGCAACCGACCACTCCCTAACCTAGGGGTCTCAGTCTCGCTCCACCACCTCCCACCCCTCTGCATCCCGGCGGATGAACTTGATACAGCAGGGGCAAAAGTCAACTTCTGTATGTCCTGAAAATAATGGTGGCAACAAACCCTGAGTATACTAATACTCAGCAAGGCTTACCCGACCATTGGGTATACTTAGCCCACATAACTAGACATGCAAAGATTTTTGGCCGGTGGTTGGTTTTGCGGAAAAATGCAACTACGAGTGAGTCCTTATTTCCATGTTTTAGTTTCAATATAAAGTAATCAATTTACTAAGCTCCAATGTTTTGCAAATCTACAACAATCATGGTGAGCAAACCATTAGTTTAGATAATAGCAATCCACATCTCATCTCAATTTATTCCAATTCCTTACTACGATGTGACCAAGAGATCAGGGCCCTCATGACCGCGAGACACGACGAATCGATCCGATTTAACCTTGCAAGGTGAACCTAATCAACACGGCACGCAAAAGCCCCGTCGAACCCCACGCACCAACCTTTCCCATCCCCGCCTCAAACTACAGAACCGCCCCACCTACATATAGTCAGTCGAGCTCAACGTGAGACCACCAAAAGTAAACATATGCATCCCATTTCTCCGCGACTACTCGACTCGCCCTAAGGGGTGGTGATGAAGTTCTGTACTTTCGAAGCAAGGCAGTACTCGGCTTGCCGGTTTCGACTACCTCCTACTCCCAGTATGCGGTTAGTACAATTCAATCCCCGATCAGCACAGCCGACAACGGAACGGTCCTTAATCAACACAGATGGGGCTATACCTTCTCCCATCCGGTCTCCCATCCCTTACCTTCCATCTCGAATATAATAAAGCACATACTGTAATATAAGGACATCCTATATCTCGCGAATAATAGGATTATCACTCGACTTCTATCGAGCCCTATTAAGCATAGCAGTGCTAACGACCTATTCATGTATGAGGCCCAGGAAAACTAGGAATCATGCAACTAAGGTTTCAACCAATTCCTAAACCTAATGCACAAATATTAGAGACATATATAGATGACATAATTTAAAATATTAGGATGTGCACCGGGACTTGCCTTAAGTCTGCGGCTCAGTGCTAGGGTGAGATGGGCCTTGGACTTGCTCCCCACGATCCTCCTGCTGCGGAGCTTGCCCCTGCGGCTCCTGTGGCTCCGCAACCACCTCGTATACGACTCCTTCAGCGGCGGCGTCTATACGTATGCATATGTCATGAGAATGTATGCAATATAATTTGAAACTTTGAAATAAACCTTAACCGATTACAAATACTACTAACCACACAACCCGACGTTCATAACTCTGCAAAACCGGAATATTCGGATTCCCAAATCCGGAGTTTCCGGGGCTATACCCGGAGTTTCGCCCGGAGTGTCAAAAACCCGGAGTATCCGGCCTTATACCCGGAGTCTCCGGGCTTATACCCGGAGTCTCCGAACCCGACAGCATTTTTCGCCCCAAAAACTGAAATCGTGATTTCTAGCAAAACCAACCCACAAAAACTGAAACCCTCCTAGACCCTAGTAGAGTGATTCATAAGAAGACGACTAACCGGAGGAAATCGATTTAAACCCCCTAGAACAAGTGACTTGCTAAACCCTAGCTTATTTACCTTGGGCGAGCTCTTCCTTGCACCAAGGGCTTGAACCCAAGCCGTCCAAGGATGGAGTACGCGAGATAGATGATCCACCACCCAAGTGAAGCTCCCGTGGGCCTTGGATCAAGGGTAGAGGGAGGGTTTTGGGTCTCTAGGGTTTGGGGTGAGAGAGAGCACGAGAGAGAGAGAGAGAACACGGGAGAGAGTGTGAGAGAGCACGGGAGAGAGTGAATAATATTTTATAATATTTGGGAACAGCAAAAGGACCAAAACATGAGATATAAAGTTCTAGGTCCGGAGTATCCGGAAGAATATCCAGAGTATCCGGGTAAATCCGGAATTTCCGGATTCATACCCGGAGTATCCGGGTTCCGTTGGCTCCAGGATTTGAAATCGAGTTTTGAGTCGATTTGTGACTCGACTTGTAACCGAGAGAATTTGGTCACTAGTTAGCTAGTTAAACCCGAGTTTAACACATGGGTGTTACATTACCCCTCGTCTAACCACCACACTTACACAAGTAGCTTCAGAGAGACGAAGGTAGCAATATACAAGCAATTGATTTGGCTGGCAACGAAGATCAAACAACCAAGTTAGCTGTGGTCAATGTACCCAACAGGGCATCATCACTAGGGCAGTAGAATACTGTACGTACGATAATAATAGAGGCGATCGAGGACGCACATGAGATGATGCCACCTCCACCTTTGAATCAATCGGGCTGTAGCTGTAGCTGTATGCTGTATCAATGTTGCGGCAGCCACCGCACGCGCTGACCGCGGGCACGGGCGACACCAACATGGGGAGGGGTGGTGGTGGTGCGGGTGAGATGGATCGGGGCATCCATGCACGCACGCACGCAGGTGCAGGTGCAGGTGCAGGTGCAGGCGCATGAGCAGCAGCTAGCAGCGGCAGGTAGCGACCGGGCAACCGACGGCGAGACCCAGGTGAGCTTGCAGCCACATGCTCGGCGTCGTTGGGTGGGGGCGCACCGTCGCATCGGTGGATCACACACACACATGACTCGTCTCACTACTGGTGATCCATCACTACTAGTATAGTAATGCGAGCTAGCGTACTCAATTAATAATTCCAAGTTTTTGCTTGGTTTCACCGTGCTAGCTCGCTCGCTCCATGGTTGTTTACGAACCATCCACCCATCAGCGTCAAGTTGATTCGGATTACTCAAGCAGGCCACTGCGGGTTGATCCACTGCTCCCTTTGTTTATTTGTTTATGGTTATTATATACACCCAAAGGAACGCAATTTGGGTGATCTAACCTTAAATTTAGGATGCCCTGTCTTCCAGCTCCGATCCGGCCATGTGCTTGCTTAATTTCGTCTGATACTTTGCTTATCCTGGCCGGGGTATCATTTCTATTAACCTCGCAATTATTTTTGTGGTAGTAGTATGTCACCCTGCATCTTTTATTTAGGCCATTTCTCCGAACAAATTTATTTTACTAATTTATATTTTTTTCATTTCCGCGCCAGGTTAATGGCGCTGTTCGGCTGGGCTGGATCCGCTGGGGCCCAGCCGCAGCCGCATGCTTTGCAGCCAGCCCCAGCCCCAGCCGCGATCATCCCAGCAGACCGAACACGCTGAATGTTGCCATTTTTATTTTTCTTTCATTTTCCCAAATTAAACAGCTCGCATTCTTCTTTTTTTATGAATTGTTTTTTTTTAAAATTTCCCATGCAACTCTTTGTTGCACTGGCCTAGCTAAAAGCACGGATTTGACACACCGAGATGCAATCCACCAGTAAGGAATTTTCAGATGCCGAGAATTACACAACGAAAGTGCATAATGTGGAAAAAAGCTATTGAATCAGTCGTAAACTAATATGCGATCGCGTCTTTTTATCACCAAAGCTAAACATGACGCGGTGCTGTATGCGTGTTTGTCTGTCCTAGTCGATCGATCAGGTCACGAGACGCATGTTACCGGGCTAATCCCAAGCAGCATGTTACTCCCATGCATCCAGCTCCTCCACCACCGAACGTTCCTGTTCCGGTCGCGCCCGGTGGTTGGATGGATCATGGCTCTCGTGCCCGAGCGAGCGATCGCCCGCCGCCGCCCACACAGCGCCACCGTATTATATATGTACGGCACACATGGCTCTGTCCGGCCGGGCCCACACCCACGTCTGCTTTATTTTCAGCTTTCCGTTTCATCAGAGTAGTTAGTTTATTATGCCCCGCGTATTTCTACCTACGAACGCTTTCGCTTAGACGAGAGAATCTTCCGCCGATCCAGTTTTGCAATTGAATAGCTTGACGCCGTAACTAATTTGTTCCAGCGGTACCTCTGAATGATTGGGCTCCTCCTGCTGCTGTAAAACAATGCAACTTTTTGTTCAGCAGCCAGCAGCAAAGCACAAGAGGCATGTTCACAGCAATCATAATCCCCCTCACACCCCTCGGGATCGACGCTGCAGGTGCAGGGAGTTCTATATGCCAGGGCTGTCAGAGATCCGGTGCTGCCTGTCGTCTGCCTCCACCACCACTGCTTGTTCGGTTTCGGCCGATTACTGCTGCATGCAGTATCATGCGAACCTAATCTACCTGGCTGGCTAAAGCAAAGTGCTCCGCCCCCCGTGACAGCGCGGTCGGCACAGAGGACGTGATCGTCCTGTGGCGCGCCGTGTCCTGTCCTTGCTCTTCCTCCTCCCCGTGAGCAAGGAGGCCGTACGCGCTCTGGGTGCTCGACCGATCGCCGCTGCCACCAGCACGCACCAAACGGGGCGGTTAGCGTCTCGTGCCGCCGGCTGGTCCCCGTGATCGGGGTGCCGGTGGCGTCGATCTTGGTCTCGCCGCGCCCGCAACGCATCGGCCAACCGCCACCAATTAAGCGCCGTGCGCCCGCGTCCGGGGCTCCGATCGTCAGGCGCGGCGCGGCAGCCGGCAATCCCCCTGTCCCCTGATCGATCTACTACTACTACGCATGTTGGGGCGCGCAGCGGCGTACAGCCGGGTTTCATTGCGGCACGCACTGTTCCAGGTTCCCCTTTTCCCGTGTCGCTTGCTGGGAGTGCAAGCGACGACGATCTGGACGGGAGGTTGGATGGGGGGATAGAGAGAGACAGAGGAGTTGATGCGCTCGGAGCTCGCTGATCGGCACTCGTCAGGCAGGCTCTGCACGAACGGTGAGTGGCTCCGTCCGACACCAACAAATTGAGGCCGTACCTCGCCAGACAGCCACGGGCAAACCTGATGAGCCGTGGCCAGCGGCGGCACGAACACACGTCAGCCTTCACCCGCGCTGGCCGATCCATCGGCGCGGGTTGGTGGCGCCTGATGGCAACCTCACTCACTCACCCTGTCACAGTCGGATCCTCGGCTCGGTCCCGTCGGTGGCCAACATACCACGCATGCGTTTCTGCTGCGCGACGAAAAGCCGAGATTTTCGCCCATGTCAGCTCGCCCCCCTGGCCACCGAAAACGGCAGCGGCAACCGCAACTACTGAAAAGGAAAGGAAAGGGGCAAAAAATGGTCTCAGATGTGCGTGCGTGGGCGATCGATTCGATCTACGGGTGCCTTTTGGGAGCCGAGGCTGCAGGCTGCCGTGGAGACTGGACGGACGATCGAGCTGGCTGGCCGGCCAATAGGTGGTGATCACTGATAAGCGAGAGTGAGTGTGAGGGGGGAGTAAAGCTCAAGGCATGGATGCAAGGAGTGCAACCCAAGTTAGTTACGATGCAAAAGGAGAGGGAGATCGAGCCGGTGGGGGGGCCTCTCATCTCCGCGCTCATATGATTTGCAGCGAGGCCCGAACCACCATCGGGTGTGCGGTCACTTTACTCCTCTGCCCCTTTCCCCGGCAACACAACACCTTTCACTTTTCCTTTTTTTTTTCCTCCTCTGCCCACATTTAATCCCTAGTAGTACACTACTAGCTGATTTCCGTGCCGTCTCGTTCCGTTTCCTGCTCCACCGCTCACCGCAGCTGCTACAGCTACCTGCAGCACCGGTAGTACCTCTCCCTTGATCACACGGTGGCCAGGACATGTAGGTTTGTTAGAACAACTCTAGTGGAGTCATCTACTTTTCAAGTTTAGTCATCTAAAATATAGTCTCTACTCCAACAGCACCGACTAAATAAACTTCTAAATATACTAAAAGGAAGAAAAAATGGCGGGCCCTACTTTTAATAGCCTAAGTAGAGGGTGACCAAATTGAGGGGTGGGAGAAAAAATTTAGTCACCCTCTTATTTTAGTCACCCAAGTAGTGGCCCTGCTGGAGATGAAAATTTAAACAAAATAACTAAAATGTGGGTTTAATCATCCAAATAGGAGCCATGTTGAAGTTGCTCTTAGCAGCAGCAGAGACACGACCTGCCGCGTGGCTGCACGCGTTATACACTCCGTCCATCGGCAGCTAGCTCAGTAGTAGCATAAGATAATACAATCCAGGTAGGGTACGTAGATCAGGCCTGAATTTCAACTAGCATTAGCAAGATGCCACGTAGCGCGCAGTAAGTTCGGTAAGCATCGACCGAGCACTCTCACTAACCTGGGATGAGCCACTGCACGAGCACGTATGACTACATGGGTTGGGTCACAGGGCAGAACGGACGGAAGCAAAGGTTAGGCAGGAGAGCACACTGGCTGCCCGAGTGCTACGAATCCACTACGGACGCGGGCCAAGAAATAACGGGGGAGGCGGCCGGACAGCCGGCGGAGTTAGATAGGATTTGAAGTGGAACCCATCGTCCACGCCTCGTCGTCTTTGACCCGGGGAAACCGAGCACGCAAGGCGGGTCCGCGTCCTTCTCAATCACCAAGCCAATTCGCCACCCGGAGCGGCGACCCAGCCGGCCTGGGCGCCTGGCCGCGGCCGCGGCTTCGTATGGCAGGCACCGCGCGGGCGCGGGGGTGTGTACAGAATACGGGTCAGCGGACGCGAGAACTGTGAGGCTGGCTGCCGGCGGCCCAGCATGCAGCCGACGCGAGCCGCGGCGGTCAATGAGGCGGGCGCACGCGGTGTCCGGCGATTTTTAGGAGGCCGATGGTTCCGTGGAGCTGCCACTAACCGCGACGGCCGCGGACGGTAGCGTGACCGCGCGCGAGCCTCCGGCGACGGGGTCGGGGTGGTGTGCGGGTGTGGCCGCGAGCAGCGCAGAGGATCCGAGACTTGCGGTGTGGCTGTCGGTTAGTTTACGGTGTGAAGAGGAGAACCGGCGGCAGCTGTGGCAGGAACGCGGCGGCGGCGGTGGTGGAGCAGTAGCAGTAGCAGCAGGAGTATCCCATCTCGTGGGGAAATCGATCTGAGCTGTGTTTTCTCCTTTTTCCTGTTTTTTTTTGGCGTGCTTGTGGGGTGAGGAAAAAAAGATAGAGGGAGAGGGAGAAGAGGGGAAGAAACTTCAACGTCACGACAGGAAAGGAGGGGCGCGGGGCGACAGCTAGCAGTGAGGGAGGAACGCTCACCTAACGTGTGTCCTCTCTCTCTCTCTCGTCTGATAGTTTCTCTCTCTACCCTCGTCCCCTGTTCCACACTGCTTGCTTGCTAGTGGTGCAACAATATGTGGTTGCTTGCTGGTGGTAATATAATTATCATCACTAATTATTTGCATGTACCCCTCCATCGTGGTACAGTAATTTTGGTGGACTGGATCGTCCATTAGCGACCAAGAGTGGTTTACTAGCAACTTAGGCCATGTTCAGTTTCCAAAAATTTTCAAAATTCTCTCTCACATCGAATTTTTGGACACATGCATGAAGTATTAAATGTAATTTAAAAAATATCAATTATACAGTTTAGCTGTAAATAATGCGATGAATTTTTTAAGTCTAATTAGTTCATAATTAAATACTAATTATTAAATAAAAATGAATGTATTACAATAGCCGAATTCAAAAAAATTCACGAAATAAACGCACCCTTAGCTGGTTGCACCAGCTGGTCCTGTTTCGTGCCCTGCTTCCGCTGGGGTAGCCAGCTGCAGCTAGGCCGTCTTCCTTGTCACCGTCCTCGCCCTGCCGCGTGCGGGTGCTCCTCCTCCTCAAGGTGTAAAAGGGGAGGAGTGGATCGCCACTTCCGTCGCTTCAACCCGCCTGCCTGGCCCCCAACGTTCAAAACCCAGGAGCCCTCTTTTCTTTTCTCCTCTTTCTTCCTCATCTTTGATAAAAGCCCTGTAGGCTGTAGCTGGAGGCCTCAATTACCTTCCCTCACGTTCTGCACCCATAATTTAATCGCCACAGCCTCCATTATTTTTTCCTCTCCGAGCTCACCCTGTCGCCTGCCCTGGCCTGTATACTCTCCCAATCTTGTTCTCTATCTCCCACTGTCCTCAATTCTGCTAGCTTCTCTCTCTTAGAGGCGGAGGAAGAAGAAGCCGAGGGCAGGGCACAGGAGGAGAGAGAGAAGAAGCACAGCGCCAGGAATTGAATTCCACCGACCCACGCACCTCTCAGTCATCCCCTTCCCATTTACCTCCACCTATATAGCTCTCCATAATTCCCCGGGCCTCCTCTCTCTTGTTAGGAGTACAGTTCTCCTTATAATTGGACTTGTCCAAGGCACCCAGCACCTTTCTTCTTCATCTCTCTCTCTCTCTCTCTCTCTCTCTCTCTCTCTCTGTCCATCCATCGACACACAGCCAGCCACCAAGAGCCATGCAGGAGGAGTAGAGTACAACCAGAGAAAGAGAGTTAGCTCGCAGCTCCTTGATTCCACCCACCACTGTCCCTTATTTACAGGCGTTCGTGATCAGCAACAGCTAGTCGTCAGCTAGAGTGCAGCAGGCAGAGATAGCTAGCAGCTAGAAAAAAAGGGACCTGTGTGCACCAAGCAACCCAGCCCAGGGAGGAGAAGAGAGCTAGCGAGCTTTCATTTGGCCGATCGTTTCCGAGGAACAGAGCAAGCAGGAATTCACAAAGGTGAGTCAAATCGCCGAGGGTGCATACCATGTGTTGTGTTCCCATTCCAGTTCCCATCACCTCTGCAACTTGCCATCTTATGCATCCAAAATAGCAAGGATTGATCACAGCCAGAACCAAAAATTGCATACTTTTCCATTTTTGTGTGGCCGTTTTACATCTTTCTTTTTTTAATCGCATCCTCGAGTTGCCATTTCTTGCTAGCCGCCCCGGCTGGCGGCCATTTGTCGCCAGCTTCATTGCCATGTCCGGTTCATCCCATGCATTTCTGTAGTTGCACAACTCATTCTTCAATTCCTGGGAAAGAAAAAGACAAGGAAAACACACTGGAAAAAAAAAGAGCCTCCAGTTTGGACTGTTTCTGAATTTGAAGACTGCAAAAAATGGTTGAGGGAGGGAGCTTGCGAAGCTTCCGATTTTACTAGAACTTGGATAAGGCCCCGTTTAGTTCCCAAATAGTTTCTCACACTATTCATCACATCGACTCTTCGGACACATACATGGAGTATTAAATGCAGTTGAAAAAATAATTAATTACACAGTCTAACTGATTACCACGAACTGAATCTTTTAAGACTAATTAGTTCATAATTAGATATTATTTATTAAATAACAATAAAATGTGCTACAGTACCAAAATCCAAACTTTTTCACCAACTAAACACACCCAAAAACACGTTTGAACTGGGGGAATTGGAATTGACCGGGATGGATGCTCAGGGTCACACGGTATTCCTTTCCCGGCCTTTTTTCCACAGCGTCATTGTCTGTACCTTTGCATGCACCCCCCATGCTTTTACAGATATACGCTTCCCTCCCTTCCAGTCTGGATTCTCTGGAAGCAGAGGGGACAGGCAGACAGTGGAAAATGTCCAAAATTGAATAGTTGCCACGTACTGCTGCTACAACATATTTGGATTGGAGGGGGTAAAAGATTAAAATGCGTAGGAAGTAAAAAGACAGGAAGATTCCTTGCATTATTTCCAACCAGTGTGATCGGATCAACGCAAATGGTGAAGTGGGAAAATTAAAATATAAAAACGGGCTACCAGGAAGAACAGTAGAATTCCTCGGGGTTTTCACCCGAGGACTTGGCAATAATTAGCTGCTTTACCGAGGGGCGAAGGCGCTTCGATTCGAAGCAGCCGCAGCCAGGTGGCAGCGCAATGACGCGTCCGGGCCAATGGCCTGCGTCCACGTCAGCGCATCTCTTTTGACAAATTTCTTGTGCTGGCCGCTCTGACTTTTACACCGGTACACCAGCACCACCACCTTGGTGGTGAATCAATCAAACACTCTGATTTTTCTAACTTTTTTACACGTAAATATTTAATATTTTTTATTTGAATACGATACATCGGCTGCATGTACTACGTACTCTTTCTACTCCATCTGGTCGCCTATGCTTGCTTCAGAATAAAGAAAGCCAGAGAAAATCGACCCGCCCCGCGGGCCGTCACATGCGCTGCTCACATGTGCGTGGGCCCCCCCGCCGGCCCACATCATCATGCACCGCATACATATGGCCATGGAGCAGGAGCCCGCCCAGCCGTCACTTTGAAAAAAAAAATCTCTCTCTCTCTCTTCTCTCTCCTCATTTGTTTGCATACAGCTCATCCATACCGCAAAGCCAAGATCACATTTTGATTAGTGCTAAAGGAGGGCTAGATTAGCAAGGTGTCTCATCATCATCCTCCATCCATACCATCCATTCTGCAACGCGTCTTGGCAAAACGTCTCTGCCAAAGATACGAATTCATCCATAGCCATATATGCAGGCGTATCTTTGGAATCAATAAGTATTTAGGTGAATATAATCCGTGTTGTCTTAATTCGCTTCCATTTTTAACAATAGCTGCTGATTAAAATGCGTGCATATCCAGTTTGATTTCCTTTTGGCGTGAGGATATTCACCCCTATTTATACGCGGTTTTGGAACGCCCGCAGGCGATTGATCGGAGACAGATGGCGAGCGCCGGATTCGTGGAGGAGATGATGAGGGAGCAGAGCCTCCTGGAGGCGACCTGCGGCGACCTGTTCGACCACATCGACGACCTGCTCGACTTCCCCAAGGAGGAGTCCTCCGCCGACGTGCTCCTCCTGGACGCGCCGGCGCCGGGAAGCCCGCTCTCCGCGCGCATCATCGACGTCGGCGGCAATGCGCCGCCCGCGCCCGCGCTGGAGCCGCTGCCCCCGCCCGCGGCGCAGGAGGACGACGCCGCCGCGGGGGCGCCGGTGTTCGACGCCAAGGACGTTGGCGGCCACATTGGCTCGGTGAGGCCCCACTCCCCTTGTCTCCGTTGCCGCCCGGGGTCGGGTTTCGTTTGGCTCTCCCGCGTACGGCCAGGGCGTGTCTTCACTACGATGAGTCACCGGCCCACCGCCGGGCGGTGGCCGCCGCCTGTGACCACCGCGCGCATCGCCCTTGTCGGTCGTGCAACGCATTTTCCTTTTAAATTTTATCTCTTACTTATTAGGTTTCTCGTGAAATAAGTTCAAAACAGCTGGGCGCCAATGAAGCCGCGCCGCCCCCACAGCGCGGGCGCTAGGCAGCACACGCCACGCGCGTCGGCCACAGCCTGCACTGCACACGGTGGCATGGCAGGCCGGCTTCACTCCGCGCCGGGCGCGGTGCGGTGCGCGATGATCTTCTTGCCCGTGCGCGGTGGATGGTTGGGGGGTGGTTGGGGCGTGGGTGGAGGAGCGGGCCGGTGTCGGTGGCCGCTGGGATTGGATATTACCGCGATTTGGTTCGTTGGTTGGATTGGAAATTACGGTTCGGGCCCGTATTACGTCGGAGGGCCCGTCGCTGTTCTTGGTAGCTCGCCAGCCCAACAACTACTCTACTTGTCCTCGCCCTTTTCAGTTTTTTTCCCTCCCTCTCTGCTGCTTTACGCAACCGAAATTAAACCAGGGGCCCGCCAGCCCGGCCCGTTGCTTCATGATTGCTGCAGTGCAAATCTGATTTGAGCAGTAGTAATTAATAATCAATACTAATAGAATAGAATTAAAATGCGAGGTCGCAGTGTCGGTGCTGGTGCCACTGGAGCAAGATTCAGATTCTGGTTCTGTTCTGACGTGGCAATGATTCTTTTGGGTTTGCAGTGCGAGGACCTGGACATGGACATGGCGCAGCTGGAGTGGCTGTCGGGGCTCTTCGACGACGCCTCCATCCCGCACGAGCCGGCGTTCCCGGGGGCCACCTGCGCCGCCCCGATCAAGAGCTCCGCGCTGGCGGCCAACGCCGGCGTCGCGCTGCTGCCGCCGGACAAGATGGAGGACGCGCTCTTCCGCAGCTCCAGCCCCATCTCGGTGCTCGAGCACAACAGCTTCAACGCCAACAACAACGTGGGCTCCGCGTCCTCCTCGTCCTCCTCGGCGTCCTCCTCGTCAGAGTCCTTCTCCGGGAGCGGCGGGCACGCGTGGTCGGCGCCCGTGTCGCCGCGCCCGGAGCCGCCGGTGCTCGTCATACCGGCGCGCGCGCGGAGCAAGCGCTCCCGCCCGTCCGCCTTCACCCCCACCGCGGAGGCGCCCACCATCCTCGTGCCGACGCCCATGTACTCGTCCACCTCCTCGCACTCGGACCCCGAGAGCATCGCCGAGTCCAACCCACACCAGGCGCCGCCCAAGAAGAAGAAGAAGGCCAAGAAGCCGGCGCCCCCAGCGCCGACCGCCTCCGACGCGGACGGTGACAACGACGGCGACGCCGACTACGAGGAAGGCGGCGAGCGCTCGCTGCCTCAGGGCGCCGTTAGGAGGTGCACGCATTGCCAGATCGAGAAGACACCGCAGTGGCGCGCGGGTCCCCTGGGCCCCAAGACGCTCTGCAACGCCTGCGGCGTGCGCTACAAGTCCGGGCGCCTCTTCCCGGAGTACCGCCCCGCGGCGAGCCCCACCTTCGTGCCGTCCATCCACTCCAACTCCCACAAGAAGGTGGTGGAGATGCGCCAGAAGGCCGTCCGGAGCGGCGATCCGTCCTGCGACCTCCTGCAGTTCATCCGCCGCCGGGATTAAATCGTCGGTCGGTCTCGTCCCCCTTAGCTATATATGTATACATGCTAGTATGTATGCATGCATGGTTGCTTCATCAGTAGTCAGTCGTTGTCGTCGTCTTCATCGTGGTTGTCATCATCATCATCACCGCCATGGATCCACCCATCTTCACCTGCATGTGTGTTTCTGTCAGCATCCATCAATCCATCGCCGGGCATCCTGGCGTTAGTTCATTAGGGCTTTTTTCATCGGGGGTTAGTGTTATTTTATCTTTCCTTTTTGTCTATTGGTTAATTGGTTCCCCTTAATGTTTTTTTGTTTGTATAGAGAGAGAAAGAGAGAGGAGGGGTGGGAGAGGAGGGCAGGAGAAATAGATGAATCAGAGTGGTTGTTGCATTGCAATTGCAGTAGCTTGCAAGTTAGGTAGGTGAGAAGGAGAGCTAAACCAGCAGCAGAGGGAGACAGATTTAGAGAGGAAACTTTGCAGCTAGTCAGTCAGTTAGAAGAAAAGTGTTTCAGCAAGTGAAAGGGGAGTTTGTTGGTTTGCTAATTAGAAGGAAGATTCTGTCAGATCAGGTAGTAGCTATCACCCATCAGGATTTGAAACTTGAAGAGAGGGCGACAGCCATCATCCATCAGAGTCTGTATTTGGAGCTTGGTGTACTGAACTCTGAAAATTCTTTTTGCAGTCCATCTATGTTTAGGGATTGATAAGTGTTGTTTGGTTTCTTCTATACTAGTAGTGCTACATTTTAGTGAATAATTATATGAGAATCTCTTTCGTTTCCTCGTCCTGCCTTGTTGCCTCAATCTGTAAGAGTTGTGATCTCCCAATCTGAGGATCAAACCTTCGAGCTCTTCATCTGAATGTGGACCATGTGGTGTTTTTTTTTTTTTTGAAACCTCTCATCTGGATACAGCTGTAGCATCTGTTCGTATACAGACACACACCTACACCACACACACGCACACCTCACACACACCACAAGTATACAACCAGACCTACAACTATACACAAATATCAAGACGCGTTCTTAGAGAGATCACTAGAGTCATCGAGGCTCCGGCGACGGGCGCATCGCAGTCCCTTTGTGGCTCCACGCGTTGAGAGGCTCATCTGAGATTATTTAGGGAATCTACTGTTCCCGAGTGCGAAATCCGCGTTGAGTGGCGCTCGAACGCGGACGGCGGGCGCTCCACCGAGCGGACCCCGCCAACCGAGCTACGGCTCGTTCGCTGGACCATGTGGTGTTGGTGGTTACCTCTGACACGGTTCCGCAATGCTTTACTACTGGCCAGAGGTAAAGAAATTTGGGTGCTCCTGTAAAACACCTAACAAGTAGTGATCTGAACTGATGAGCATTGCAGAACAAGCCATGAGGAATTTCAATGTCTTAACTGTATTTTTTTACTAAAAATAAATATTTAAAAATGTAAAAATAATGCCTAATGACTCCAAAAGCAGGAAAGAGACAGACAACCGGGACAACTGAGACATCTTTGGTAGACGAGCTAGACAAAATAAGACGGGATAGAGACAATATAACTTTCCGATGCAAACACACTATGAAAGAGTGATTCATGAAACCAAATGTGATGGTGGGCTGCGGCCTGCTATTGGAAACTATTACTGTCTGAACCTATCAAATTCCTGTCTGAACGATGAGCCCAAAAATACGGTAGCACAATGCTGTCTGAACCTATCAAAAAGCAATAGGGAACGATGAGCCCAAAAATACGGTATCAAAAAGCAACAGGGAACGATGAGCCCAAAAATACGGTAGCACAATGCTGTCTGAACCTATCAAATTCGTGGAAGCAAAAGATCTTTATTTACATAGACGATCAGTGATTAGGAGTTTACTTTAGACGACCACTACATTACTTTGACGCCATCAGTCCATTACAGCCGGCAAAGAGATTCTGCAGTCAGTCGTACAACTAAAAGAGAAGCATGTACAGCTGCAGCATGCTTTACTGTAATAAAAATTGATTCCCCAAACATGATCCACGGCAAAGAGAGAGAGCCACTTCTGGCCTCTCCAATCCTTTGATTTTGTTTCAGACAGTGCTAAAATGTAGTACAAAATTAGATGAAATTACAAAACCTGTATCAGTATGTTAAAGGGAAGGGATCAAGTATGTAAGCTAGAGCTAGCCGCGTGTGAATTGCATTGGATAGATCGATCAATGATCAATCTGAGACTCAGAAGGAGGTGCAGTTTGTGGGCAAGCCGGTGATGTGGTCGACGGCGACGAGCTCCTTGGCGGCGCAGCTGAGGACGTCCTGGCCGAGCTTGGCGCCGGCGGCCTTGAGCCCCTTGAGCGAGACGGCCTGGTTGAAGAGGTTGATGACGGGCAGCTTGGACGCCGGCGGCATCTTCCCCTGGGGCAGCAGCGGCGCGAAGTCGTCGGCGACGAGCGGGACCTCGAAGTCCGTCTTGTCGTGCCTGAGCACGTTGCCCTTGGCGCTGATGTGTGCGCCGGGCTCCATGTGGTTGGTGGAGAAGCTCGTCTGGTTGGGGAAGTTGGGGTAGAGGCTGACGTACCCGCGCAGGTACATCATGTCGATGAGGAACTTCTTCCAGGACGCCTGCCAGCCGTTGGTGCGCGAGCGCGGGATCTGCACGGGGTTCTGCTTGGCGTCCTCCGTGAAGCGCGCCGCCATGTAGGCGTAGAACTCGCGCCAGTGCTTGGGGAAGAAGACGGCGCCCCAGCTGCAGGGGAGCTGGTGCAGGTAGGGCGTGTTGGGGTGGACCTTGCCGAAGAAGTCGGTGGCGTTCCACCTGGGGCGCTGCTTGACCACCTCCACCAGGCGCGGCGTGTAGAGCGAGATGGAGGAGAGCTCCGGCAGGGCGACGGCGGGGTCGTAGCGGTAGGCCAGCAGCGCGTACTTGACCCACAGGTAGTAGTAGGGGGACACCTCGATGTCGTCCTCCAGGAGGAGGCCGTAGTCGTGGTCGGAGGACGGGTACCAGCTCTCGCTCACGGCCCGGATCAGGCCGCCCTGGATGATGCGCCGCCGCAGCGTCTTGGGCCCGTGCGGCCAGTCGAAGGAGCTCACCACCTTGAGCGTCGACGCGTCCACGCGGCTGTCCATGTTGAAGCTGATGGGCACCTCGTCGCCCAGGTAGTAGGCGATCCGCAGCGAGCTCAGCAGCCGCAGCAGCGACTTGGCGCGGTTCTGCGTGATGATGTTCACCGAGATGCGCATCCGGTTCCAGTCTGCAGATTGCATTTTATTGATTGATTGATGATGCAAAAAATCATTCTCAACTTGCAACAAAGATGCATGCATAGGCTTACTTGGCAGTGAGGCCGGCTTGAGCGTGGCCATCCAGAGCGCCTTGGACACGGAGCTCCTCGGCAGGAGGACGAGCGCGGTGCGGTTCACGGCGGCGGCGGCGGCCATGCGGAGCGCCTCCTTCACCTTGCCGTCGACGTCGTCCAGGGCGACCACCACGCTGGGGTTGTGCATCCGGACGATGCCGCGCATGCCGGCGTACACGGCCTGCAGGACGGGCACCTCGGAGCGCGATGGCCCCGACAGCGCGCCGATGCCGAGGTCGAACACCTTGAACCGCCGGTCCTTGCACACCACCTTGGGCCACTTGAGCACCGCCGCGGCCTCCTCGCAGGGGCAGTGCCCGCCGCCGGACACGACGAGGTACGCCTTGCGCCCGGGCGTGGTCCGGAACCGCTCCAGCAGCGGCGCCAGCGCCCGGACCTCGCCGAGCGAGTGCGCGTACAGGAGCGCGTCCACCTTCTGCGGGTGCATGGCCGCCCACTGCGTGACGTAGCCGGAGGTGAGCGCGCGCCACCACTGCTCGTCGCGCACCTGCACGATGTCCTTGAAGATGACGGTCGTCTCGGAGACGTAGGCCAGGCGGTGTTCGCTGTCCCCCCACGTCTCCTTGTCGCCGGGGTCCACGGGGAGCACGAAGGAGCCGGCGCCCATGTACTTCTGCAGCTGGTAGCTGAGGTGCAGGTCCTCGCCGGTCATGAAGGTGAAGGGAGTCTCGATGAAGAGCGTCTTCATGAGGTCGGCGGGGAGGAACCACGAGCTGGACAGGAAGTCCACCTGCACGATGCGGTCAACGGTGATGTCGTAGGCAGGGTCCGGGAGGTAGAGCCCCGCCTCCTTGGACCGGAACTTGCGGTAGCTCGGGAAGGTGAAGTCCTTCTGCCGGAACGGCAGGATGCGGCCGATGCTGCCGAGCACGGCGTTGCCGTACTTGTCCGTGCCGCCGACGTGGCAGAGGATCTCCAGCATCCGCGCGCCCGGGATCATGTCGTCGTCGAGGACGTAGACGAAGTCCGACTCGGACTGCAGCGCCATCTGGAACCGGCCGTAGTACTTGAAGTCGTAGCCGGAGGCGACGAAGCTGATGCGCGAGTCGTTGTAGCTCTCGACGATGCGCCGGAGCGACGCCTCGTTGGGGCTGCCGAAGGAGAGCACCCAGGCGCGGTGGAACGGCAGCGTCTGCCGCTGCAGCTGGTCCAGCTGCGCGCACAGCGTGCGCCGCTTGAAGTGGTTGAGGATGACGGTGACGCGCGGCACGTTGGGGCCCGACGCGCTCCACCGCGACCGCATCCGGAGCAGCTCCGGCAGCGTCTCGGCGCCCAGGCCCCGCTGCTGGAACGCGAGCACCTCGCCGTAGAGCTCGCGCTTGAGGCGGATCATGACCTCGTCCGTCGACTTCTTCTGCTCGAAGTCGATGCTCTCGTGCTCGCACACCTCCTGCGGGGACAGCGGCGGCGCGTCCCCGCCGGGCTGCGTGGCGATCAGCTGCTTCCAGTGCTGCGCGAGGCGGGACGCCCACGCCAGGTCCGGCTTGACGCGCATGTCCACGGCGGGGCTCATGTAGTAGAGGAGGAAGGTGGCGTACATGGCGAACGCGAACTGGAGGCACGTCAGCGCCGCCACCAGCCGGGACGAGTTCCTCGCCCCGCCTCCGCGGGAGGACTTGCTGCTGCCCTTGCCGCCGACGTAGTCCCCGATCATGCCTTCCAGGGAGTCACTCTTGACGATGTGCGCGCGGGTGACGCCCATGGCGGGAACTTGCTCGACTCCTCGCGGCCACCGCCAGGCCTGATTTGAATGAATACAACAGAGAAGGAAGGAGTTTCGTTCAGAGGACCTATATATATCGCCTTTCAGACTTTCAGACTGCAATGCAGTCCTGCAGAGTTGCAGAGTGAAAGGCAATAGCAAATCTAACTAGTTATCTTGCAACCCTTTGTGGCTCTTGAGTACAAATGTATTCAGTGCGGTAAAGAAAAATGATACTATATGCTATGAATATGGACGAATTGCTTAACTAGTGAGCATCCAAGTGATGTAGTAGGGAGTCAGCAAAGCGAACAGCCAAGAACAAGCAACACATATACGACTTCCTTTCTTTTCTTTTTTCTTTTTTTGTGGTCACGTATGACTTTGTTTGATTGTTGATGCAGCAGGTTGAAAAATGACGCATGGTACTTGAAGGAAACAAAAAAAAAAGTTCAGCTGAAATGGGGTAAAATTGTTACCTTGGCTTAGACTTAGATGAAAAGCCAGCGAGAAACGCTTTTCAGTATTCAGGTGTAATCTGGTATGCAGAGCAGAACACAGGTTCTACTGAAGCTAAAGCTAGGATACAGAGGAGCATGCATGCAACGAATCACAGGCCGGGAAACTACAGGAGAGGAAGATACAGGAGAGTCCAGAGAGGAAGCTTGGCTATTCCAGCGATCATGCAGGGACCCTAGGTTGCAGGGAGCCAGAAGCCCTGCCTTTTATAAGGGAGGCGATTGCAACGCAACGTCGTTCGGAGAAGAGGTGGCTAGTGGCAACGTGGCACATCACATTGGCATTGTCAAAAAAAAAAAGGAAAAATCGAATGGGACGAGCAAATCACTTGCTCCCTCGGCAAAAGACTGAAGCTTGGAGGAGGAGGAACGGGCACGATCGACGACCGTGAGTGCGAGAGAAGCGAGGTCCACCAAAGCGAGGGTTGCTCTGAAGCGTATGAACAAACGGAGAGGCTCTCGCCTCGTCTGCCGCCTCACATGGAACGGGATGGAAAGATGGGGGTGGTGAACGCGAGCACACGCCTTGCGCCGCGCATGGCATGATTGCGTCGCGGCACCTTCACTTCACATCTCGTCGTCAGTTCAGTTCGTCGCCCATGGACGGGAGGAAGAAAAAATGGCTGGTGAAAAACCACCTCCCTCCGAGCCCGTGAATTGTGGCAAACTAACGCAACGCGAGCTTTGTCCAGGGACGGCAATGGGTACCCGAAATTAAAAACCCGAAACTCGATGGATTTTTATTAGAGTACAAGTTTGTGTCAACTTTTAGACCCATGGTTTATTATGGGCACAAAGTCCTACCCGTTGGGTTTATTGTCACGGATTTGTTCCTACGATACCCGAACCTGTGAATCCATGTGTTTTTAAAACCCGATCCAACACAGACCAATTGTCATTTTATTTCGTGAGTTTATAACAAATTTAGCATCCCTTTCCTTCAATTCTTATTTTGGTGAACCCTTAATATTTCGGTGGTGGGTACGAGTGTTGTCGCTTTGTAGTTGTCGTATTTGTACATGCATATTATGGCTTTGTGACTTTGTATGGTTTTATGATCATTTAAATATAGAGCGTGTTATTTATATATTTTTCTTTTGTAATTTTTATTGAACATAGATTTCTTACTAATATTACACTACAATGATGTTTACTATATTAAATTTATTGATCATGAGAAAAATTTATATAGTAAAGTGTAGACCCACGGGTGACCCATAGGTACCCTCTAACTCGATGGGTTTGAGTTTGGGCAAAATTCTAAACCCGTTATGGATATGAGTTTTTTAATGGATTCAAATATTTTCACGAGTTTGGATTTGGGACGGCACCCGATGGGTTTAGGCCCGTTGTCATCACTGACTCTCCACCCCTCTTGCGCAACGCGCCGGGCTCTTTGACCTTTTCGTTCTGTTACCACCTTAATTTGATGCTGAGAGATCAAGCTAGCGTACGTCTCCGAGAAGGTAGAGATTAATTGCATCCCATCCTAGACCTGAAAAACTATGGGAGTAGGGATAACATCCCCAATTAAGATCCTCCGGTTTATCTGCTGGGAAATATATCATATAGGAGTACGTATGTGCGTTCTGAGTTTCAGTTCAGCTAAGACTACTGACGAAGTACCAATGCACTTTTGTTGATCGTTGCTGCACAAAAGGAAAAACAAGCAGACGGCATACTAGTACTAACTCACAGAAAGTAAATCTGAAGCCATGATTGAGAGCGTGGATCCATGTTGTGCATGCATGAGCCCTACTACTGATTCTCATCTTTTTTTTCTCCCTCTATTGAAGCGGATACTATACTACTAATTCGTATCAGTTGGCATAATTCCTTAGCCGCACTCGGATCATGGGGAGAGATGTGCACGATGTCAAACGCGTACGTCGCGTAAACCCTAGGTAAACCAAGGTACAAGGTGACAGATGGGAGCAAGTGCGATGGATCGAGTTAAAACTTCAAAGGGAGGAGACACTACATGGTAGCATCATCGCACGAGGAGGAGACGTAGCGAGGCGACGATGAAGGAAAGGGAAAAAGGGTCGCGTCATGCAGCTAGTCCAAGCGACGACAGACAGTGCATGGCAGGGCTGCTGCCATTGCAAGCGCGTCGACCACCGGCGATCACGGATCGCCTAGAGATTAGCAACGTGGATCGGAGCTCGAAACCAGACTGGAATGTACGCTATCGAGTTTGCTGCTAACTGGGGACAAAGATGCCTGTGTCAGTTAGTTAAAAAACTTACAAACACTGCTTTTTTTTTAATCTTAACTTCTCCCTCTACTCGGCCAAGGAAAATCAATTCTGCGTTGTGTACGTTGGTCTTGAGCTCGGCAACATCGTTATCTTACATGAAGTATAACAAGTTGTTGCTGCACCAGTAGTATCTAATTTCTAGTATAACCATTTTAGTATTCCTAATGTACACCACCTAACAGGCAATAGCAACATGTGTTTGATTACTGAGAGGCAATGTGCCACTATTGCAACTGAAGAATAATAGGCGAACTGGTGAAGCATTAAACTTGGACTGGAGTACTAGATAGATTATACCTATGCTCTTCTCTTCAACTTCTGGCTCAAAAGCTGCGTTTGTGTACTGTATGTATGCTAGTAGCCTAGTAAGTAGTAACATACAAGCGTTCGGCAGGCTGGAGCTGGAGGCTGGAGCTGGAGTGCTGTGAGAGAAAAACACTATTACTTGGCTGGTGGCTGGAGCTGGAGCGATGTGTGAGAGAAATACTGTAGCGCTAGAGCTGGAGGAGCAAGCATAGGATGACTGCATGAGCCTAATTCCTTTAGGCTTTAGCTCGTTGACCTCGATGAGGAGGCGTCGACTTGCGGCGACCGTGGGATTCTCAAAAGGAGAAAACCGCGGCCAACAGATTCAGTGGCTCCCACGCTACTGCAGTAATGCCGTGCAGCAAGTCAAACGGGGATTAAAAATTGGAGGCCAGGGAGGAGCACATACGTCCGTAGGTAAAGTACGGGCGCGCGAACGCTGGATCGGAGGACGGTTCCGATCTCGCTCACTGGTTTAGTTGAAGCTGCCCGGTTCTGAACATTCTGATGTTGTCATGGATGATACAGAAACTTGGCGCACCTCCGATCCTGCATTTCTGACTTGCTGATGTTGTCATGGATCCAGAACCTTTCCGTTCGAACGTTGGAGCGTACCTGATGGCAAGGGCGTCACCAGCAGCCTGCTAGTGCCGGTCATCCACTTTGGCAGTCCGCAGGCGCGCGCCATTGTAGCAGTTCAGGTCACGGCCGGAAGCAGTCAGGATCACCAGCTCAGGTCACGGCTGCGTTGCAGGCGGCCGACGCAGACACGAACATGAAGCCTGAGATGCGCGCAGAGAGGAGAAGGGTGCTGGGCTCAGGACGTGGTCCAGACGAAACGGGATACGCTGACGCTCGGTGGCCGCGAGGGAGGAAGACGCCGGGATGGCGGCAGCCCCGCAAGGAACGCGATGCCGCCAGGGGGTCAGAAGCGCACCGGCAAGGCGAACGCGGCGGCCGACGAGATGGACCAAGGGAGGATGCTGCGGTGCTCTGGGGGTCGGACGGTGGTGCTGATCGCGACGCCGCGGCGAGCAGGAGAGCGCGCGCGGGGACGGTCGGGTGGACGGTATCTAAATTACCGTCCAGCCCGGACGGTATTCCATTTACCGTCCCTGCCTGGGTTATGTGGATCGTTGGATCTGGAGGCTGCGGCCACGATTGGACCGGACGGACTGAAGACCAGCTTCGCCTGGGCCATGCGGCGGCCCAGTTAGTAAGCCTACCTACCTACCCTTTTTGTTGAGCCCAATAGAGAGATCTGGTTTGCACAGTGCGTGCTGCTGCTGCCCCTTGGGCTCGTCGGCGTCGCGGAGCTGGTGGAGGCCATCTCGGGGCCACATGAAGATGAAGCCCTCGTAGGTCCGGTCGACGTAGCTGCGGCTTTTGTAATTCCATAAGCCGACTATCCGAGCAGCACTGAGGACGCCGGCCTCCTCCATGGCCTCGCGCTGGGCGACCTCTCGTCCATGGATTCCTGCGGACATCGTTGACGCGGCCGCGGAGAGGCGTGCGAGGGGTGGCTTCTGGCGCCCGCAGGCCGTGGAGGCATGTCGGCTGCGCGGAGGACCACGTCGTTGAACCAAACGCGGAAGCGGGCGGTCCATGGACAAGAGGGACATAGGGCTTAGCGCGCGTCCGTCGCCGGCGTCGTTCTGGTGCCCGCCACCATGAGGAACGGAGAGCCGGAAGCGTCCCCCGGCCCGTCCGAGGAGGACGGCGATGAGGGATAGTGCCGGTGCCGTGGAGGCGCCACGCGATTTCAGTGGTGGAGCCGCAAACGGAAAGGTCGCATCGCCGAGGCGAGGCCGCGCCGGCGGGGAGCGCCCGCCCACGTCATGAGATTGAAATACCGACCGCCTGGACGGTATTTCATTTACCGACCAGGCCTGGGGTCCTGTAACCGTTCGATCCGAATCCGAAGGGTGCGGCTAGGATTTCGCCTCACGAAGCTACTTGGGCCAAGGGGAGGCCTATCTACTGAAGCCCATCTTTTATGGCAGCCCTGTTGGCTAATTTTGATGGTCCTGGTCTGCTTTGGCGGCCCAAAGCTTTCCCCTCCCTCTATGGGCCAATCGTCAATACTAGATCAGCACATATAGCCAGGAAACAAACGGCAAGTTTGAGAGCACGGTTTTTTTGGGCATAACATCGAGCTTGTAAATTAGAGTAGTTTAAGCCCGTTTTGAGAGTCAACTAACTCCAAACTGTTGCTATTTCTAGCTCCAAGAGACGTTGCTAATTCCAAGCTATAGTATTAGTCAAATAGCTAGAGATACCCGACCAACTCCAAGCTGCTGTTATATCTTCGATACTCGATAGTCAATTGGTACTAGAACAAACCGCAGACTGGAGTACTATACACAGTAATTTCACATTAGAGACACAACACTGAAAAAAGGAGAGAAAACTCAACCACATGGTACAGCCTTTTATTGTCCCTCCAGCAAGAATGCTGAAACAAATAATATGTTTACCGCAAAAGCAACCTATAGCAAATTATACAGTTACAACTACATGGGAGCTTGTAGTATCAAGGCTTTGCATCCAACACAACACAGTAGTTGTAGCGTCACCTTCGTTCACCTGTTTGCTATTTGCTATTTAGTAGGTACAGTATCCATCATGGATTGTAAAAAGAATAGTAACGAAAATTATACCCGCCCACCCCCAAAAGGAACAAGAAATCATACACAAAGCAAAACCAGGTGAGCTGAAAACATATGCCTTCTAAACTGTTACTCAACCTGCAGCCTCTCATCTCACCTGTATCCTCCATATGGCTGCTGACCACCGTATGCAGCACCCATTTGATTGTAGCCAGCACCGGGCATTCCACCAGGACCCATTCCCATAGGAGGCCGCATCGGCATCCCCTGGTTCATCCCCATGTTCATTCCTCCCATTGGTTGTTGGTTCATCCCCATTCCCATCGGTTGTTGGTTCATCCCCATCCCCATTCCCATCTGCTGTTGGTTCATTCCCATTCCCATCCCCATCCCCATTGGCCGATTCATCCCCATTCCACCACCATAACCAGCACCAGTTACCATGCCCATGGGCCTGCCTGCACCCATTGGGTTGGGAGGTGCCATTGCACCCGCACCAGCCCGACCAATGCCGGAACCAGCTCCCATGGCTTTGCCCATGGTGACAGTTGACACCACAGGCGCTTGGTTTATTTTCTTTTCTTGCCTTTTCTCCTTGCGAAGGATTGAATCAAAGTCAACTCCAATATCAGCATGAGGGTTCGCCTTTGCTGTAAAACATATGCAATGAGGTCAGACAACACAAAGGTAGGCTGTTGGCATTGCAGAAAAAGAGAACACATGACAAGCAACTTACGTCCAGAAATGTCCAGATTGACTATACCACGGCTCAGAGTATCAGACCAAAGTTTAGACTTGGGCTCGAATTTCTTCACTGGCTCAGTCTGACTAACTTGCAAAGCTGAAATGAGTGTTTCTGGTGGAGCTGATGAACTTGACTGCAATGGGAAGCTGGCAGCAGGAGGCACTGAATTTGGCATGCCAAGAGGCTGGGATGCTCCCCGAGAAATCAAAGCTGGCTGAGGAGCTGATGTTCCAGTTTGTGAGAAGCTTGGCTGAGATGGTTGTTGGTTTGCCGGAGGAGTGAACTGAGAAGTCTGTGTAGGAATGTAGGGTGGAGCTCCACTCTGTGTAGGAACGCCAGACTGGCTATCAAAACCAGCCCCTGATGCTGGTTGCATAAAGTAGTTTGACTGCCCTGATGGCAGATTGGGTGCTACAGGTTGAGGCACCTGAGAAGGAGCAAATGATGTGGCCACAGCCTGGGGAATTTGAGACTGGTTGGCAGCAGCAGGATGAGGTGCTTGTGAGTAAGAAAATGCGTGAGCAGCCTGAGGCGCTTGAGGAGGAGCAAATGCTGTGGGGGCAGCATGAGTAACAGGCAATGGGCCAGCAACTGCAGGCTGAGGTGCCTGAGAGGGGAAATTAGTAGAAACTGGTTGTTGGAGAACCGCAGATGAATTTGCAGCTGATACCTCTGAAGGAAAGGAGGTTGTGTTTGCAAAAATGTCTTGTTGCTCAGGTGCAGTGTTCGATGCAAAAGTGAGATCACCAAGGGTATCTCCAAAACCAAAGCTTGCGGCAGAAGTAGGCTGGAAAGGATTTGCATCTGCACCAGGTCCAGTGGACTGGAAAGAACCAGCAGGCGCAGCATTTGTCTGTGGAACTGCAGGACTTTCGTCATGAACCGCCTTGAAAGGAGTAGGATCCCCAAAAGGATTTGATGCATCAATCTGCTGGAATGTTAAAAGACAATAAAACGAATGCTTAGATTAGAAAGTATGACTCGATAGATTAAAAGGAAACACAACAGAACCATCAGAAAACGAAGTTACTTGAAGTTCAATTCAAAGCATTCCTACTGACGGAAGTTCTGTCATTGCTACTACAGGTGCTTCAAGATTAAGAACAGTTCTAATAAACAGATATCATGTTAATAAGGTATTTCCGCTTATAGCATTTAGCTTATCTAATCCATCAAACTCCACAAAACTATGAAAAACTCTTACATTGTTTTCAGTAGAACAGTTGCAAGCCAATTTAAGAGCATAAGCACCGAAAAAACAGCATCACAATCCCCACTAGAAGAAACATACTAATGCCAGTAAGTTATGCATATACCTCGCCAAATCCGGAAGAAGTTGGTGGCATGCCCATGAAATTATTTGTCTCAAAACCTGAATTTGCTGGTGGCTCAACATTTGATGTGGTTGTTGGTTGAGGCACAGATACCAAAGCCAGTGAACTAATAGGATCTGATCCAAATAAATCTATCTCCAAGCTGTTCACCACTGGCGCAGGGTTCACAGGAGGGGAAGAATCTGAAAAGGGATATAGATCAGCAGACATAGTACATATTGACCCCCAAAAGATATTTATACGGACAACATGCCAGGTTAGACACCATTCCACAGTACAGTGTTCTGGCAACTGAACAAACCACAAAATAGTCCTTACGTACTGATGCTAAGATTACTTCACTTTACACGAGTGATGTACTTATTGCCGAAAAAAGAACAAACTATACCTGGTACAGATCCACGTGGATCAAACTCATCAAATCCATTAGGCTCAGTGTGAGCAGTTGGTGCTGCAGGTACATCTTCGACAGTATTATCGTGAACCCCATTCACCTGTTCTGCGGGAACACTTGTTGCAGGAACAGGAGAGGACACCTTTGGTACAGCAGCAGGAATACTTCCTCCATTTCTGAAATTGTTAGTTAGGGGTTATTGCTCAGCCAAGAAATTAAAACACCCAAAATAGACTATTCACCTGTCAGCATGAAGATTATCCTGGCCATCTCTTGTAACATCTTCGTAGTTTGGTGGTGGTGAAGCGATCTGCTGGTTAGAAAGCTTTCGCTCTATAGGCCTGTCAACGTAGGTAACACAACTTAGAGGAAAACAGAAGTGTGCAAGTGACCAATCTCCATTATTTACCTCTCATCCTGGGTAGGCCCATCGGCGTTGCTGCCACGGCCACTGCAAGGAAAACAGAAGGATGGTAAGATCTACCAAGACCCCCCAAAATCCAATGAAAAGTTTATTACTGATTTAGTAAATATACTATTCAGTATATTAGTTGCCAATACGACTATGGCCATAAAGCAAGAATTTTAAGTTGAACTAAAAAAGAAAACAGACCGGGATGAATAAGCTTCATCATCCCCATATGAATCCCTTTCCCGACCATAGCTCCTGCGGCCTGTTCCTTCAGCATATTCATGGTTGCTGTGACTTCCTTTGTACTCATCTTCTCTATAATCTCTACCATAGCGTTCATTAGAATCTCTGGAATAACGATCTCCTTCCCGATTGGGTGTATCTCCAGGACCACCATATCTGTCATCATCCCTGTATCCATATTCTCTATCCCTTCCATTTCCATTTCTGTTATCGTATCTACTGCCATAGCTGCCCTCAAAACGATCATTGTCATAACCACCACCGTATCCACCTGGGCTCCTGTGTGGTCCACTGGTGGCAAATGCACTCCGGTACCTAAAGATGGACAGATAAAAGTAATCAATACAAGAACAAACATACATGCCTGTAAAAAAGTGTGCACTGATCAATATGAATAGCATGGGATGAAGCTAGAGTGCTAGACTATACTCACTTGTCCCTGGTCGCAAGGGCTTTCTGCCTAACTTCCTGGATTCTTTCTTTATCATTAACTAAACTAACAAGGCTCTGGGATTTCCTCCGCACATTGCTGCCTTGATCTCTCCCAGAAGAATCAATGTACTGGAAGTCAGCAAGTGTCTGGAATTTAAGCATAGTGTCAGAGAACCAACCAGGCAAGTAACCAAAAACCTCCGCTGCCACAACCTAACATTATGATGGTTGTGAACATATAATGCTGAAAACTGGGTGGATAGCATTACCGATATCTGATAAGCATGCTCTCTTATGTCATCAATAACCCGCTCGGTACCATGCGCAACCAGGTAATCCAAGACAATCAATCCCTACCACACATGAGAAAAACGGAAAAGAGAACTTCAGTTTCAGTTGACCAATAAAATCGTAGTAATTATTTATAATATAATATAAAAATATTGCCAAAAGAAGCACTAAAACCTATGTTTAATATTCATGGCTGCAAGAAAATTTTTACCTTGTAGACATGCCGCCAATTTTTACCAGTGTCATTGATCCTCTTCCACACAATATTCATGATCATCTGATACTCATGACTGCAAACGGACATGCAAACCACATTACACCAGGAAAGCTGGTTTCTGTTTGATAGATAGCCAATAATTAAAAAAAAACAGAAAGGAAAACATACTAGTTATGCGTTGCTTGAGCAATGTCTGCCAGGAGAGATCCATGTGGGCCCCATGGCTCGTTGCTTGTGGCGTCAAGAATCTGTGCACAAATTAGACCAAGAACATCATTCTTTTTTTTCCAATAACTGGCAAGGGAAAGTAAGAGCAAACAACTGAATTTGACCAAGAACATGCTTGAGATCTTTCACCTTTTGTTCTATTCTGGGAACCTTGAGGACATTCTTGTTCACCTCTCTTTTTCTGCATAAGGAGATCAAAACAAATTACTAGGTCAATCCATACGACTAGCAAACAAGTAACGCTCGCAATCGCACGCTGTATACGACAGGAATATAGCATGGAAACTACGTACATGTCCCGGACCGTTTGATTGAACACCTTCTTCATGGCTCCCTTTCAAATCAAGCTTCTTGTGCCCAGCTCTATGTCCTCCTCGGTTGGATACCTGCACAATCCATTCAGCCATATGATCCAACTATGATCGAGATCCCATTGCAAGCATCCCCATTCCCTTTCGGACCCCGACTGAAAGCTCTAAGCATGAATCGCAGCGCTCCAAACCAAGCTCGAACCCCAAAACAAATTTGAAGTCGGTATAACCCAGCACCAAAATCGAAACAGCTCCAACAACCACACAGGGGTCGCTAGATCTACACGGGCCGCGCCGGTGGCAATCTCGCGGCCGCGTCCGTACCGCACGCCCCAGATCTAGCAGCACCGACAACACCCCGTCACCCGGCGAGATCCGGCGCGCCGGCCATTCCACGCCAAGCTCTCCGAACCCACATCCACATGACCACATCCCGCCGGGCGAAGCGATAGCAGCAGGAGTAGAAGCAGCAACAGAAAACGATCGGAAGCGCACCTGAGGAGGCAGGCGGGGCCGGCGGTGCAGATCGGCGGGTGCGCGCCCCGGCGAGGCGCGTCGGCGGAGGCGGAAGCGGGGGCGGGGGGAGTCCACGGGGATTCCACTCGACGGGAGGGGAGGCGGGTGGCAGTGGTCGTGCGCGGGTCGCGCCCGCTTCCCCTGGCTTTCCTTCCTTTTTCTTCTTCCCGAGCTGTCGCTCGCTCGCCGCGACGCGCTGCGATGCGATGCGAATGGGGTTGTGCTGGGTTGGCGAGCAGGGGAGGAAAGAGGGAGACGAGACGGAGGTTTGGTGCGCGGAGGAATAATTAATCAGCGCTTACCAGAAAAACAGAATAATTAACCAACGGTGATTTTTTTAAGTAAATGAACCATGGAAATCTTTTATTCTTTATGCATGCTCGCGTTTAAAAAAAACGAGGTGGAGCTGGGATAGGGAAAAGCACAGCTTGGGATGACGATGAAACGCGCAGGGTGTTTCCTGTTTTGAAATTTCAATCGCTGGAGTAGTTTTTCTTCACGTGGTAAGCAAGTACTGATTGGCTTGGCTGGCTGGTTTCACGACAGCCTGGAATGGAAAGAGGGAAGCCCTCGTTTCACGACGGCGTCAACCGTCAAACCCTCGTTTCTTCTAGAGGTTGGGAACTTCGGAAGACCGACCAGCTGCCAATTTTCTTTTTTTTTTCTGAACAGAAAATATATAGCTAAGAGCTGCACATGACACAGAAAAATGAACTCAGAATTACTGCCCAATCAGTGGCAGACGTGCATGTGAGGCTAGCTAAGCTTGCATTAGCATGATTTGTTAGGGCGCCTGATGTGAGCTCCAGCAGCCTCATCTTTTTCTTCGATTTCTCTGGAAAACAGGAATAGGCATCTGATTACCCACACGAATGCCTTGCCGAAAGCACGGAAAGCAATGTTCTTTCCTCTCCCGAATAAGAAAACGGGAATGGGAACGGGGGGAAACATGGCTTCCAGATGACAACCGACAGGCGGCCATCTTTTGGTGATGGCTATGCTTAGCTGGCCACCAGGCACCAGCCAAGAGAGCTTAGTACCTCGCTGATCCTGACGAGGACCACAGATCCGCCTGCCTACTGATCTCAGCCCGTCAACCGTGACACCGAGCAGGAAGCCCCCCAAACAGCCGGAGGTTGGAATTGGATCTGGCTTGGCCTCGCGTCTCCTTTTGTTTTTCCCATAGAATGCGCCCGTACCATCAGCAGTGCACCGACGCAGACGCCATGATTAAAGAAGACGAGCGAGATTAGATCCATCCATAGTCCATCCAGCTTGTTCTGTTAGCGGTGGCTTTGATGATATCAGCGGTGATGAAAAAAAGAAAGATTTTTTTTAAAGGAAGAGGGTTAAGCAAACTGGAATGTCTGGCCTGATGATATCGTTAGTTAAGTTTGATGACGCGTGCAAGGGGATGATTGCTCCGGGCGAGACCGGCAATATCTAACGATGACACAGCAGTGGTATTGCTACCCAGAAAGAAAGGAATACGTACAGCTATACAGTACAAGTCAGCCGCGGGCAGCGAGAAGATTCAGGTGTCAGTGCTTGCGTACGTACACCGAATCGCTTTCGGAGTTTGGCGGTAGGAGGAACAGGTCAGTCACTCTGGAACTCCTGACCATACCATACCGGCTGCAGTTGAAGCATCGACGTCAGCACAACAAGTCACCAACCGACTCAAATTCGTCGCCATCCTCCGTCGACCTAACCGGGCCTAGAAGTGTCAGGACACGGCTCACCTGGGCTATATTGGGAACCCCTAAAAAAACTGGGCTATATTGGGCCGTGCAAAGAGAACGAAGAAGGAAGGAGAAGCCAAATGTCTTGCTGGGCTGGTTCGCTCGGTCCACTTCCCTAACGCGGCCCACTAGTTTTTCCTTCTCGTCTTTTCTTTTCTGCTTGCTCCCATCTCACCGCCGTGCCGTGGGTTCGTGGTGGGCTGGCGGCGTCCGTCCTCTGCCGCTTAGGTACGTCCTCCGGCGGCGCCGACGGACGATTCCGGTGGCCGCCCGGGTAGGGAAACCGGCTGGCCCGCACCGCCGCGACCCCCAAGTTCCCGATCCCAACCTGAATCCAGCGTTGCGGCTTCTACAACCTGCATGACTACGAATCAGCGTCAGGTGATTCCGATCTCTGGTTAATGGTCATGGCGTCGGGAACTCTACGCGCCACAAAATCCTTACATGTTCCACGCTCCGCCGAACTCATTCTACCGAAGGAGGGAGGAGGAGGTTTGCCTTGTGGATTCAGCAGCAGCTCTGCGTGGATGGACCCCTATTTGCTGTTGCTGTTGCTGATGCTGAAACCTCAGGAATTTCATTCATTGCAGCCATTTTGCTCTAGACAAGCATTCACTGTCCATAGAGGATAAGCAAAAACTGTAGATGCAAAGAACCAAGCTAGCAAGTAGCATACTTTCAAAACTTTCCTTGCGAGATGCAGCAATGCCACACAGCACAACTGAGCATCCAAATTTCCAAATACCCCGGCACAACATAGACACCAGGATCAGAATTCCATTTCCATGATGATGCAACAACCCTTTTCCATTTCCAGGACGAGGGAAGTAGGGAACAAACCTTGCAAGGATCAGGATCAAGTATCCCATCCTCCTCAAGGAATACACAAATGTATACCCATCTCTTATGTACATCACCACACAAAGGAGCTAGTACAATACTGGAGTATACCAAGTCACCACCAAGGGAAAAAATAGCCCACCCTCTTGCCCATTCCACGCCAGGACGTATACCATCCCCTACCCCAATTACAAAACACCTTACTCTCACCATTTACCCACCCCACCACCCCAAATTGAATTTACACCATTACATCTCCTTATACCACACAAACTATACCCCCATCCCATCCTCCTGCCACAAAACTAAGAACTTAAACGACTACGTCCACTAACAAGCAATTAGGCTTCAGGCAAATCCTTCTTGGCGTCACCAGAATGCAGTTACCTTGGCTGCGGGCGCGCTGGGAATGATTTTGCATGCCTCATCTGTGGAGTTTGTCGAGGGGCTGACGAGCGGCTCATTGTCTGTGAGCGCAGCAGCATGTCGACCATGGAAGAAGTCTGATATGCCTGGATTAGGCTCTCACTGTCTGTGGAGTCACCGCGTGCAGTTGCCCTCTGCCATGAGTGGGAGCTCAAGCCTGAGAGTACATATGCCCGACCAGATGCCTCGTACCTTTGGCGATTGGCCATCCTATCTTGCATCTCCTTCAGCTCAGCATCCAATGCTTGGCACAAACGATCACCGGACTGTCCTGATGCCGATCCCATGATCATTCTCCGGCAGTCTTCTAGTAACGAAACAGCATTTGTCAGGTCACCACGCTCTGCAGAAAACCTTGCTTCGGCCATGACCTCAGCTGCATGAAGACGGTTCTTTTGGCGGTCCACCTCGATAGACACACTTTGTACAGAGACGAATGCTGGCCTGGAGATCTTCACTTGCACATCAGCCATATTCACAGTCTCCTTCATCAGTGGATCTTTGTAGACACAACCAACCTTGAGAAGTGTCGTTTCCCCATAGCCTGGGGGAACATTTACAGATACAAGAAAATCCCTTTCCTCTTCAGCATACAGGTCTCCAACATCTATGGAGCCATTCCTCTTATCATCTGAAACTCTGCTAGAGTAGCTGCCTGATCTGATGGAGCCAAAGTGCACGTCAGGGTGCAGGCTCTCCACCTTTACATGCAGACCTTGTGCAACTACACTCAGAAGCCCTCCAATGCACTGCGCAAATGCATCTTGGATAGCAGCCTCTGTTTCGATGAATGAAAATGTCCCACCAGAAGTTTGTGAAATGGAGTGCAGTGATACTGAGTCATGGTCAGCACCAAATCCAAAGACATGAACAGATACCTGCTGGTTACCATTAGTGGATGGCAGGAGTGCACAATACTCTGGTGCCCCTTTGTGTACACCAGCAGTTGGTGAGACAGTATAGGTATCTTGACCATCTGATAAAAGGATGATGCTGCAGACTGGATTCTTAGCCTGGCGTTCTTCAATAACCTTGGAGCCTTTCCTGAGGCCCTCTGCAATATTGGTCCCACCATTTGACGTCAATGAATTAACAGCCAGCAAGCTTTGCTGCCGGCCAGACTCAGTCATCCGACGAAGGGGGAAGAGTCTGCGCGCGGATGATGAGAAGGCGATGACGGAAAGCCGATCTGAAGAGCCAAGGTTTTGAATGACAAATCCCATAGCCCTCTTTAACAATGCAAGTTTGGTACCAGCCATGCTTCCACTAACATCAAGAACTGTGATGAGATCAACAGGGGCACGAGCAGTGCTTGGTCCATTGCCATCTCCGAGATTGCTGGGTGTCTGCAAATGTTGAGCAAGGGGTGCCTTAAGATGAATTAGAACAGTGAAGTTTCTTTCTGACGAATTTTCAGGTACTTCAGTGAACTCAGGATGTGTTTTTATCTCCACTGTTCTCAAACTGCCCTGCTGAGGGTCTTCGGTTGCTTCACACGACAATTCCAAGGGTTCATCATCGTTGAAAGTACTAGGGTCAGTGTCAGGCAGCAACGCGGACAGATGATGAAGCCTACCAGAAGAACGGGCACGAGGAAGTGGTCGCAATACAGTATTATGGCCTCCATTTTGATACCCATTAACTGGATTAATCCTTGCATTTACTTGGGGTAATTCAGCTGGCAATGGTCCTCGAAATGGAAGCTCCTTCCATTTGATACGGCAAACTGGGCAGCTGCTGCTTCCGTGCTTAACATTTGCAGAAATACAGTGGAAGTGGAAGGTATGCGAGCATTCTGCTGTGAAGAGAGCATGACCCTGACCAGGCTTCATTGTGGTCAAGCATATGGCACATGTTTTCTGAAAAAGGAAATCTAGAATAATAAGAAATAGACTTTGGAATAATAGTCAAAACATGTAACATTTAATAGATAACACCACTGCAACTACGGTATGTCCAGTACATGCTGCAACTTTTGAGTAACAGGCTAGAGACATCTAGAATGAACAAAGATGTAAAACTCTGACAAATACTAGTAGGCAGAGAGGCACGGTGCCCTTAAGCCTTTGTTGATCTATCTTTTGCAGATAAATTCACAATGATGAAAGGGAAGTCAATAAATTGTTTGATACTTTGATCACTAAAGAGATAGATTAGTGCTGCCAATCGTTCATTGCAAACCATGGTCAAAAGCCGCAGTTTTGGACTTCTGTTGAAAAAGTAGACATTCTGAAAACTATATAGAAGAAACTTGGTTTCTCTAGGGAAACTACATCTACAACAATCAAGGATGTTGCAACAAACAACCATGGTCAAACTAATCTTCAAGCACTATCCATTGAGCTAGATGCCTTAATCTGAATTAGTCATTGCTGACCAGCTAATACATCTCACCCCAGAGGAAAAGAAGAATAAAGGGGCGATGACCTCAGAGGCTCAGACAAGCAGTCTGAAAACCAAATACTAACATCGTGTCAGCAACAATTACAACAGCAACAACAACGTAGCCTTTTTTTCCCAAGCAAGTTGGAGTAGGCTAGAGATGAAACCCGAAAGAAATAAGTTCAACGCCCCAACGAGTTTCTTGTGGGTTTCAAATACATTAGAGTGGCTATTTTTATGCTATTTTGCCAAAATCTAACGCAACCCTCCTCCTTTACCCGGACTTGGGACCGGCTATGGGACCGGCTATGCTGAGACGATTCAGAAAAGAGAGTCTTCCGGTCAGCATAGGCGGAATACTTTTTATTTATTTTATTTATTTGAAATTTTGGCATCCAGGCGCCCCCAAAGCGAAACTGTGGTGGGCTCTAGGGAATCCGTGACTCCCTCACCCCTGCTGCAGCTGCAAGTTGGAGCAAGAATGCACAAGGGATCTGAGAACAGTACCCCAGCTGTTCTGAAAAGGATGCTATGCCTCTGCAAAAAGAAGTGAAGCGAGAGGGGCTGGGTAGACAGTGAGAGGAGGGAGGAAAGGGGAGGGGAGAAAGTGAATGATGAATGAGAGAGGGGATGTGGTGGTGGACTATTGGCAGGGACTATGGGCTATGGAATTGGAATGTGTGTGTGTGAGCAAGAGAAAAGGAGGACCCCATGGTTAAAGAAAGACAAACTCCTCCACTTCATGATGATATTCCGCCACCATTGCCACCTCCTCGCCCATCTCCTCCTGCATCCCCTTTTTCTACTAGTGTTGCTCTCTTTTGCGCGTGTGTGATGAAAGCTACTGGTAGCACTGTTGCATGCATCATTTAGAGCAAAAGAGCATCACAGCACAGGTGTACAACTCAACCTGAATGAACACTTGCTGCTCCTGTAAAATTTTTTTTTTCTTGTTTGGAGCTGGCTTAGCTTGCTACTGCAATTGAAAGACCTAAAAGAAATTAGCCGAGCAGGCCGATGGGTCATCTAGACTTGTACACGGATGGATCTTGGCAAGTTGCAGCTTTTTGTAGATGCCTGGTAGATGGAGACGGGTGGAGAAAGAAGGAGTACCTTGAAGGATTTGCTGCCGGATTTGGAGAGGCGGAGTCCGGCGGAGGTGGGCGTCGGGGTGGTCGGCATCATCGCGCCGGCGCCGCCGTTCACCTTGTCGTTGCTCTGCTCCGCCGTCGGTGTGGTGTTAGCGCTGGTCGCGGCGGACGACGAGGACGCCACTGGCGACACGAGCGCCGCCGTGGAGGAGCCGGTGTTGGGCGAGCTGTCGTCGTCGCCTTCCAGCGTCCGGGGCACGTAGACGCAGAGATTGAGCCCTAGCGACATCTTTGCCTTTCGCCATCTGCTCTCCATTATACTCGCGCATATGCAGCTGGGCTTGAAGCTGCTGCTAACTGGCTAATAAGCTGAGCTGACTGTGAGTTGAGCTACTCGTTGCTAGAAGAAGAAGAAGATGGGTGGGTGGGTGGGTGCTGGTTGGGTATTTGGTGGAGAGTTCAGAGGCAGATTTGGCGGCGCCTTTGCTCGGTTTGGTGGCTGGCAGGAGCCGCTGCGGAAGCCATGAACATGAGAAGCAGCAGCACCCGGAAACCGGAGAGCTTGTAGCAGCTTGGAAATTCAAGAAAAGGAGGTAAAGAGGAAAGAGAAAGGGAAAGAGGCGTATGGATGGATGGATGGCTATTTGACCTCAGCGACAACAAGAGTGCGCGCGAGCAAGACTGGATGAGAGAGAAAGGGGGGAAGGGAGGGAGCAGCCTTTTAACAAAGATGAAAGCAGCAAAGCGAGCACAGGAGGCCACCTATGGAGGGGGAAAAGGTTGGGAGGAGGTGCATGATGGCGAGGAGCGAAGGGGAAGAGGAGAGTCAGGCTCGGCTTGGGAGTGGTGACTGGTCACTGGCCTGTGCGCTGCTCCTGCGTATATGTAATGTGGGGTAGCTCTGAACAGGTGAACAGAACGGACCACCACCACCAGCTCGGATGAAAGTGGAGGGGAAGACACTGCATTTGCTTCGTATTTCCATGCGCTTTGTGCGCCACGCCGAGCTGGATCTCTTGTTTGCTTCGGCAGCAGCGGCGCGTCTGACCCTGCCGTGCTCCGCAATTTTTCAGAAGTTGTACAGCGGTGTGTTTAGTTCCACCAAATTTCCAAACTTCCCATCGCATCCATCACATCTCCTATCACATCGAAACATTAAATATAACAAATAACACATGTATGGAGTACTAAATGTAGTTAAATAAAAAAACTAATTGCATAGTTTTGATGTACGTTGCGAGACGAATCTTTTGAGCCTAGTTAGGTCATGGTAGGACAATATTTACCACAAACAAACGAAAAGTGCTACAGTGTGCTACAGTGCCTGCTGTGAGGGCGCGTTTATTTCCCCATCCAAAAATTTTTGGATGTCAAATCAGCATTTTGACCGGATGTCAGGAATACTTTTCGGACACTAATTAAAAAACTAATTTTAGAACTCACTTGGAAACCATGAGACGAATCTTTTGAGGTCTTTGACCACGTCATTAGCACATGTGGGTTACTGTAGCACTTATGGCTAATCATGCACTAATTAGGCTTAAAAGATTCGTCTCGTCATGTACATCCAAACTGTGTAATTAGTTTTGTTATTTAATTATATTTAGTGCTTCATACATGTGTTTAAAGGGGAGGTGAAAATTTTTGGGTGAAAATTTTTGGGAACTCAACGCGCCCTGACTTTTTCTCCCCTTTTCCCCTCATTTAAACACAGCCCAGGTAATTTTGTGGCATGCTTTGTTTCCTCCATTGCCCCAAGCCTCGATGAAAGAAGAAAAGAAAAGAAATAAAAAGCCGGGTCAAATTCTTTTGCTCCTTTTATATTGTGGTTGTGGCATAGTAGACGATAGATCCTGTACCTGGTGCGCGCCTCTTTCGTGTCACGGGTTTCCTCGCGTCGCCGTTGATGGGCACAGCCATTTACCATTGCCACGTTGGTGCTCTGTGTTTGTGTGTGCCACTAGTATTAGTATTATTACGCCACTGGGAGCATGTATGTTCGTGTATTCCTCCACCAGTGTGTGTGCCACCTTCCTTTGCTCTCTCTCTCTCTCCAACGTGTGTCACATGTTCACAAACTTGATGCACATTTCTTTTTCATGTGAATTGAAACAAGATGTTCAAATCCAGGATTCCAGGGAAGTGAAGTGAACGGGAAGCATGCAGAGCAGAGGGAGACCTTTCCGGAGCTGAAGAACCTAAAACATTTCCGAAAATAGGAACCCCAGCTAAGCAACCACGAGTCAGTGCCGGCCGCCCAGACTGGAGACTGCTTCTACGGGGAGAGACCCAAAAGCCAGGGGGGATCAAGGAACCCAGGGTGACGGCGATGAGGAAGAACACAATGCTTGAAAACCATGGTCGTAGAAAAGCAGAGGCTCCCCTGCCCGACTTTGCATAAAGTAGAACAGATGCATGGAGGAGCGAGTGATGTGTGTGGCCGGCCACCTTTGTGCCCTGCCGCGATGCCAGTCCTCGCGCACTGATGAGGTCAACCCCCATTCCATCACTGGAGTCGAGCGACGACGGCCCGGCCTGGGTTAGATTGCCGGGAGAAGGTATCGTGTTTGTTTTCAGAAGCCATGCCCATCTGGAGGTGGAGGGCATGGCATCATCATGCTAAGACGTGCGCAGCATCAATAATTCAAGATGATGGGCGATGATTTTTTTTCTTTTTCCTACGCGAGAATGGAAGACGAAACACCCTGAACATTCATGCAAACATGCAATCATCCTGCTGCATCCGTGGTGCTCGTCACATGGATGCATGCAAGCAGCAGCCCGGTACAGTTCGCCTGTGAGTGTAGGACCAGGAGGGGGGAGACGGAATAATCATAGGATGGGCGCGGAGCACAGGCAGAGACGGTGTGGCGTGGTGGCGGTACCGCTGCCTGTGCCTCCCGGAGCCGGCGCCGGTGAGAAGTGGACAAGCCCTAGAGTCAAAAACCGACGCCCCCCGTGTTGTCAATTCCCTGCTCCACCACCTCCCCTCGCCGCTCCACGCTTCTCAGAGCCGGGCAGCGAATGGTCCCGTCCGCTCCAGGTCCAGCGAGCTCACGCAGCTGCACGCGCCGTGGCGTTCTCGGCGTCTCGCTCGCGCGCTCACCCTCGCCGCCGCCGGCCGCCGCCCGTGCCGCGGCGCCCGCGCGTTTCACCGTGTCCTCGAGGCAACGAACCGGCGGCACACAGGGCGGCCGCGCGCGTCCAGAGACGCCCACACACGACGACGCTAGTGAAATCCCGGCACGTTGCTGGTGAATTAAGCCGGGCGGCTGCCGGCCGTGCGCGTGTGTGTGGAGGACTGGAGGGGGCATGGCCACTGAGCGGGTCGCCGACGCGGACAGGGAGCGCTTGGCTGGAGCTGCGGGCAACGCCGATTGGCTGGTTGCTCGATGCCGCTACGTTGATGGCCGCTGCAACCGGCCGTCCTGAGTGCGGGCTTCGGTAAAAAAACAAAATGGCCGGCATCTTTTTTAACTTGGAAGATGAATGGGTGCGACATTTTTTACAGCGACACGAGGGCAGAAAGAGTGCGCAATGCTGGATTCACGGTTGACCTTATGACTCCCAACTCACGGTTGATACAACTCCCAGCCTCTCCTTTCTCTTTCCCTTTTTTTTTCATTTTCTCCTTCGCAGCACCCGTGGCTCCGCGCAGCACCCTCATCTCCGCCGGCAGCGCCGCACCCCGCCGCGGCCTCCATCCCCCTCTGCCGCCGCACCTCCGCCTCCCTCCGGCGGCCCCGGATCCGTGGCGGCAGCGGCAGCGGCCCGCGGTGCCGGATCCGCGGCCCCCGGCACAGACAGCGTGGCATGGCAGCCGCGCGGGGAGGACCAGGGGCGAAGCCACGTTGGGTTTCCCTGGTGCCCGTGCACCAGAGTAAACTTCTTTTTACCACTAACTAAATTTTGTTTCACCATATTATCATAGGAAAGTTTGTCAGTTCTTTAGGGTGTGCACCACGGTCGATCTCGCCGTGGCTTCGCCCCTGGGGAGGACGACGTGACAGCGTGGCATGGCAGAGGCGGGGGACCTCCTCCGCTTGCGGTGGCGGCGGATCCGCACGCCGCCACCGCCGCGCGCTCCACCGTCGCCGCCGCCACCGGATCCGGCTCCCCGGGGTGCGGCAGCCACGCGCCTCCCTGGGCTGCGCGCTCCCCGTCGGCGGGGAGGACGATGGGCAGCGCGGATCCGCCGCCGCCTCTATAAGATTTTTTATTTTTATTTTTTTATATGAGATTTTTTATTTTTTATGTAAATATTTTTTCTCTTTGAAAATTTTCTCTTGATTTTTTTAAAATTTATTTCGTACAATTTTTTTTCAAACTTTTTTTTGAAGGTTCCTCTCTCCCCTAATTTTTCCTTGAAAAAATTTTTTTGCTCTCCAATTTTTTTTGCTCTCCAAAATTTTTCTTGTATTTTTTTTAAAATTTTTTGTAATCAGAAAACGACAAAAAAATTTCTATAAATAGAAAAAAACAACGGTCAGAATATCGACCGTAGGGAAGGGGTCTCTACGGTTAACCGTAAATTAGCGTGCCCCGAGTGCGCAATGCTGGATTCACGGTTAGCCGGCTGGCCGTGGTGGGAGGCGGCCGAACCGAACCGGTTAACATAGAGAGCGCGAGGGAACAACGAGCGAGGATTAAGAGCTGCCTTGTACATTGCTCACCGCTAAACTATCGACAAACTTGTGACTCTGAGTAAACTCAGACCAGGCATTAGTACTATAATAAGATATCCAGCTTTGAATCTAGCTGCTACCAGTAGAAGAAGTATAGAACCAACCAGCTGAGCTGGGGTAGTTTACTCACGGGCGGCGCCTTGGCGGTGTTGAATCGCCCGTGCACGTCCACCGCATTCTTTGACCCCGGCCGGCCGGGAAAGGTGAGGGAGAAGACGCATCGTTGTAGTGCCCACGGGCGGCAGGCGCCGGGAAACCTGATGATCCCTGGACGCGCCGCGCCCGCGCGCAACAAGTAGTGGTGAGAGCTTGAGTGGGCAGCATGTGCTGCCCGCGAGGGAAGTGAAGTGAAGCGTGGTCCAATCTCATCCAACTAGGCGGGCGACTAGTAACATGCCTTGCCTGGCTGCCGATCCCGGCGCTGGAGATGCCCGAGCCGAGACGACGACCCCGAGTCGTCCACTCACTCCATCGCTGCTGCATGTCGTGCGCTGCGCTTTTCTTTGACCTCGCCCGGCGCTCGCCATCGCCCGTCTCCATGATGCCACCAACCACCCACTCCGACAGCATCAGAGCGCGCACGTTGCTGTGCTGCGCCCGTGCCCCAGTCGCACCCATTCATTCACTACTCGTCGAGTTGTTTCTGCTAGGCGTTTAGTTTCCAAACAAGTTTGAGAAATACATGTCACATTAAATTTTCGGACACATGTAGAGTATTAAATACAGTTGAAAAAAATAATTAATTATATAGTCTAACTGATTCTTACGAGATGAATCTAATGACACTAATTAATTCATGATTGGACATTAATTGTCAAATAACAACGAAATGTTCTCAATACCCAAATTCAAACTTTTCACCAACTAAACACCCCCTTAACTACTAGTAGCAACGTTATTATTTTTTCTGTATATAATATACTGTATATACCAGCCATGATCAGCCATCATCACTGTACTATACTACTACCAACAAGCAAATTTTCTAACGTAACATTCTTCAATCTTTGAATTGGGATTCTGTTAATATGAAGAAAGCATAAGTAAACACAGCAAATATCTTGTTGTTTAGACTTTGATCTGGCCGATGCGAGCAGTCAGAAGTGGCAGCGCTAGTAGTAGATGCGGTCTTCTAGGTTGGGATTAATCTCCCAAGGACGACTGGACGAGAGGAGAGCAGTTCAGACGGGTCAAAGTCTCTGGGCTGGGCACCCATTCCCCATACACAGCTGCAGACAAACAAAGGGTTTGAGTAGGGAGGAGTAGATCGTTAGCGCTCAACTTTCTTTAATCACGCTGTCTGCGTGTGCCCATCCGCCCTTGGAACCTGCAGCAAACACGGGTCTCCGTCCTCCTCCTGACTGATCTCACCCGACCCCGGATCGGAGCTGGAAAGATCGGTATACGAGTATCCCGTAGAGTATTCTACACCTGCCTCTTGATGGCCCGACCAGCTGCTGGCCCTTCAGATTGCGTATGCGTAGGCGTAAACAACTCATACCTGGAGACGCACAGATTGCGTATACTTGCAAGAGCAGCTGCGGCGGTGGCATCAAAAGGAGCAAGTTTCCTTGGCCAATGGATTGGATGAGGCGTCCCTTTCGTTTCACCGCGCCAACCCAATCCAATCCTCCACTTACCAGCGATAGCTTTGACCACCCCTGTTTCAAGCGCACGTCATCCTCCTCCTAATCCACGGACGGATCAGCTAACCTTATTTCACCCCGGCACACCAAAGTGTCGCGGTGACGACATAGGGACCTGCTTGGGCCCGCACGCCAGTGAGCCAGTGGCGTTCCTGATCCTCTCTTCTTCTTTTTTCCGTTGGAACGAAGGAGCAACGTGCACGCGGAGCATTTGGGAAACGGGTTTGCGAGCTCCCCTCGTGTCGCCTTCACGAAGGCATAGGCGCAACGTTACAAAAGAGGAGTCCGCGGCCGCGCCGCCGCCGCCGCCGCGGCACCCGATTCCGCGATTGGCCGCCGCCGGCACCACCAACCGAGCCGAGCTGGAGGCCTGGAGCCATCGGCCATCGCTATTGCGTCCCGAGAAAGCAAGCGCCTGTCCGCCCGGCCGCCTCCCGACTTGGCTACGGCCGGTGGTCGGTCAGCCGCGCGACGGCGGCGGCGAAAAGACAGCCGTGTCGCGTGCCCGTCCACGCTCGCGACATGTGCACCGCGACCGGCGCCGCGAGTCTCCGAGATGCCCGTCTCGTGCCATGCCTTTCGAGCTCCGGCCGGCGGCTGGAATGGAAAAACGAGAGGTTTACCTCATCTGCACGCTAAGAATATGCCGGGGGGCTATGCTGTAGCCATCAGAAAATTATTGTGGTAGAATCTTCTCCGTCCATGGCATTTACTGAGAGCCTGAGACCAAAGCCAAGTCGAGAATTACTGACGGCGGAGCTTGCGATGTAGGAATTCAGGCTTGCTCCGTAGTCTGCACTCTGCAGAATACTTCTCATGGCAAGGGATCACCCGGTGGTCGTCCTCCTCGTCCTTGGAAGATTGCACAGTTGCTTTCGACGCACAAACATTGGCCTCTGAATGAACCAGTCTCTGCACAGGCATTACCATGCACGCATGTGGCTACCAGCACACACACCGTAACCGTAAGCTTATGCGGTCATTGTACGTTACACCGTCGCTGGCAACTGGCAAGACTACACGTACAGATCGAACCGTTCACCAACGAATGCAGAGTTTTTTTTTTCTTTTTGAAAATGTATGAATGCAACGATCGATGTCCTTTTGCGACGCCATCTTTTGAGGCGACGTTGTGAGCTTGTCAGCGAACGGAGCAGTTGCTGTTGTCGCTCGTCCTTTGCAGGGAAGAACAGGTCATCTGAATGGCCGCCAACCACTCCAGTGCCTCATCTTCTAGATCCTAGAGAGTAGAGATCTCATTGCGCCACTGCAAGAACATGGTACCATGCTGAATTTCGCACGGAGCCAAGGTTAGCAGCAGCAGCTGTAGCCTGGTCCCTTCTCTGCAAATCGGGACATCAAAAGGAATCTGCAGACTGCATTGCAGATGCAGCGATCCTCCTGATGACCAGTGACAGCCGCAAAACAAAGCCTGAATGATTGCCGGCATGAACACACACAGATCTAGTAGCCGTAGGAGAGCTGGCAGCGGGAATAACATTAGCAAGCCCACCATGCAGATCCTCAAACGCATGCAAATATGAATGAAAATATGATTCCCTGTTCTGTTCCGATGGACGCGCCCATCGCATCATCTTTTGATCTCTATGCTTCCTTTGTGCCATTCCTCATTCCTGCTGCTCTATCCTCAGAATTTATGCCCATGTACCACCGAGATATCATGAGATGAGAATCCTATGGTGGCTGCTTTTGGGGAGTACCTGGTCTGATTGACGTGTGCTTTTTTCAGGTGGGGGTGTTGGTGCTTGCCCCCACTTTGGCAAATGCAGGTTTTGTTTACGTTAAAAGCGCGCTTTTTCTGACATGCAAATAGAGGTACAACGTTTGCATTAAGGTACTAAGCGCAGAAACTATAATCATCTCGTTCCATTGCACCAGACGAGCACAGAATTCTTTCTTTTATTTGTTTCTTAGAAAAATGATAGAAAAGAAGAAGTGCAGCAGAACTGGGACTCTGCTTTCCAGATTCCACTAGAGAACACTAATGAAAAAGGGTGTGAGATAGATAATTATAATTATTGACCTTATTTTTTATTAATTCTAATTAGTCTGTGCGGAAGCACGAGTTGATAAACTAGTTTCACATAGTCCAAGAACATGTGAGAGGAGCATGTGGGTCCAATGGTATAAATTAGTATTTTCTTTTCTCTCTCACTTCAACGTCAACAAACTAAATAGCTAGCACTAACTATTACTATTGTGGACGCCCTCAGTAGTGGAGTACTAATAATAGCGGTGGCCTAGCCTTTACTCTATTCGAATGGCCACCGATTACCGAATAAATTAGTAGGTATTGGTCCGGTTAAGAGAATAAGCAATGTGATGTGGAGGGCAATGTGGTCTGTCGGACACTAGTTTTTTTTTCAAAAAAAAAAACTATCAGTCCTCTTTTCAACTCGGATCCCACTATCATCATAGGACGGACAACCAGAAAAAGTGATGAAGCTAAAAACAATCAAAACTGAAGCGTTTAAGATAGTGTTTTTTTAGGGCGAAAAGGTTGCGGCGTTCAGAGCTCGAACTGAAAGGCCTCTGCATCAATGCGTTTCCTTGTCGTAGCCGGGTCATATATTTAGATGATCCATCCCGGCGTCGCAATCCAGCAGCATGTGCGGTGTGCTATTGGAGTTGGGGAACAACCACATAACAAACGCTGGCGTGGCTGAACGGAGATGGATGGATGGATGGAAAGTGTCGTGGCTCAAGGAGGAGGGCCACAGCCGGGTGGCGTAGTGCACTCGTCTAAGCCGGTAATCCCGGAGGGCGGTTATTCGGACCGCGTAGGTGTTATGATACTCCGTTGTCGAGCTGTCGTGTCTAACTGGCATAGCAGACTGACGCGCGTGGCGTGGGCGGCGCAGGCGGCTGTACTGTGTACCTCGGTAATACGCGGTCCACAGTGAGGCCTGTCAAAGGCTGCCCCGCGTGCCGCGGCGGCAGAGCACGCATCAACCACCCGCATTGAATGCGGTGGGTGGGCGAGTCTTCCAGTGGAGGACTCGTGCCCGCGCCTGCGGGACACATGGCGGCTCCGGACCCCCCGGTGGTATGTTAGTTCTACGCGCGTGGGAGGTCCGGACGGACGCGATGAGGTCCCGGACCCCTATGGGAGGTCCGAGATCTTGGCGGTTGGCTCGGAGCTTTCCTTCCTCAGGGACACGTGGTAACACCGGACCCGTCCCCGAGCGGGAAACGGGTCCGGGACTGTTGGTCCGGTGTGGTGGAGGCGGACCCCAGGGGTCCGGTTGTTCAGCTCCTTAGGGTGTAGTTACAAATAACTACGCGAGTCTTGACATAGTAAAAGGAGTACTCTAGTCCAGAGGTACCCACAGATAGGGTTGGGGGAGAAACGAGCAGAGCCAGCGAAAGAGATGCAGCCGCAGTCGCAGGCACATCAGCACATGCTTGTCATTTGGCCATTTGTCCAGCTCAAAGCAAGATTAGGTGGCGATGTGATATCATGTCATGCTGATCAGATGCAGAGGCGATTCTGTAGAGGACTAGAGCGCGTGCGCTGGTAGGTACTGTAAAAAGTGAAGGAGGTGCGGGCGCGCACGCTTTAGCCCGATGAAGCAATGGCAAATGGTGATTTGGGACTTGGGAGGAATGGCACGGTAACTTTCGTACGGGGAGCAGAGAACGCAAGGAGATCAGCTTGGCGCTTTTTTCATTTTTATATTTAAAAAAATAAAATTTCAAAAATATATGCCGAATAGGAAATTTTTTTAAAAATGGGTGTCTGTCGCCCATCCAGTTAGCGACAGGACCTAAATGTTAAAAAAAAAATACATTTAGGTCCTAACGCCCAGGGTGCATTAAACAGTGAACTTATAAAATCACTTATAAAATCGATATGAAATCGTAGAAAAATCAAAAAACTATAAACTCAACTGTTATAGATTATATGAAACAAAATCTACAATTTTTGTTACATAAAGTTTTTCATTTAAAAATGAAAAAAGGCGGCTTGTCCTTGTTTCAGTGGTTGTATCGGCCCATATGTTTTTTCATTCAACTTGTCTGTATGGGCCGACGGCGACTGATCTCAAACGCGAAAAATAAGCCCAATTCTAAGTTAGACTGATGATAAAGGAAAAAGGACATCTAATAAGCTCCGCCGATGGTCCAATATAAATGAGCCCAACTTGCCCCCACTCACACCTTACCAACCAACAACAACAAAACGGTCCGCTGTCCGCCCTTGATGTCGATGGGCTGATCCGCTGATGGACCCGAAAGAACCCGACAAGGCGGCCCAGTACACTAGGCCTGGGCCAGATGCCGTTTGTATTGCTCTCTCTCTCTCTGAAAATAACTGAACCGGACACGGTGGTTTCAGAAAAGGCAAAATAGACAAATTCGTCCCTAAACTATCGTCGAAAGCTTAGTTTCGTCCCTAGACTATGAAAACAGCCGTTCTTATCCTCAAACTTTCGAAGCCGGCTCAATTTCATCCCTAGTCCCACGTGGACAGCAGTGTGGCATGCCTCGCCTATTCAGCGCTAGGGTTTTGTTATTTCTTTGGCTGACCCTTTTACCCTCCTTTGTTCCAATAGGCTGAGAGGATAGCAGCCGCCTCTCATTTCTTCCTCCCTTCGGTCGCTTGTGGTGTCGAGAAAGTAGAGCAGTCCGCACATGAGCACGCTGTAGACTAGCATGGGGATGGGCCCGAACGTCTAGATGAACAGAGCCAAGGACACATAGAAGGCGCGGAGGCCCAGCGACCAAGCGTAGCTGCCGTGGTTCACCGTGCGTGCCATGTACACCACGAACTCCGCCGGTGTGGTCTCGCCACCGGGCGGCAGGCTGCCGAGCAGGAAGCTGGCATGCGCGTACATGCGGATGCCCTGCAAGTTGCAGATGAAGGTGAGCATGAAGCAGAGCGAGACGACAAGGTACTTGGCCGCGAACACCTCCCGGACCTTGCTGTTGGGGACAGCGGCGCAGCGAGATGGCCGGCAACGGCAAGCAGGCGAGCGAATGCGACCGAGGCCAACGCGATGCGGAAGGGAATGCTTCAGGCCTGGGAAAGAGATGCCCCAAGGGGCAAGGGTAAAATCGGAAATTCGCAGCCTCTAACTGACTGGGCAATGACGAGGCAAGCCACGGTGGTGTCCACGTCAGACCAGGGACGAAATTGAGCTGGACTCGAAAGTTTGAGGATGAGAACGGCCGTTTTCGTAGTTTAGAGATAAAACTGAGCTTTCGACGATAGTTAAGAGACGAATTTGCCTATTCTGCCTTTCAGAAAAGACGAATCAGCTGTTGGGGGCAAGGGGTTTGCCCTCGGTCCACCTCCAGCTTTGCCTCCCCCCATCGAAATCGAAGGGCTCAAATCCGATACCTGCAGCAGCCTGCGGGAGGAACGTGAAGGGAGATCAGATGACATCCTCCCCAGCTCTGCCCTCCCTCCCTCCATCCTTGACAACTTTTTTCAGCAACGAGAGACAGGAGCTTTGGACGGTGTTAAGCGCACGGCACTTTCTGCAACTGCTAGCAACTTGCGCCGCTTCACATGGTTTCAGTTTGAGCTGCTGGCTTCGCGATCATGGAAACGAGACGGGCCAGGCTAGGAAAGGTGCTCGGTGCTCACGGGATAGGGCTGTTTCTTCCTTCGGCCGCTGGTGCTGTTGCTGGAGGCCGGAGAGCGGTTGCTTTGCGACCACCGATAGGGTGCGGGCCGTGGGCGAGCATGCTGCTGTATCGCAGTGTCCACCACCTGCCCGGAAAGTGGGGGTCCGGAGCCTGGAGGAAGTAGACAAACTCACTGCAGACAGGACCTAGCTTATTTTCAGTATGGGGATCGTAGTCCGAAAGAGTCAAGTTCCGCATACGAGGCTAGCAGCTAGCTGATCGGCATCCATTCAAAAAAGTTGTTTAGAGCAATTTCAGAAGCGACAGGCGCAAACACAGCCAACGGATTCAGTTTGAGGCTTGAGGCAGCGGCATCTGTGATCACGGGATGAACTGCTGATATCTGAATGCGATCTCCATCAACCGAACAGCCGCCTCATTTTCAAGACTGAACATGCAACAATGATTTTGTTGGCAACTGAAATCAGCAGCAAAGCACAGTTCCCTTCTTACAGGCCAAGCACAGTTATATAGTGTACTGAAAACAGAGCGATGAGAAATCTCACTGCCTATCTTCTCAAATCAAATCGGTGGTACCAACAAAAATCTGAAAACCATTTGGTATTCCCATCAGCAAATCAACAGATGAGCGCATTCTCAAGTCTCAACACACAGCAGGGTACTCATCCAGGGTTCAGAATTCAGATATAGGAAGCACAGAAATTCGCTGGCAAAATGGAAGAAACACACGGAGACTCAAACACACGACTGAACTGTACATGGGGTTTTCCGATTTTTTTGGATCCATTTTTGTCCAGAACAAGTCTAGTTCTCTCTTCTTCAGCAGGAAGAAGACTCTGTACATGGGTTACAGAGAGCAAACAAGACGAACGACATTGACAAACTCAAGGAAGCCAAGCCCCAAATTCCTGCTTCATGAGTGTGAGCCCTCGCCTATGGTAGATTACTGCTACTGCTACAAACTACGGCACTACTGTCCATCGACGATTGCCAGAAACAAAGCAAAAATCAACTGCAAAAGGTGGCTCTACTCCTCTCGGACGAACCCCCCTATCTACACTGCAGATGGATGAAACGGAGCATCTGAATTCTGATTCAGCAGGCCACCGCCGCACTTCCCCCGCGGGACACGATCCATGGGTGCCCTGCAGGTAGAAATTAACACCAAGCCAAACATCAGCGAACATTTCCGGGACGACCAGATCTGCACATGCATGCTGCCAAGGGAGCAATGGAGTCAATAGGGACAAGGCCTGGCTGCTCTTCTTACTTAGGACTTGCTCGGCGGAGAACCTGCGGGAGACGTCCTTGCAGAGCATGCGGCGCATGAGGTCCTTGGCCTCCGGCGAGACCCCCGCGAAGGCGCGCGGCGGGAAGCGCAGGTTGCCGCGGAGCACGGCCTCGAAGATCTCCCCGGCGGTCGCGCCGTAGAATGGCACGGTCCCGGAGAGCATGACGTAGAGCACCACCCCGGCGCTCCACACGTCCACCTTCTCGGTGTAGTCGCTGCCGGCCACCACCTCGGGCGCCACGTAGTAGGGCGTCCCGACGAGCCCCGTCATGGGGCGGCCGTCCCCGAACCACCCCGCGGAGCCGAAGTCGCCGAGCCTGAGCGCGCCGCTGGCGTCGAAGAAGAGGTTGTCGGGCTTGACGTCGCGGTGCGCGACCCCGCGGCGGTGGCAGGCCGCGAGCGCGTCGGCGAGCTGGGCGGCGAGGTCGGCCGCCTCGGGCTCCGGGAGCGGGCCCCGCGCGGAGACGAGGGAGAAGAGGTCCCCGCCCTCGCAGAGGTCGAGCACGAGGTGCACGGCGTCGGCGTCCTCGAAGGCGGCGTGGAGCGCGACGAGGTGGCGGCTGGCGGGCGGCGGCGCGGACACGAGGAGGTGCACCTTGGGCTCCTGCTCCGCGAGCGCGAGGTCGAGCGGGTCCGCCTCCAGCGCCCGCAGCGGCGCCTTGGGCGTGGACTTGAGCGCGAAGGGCGCCCCCGTGGCGGCGGCGTGGCAGCGGCGGACGGTCCCGAAGCGGCCGCGGCCGATCTCGTCGCCGATGACGTACTCCCTCCTCAGCGCCTCCTCTCCGCCGCCGGTCATGCTACTGCTCGCTCTCCTGGGGAGTGGTGGTGGTCTGTTGGTTGGGTTGGTCGGCGTTGGTGAGTTGTGTGCTGGTCTCCACCCGCCGGGCGGCGAGGACGCCTCTATTAATGCAGCAGCACCAGCAGGGGGTTCAGGTGGGGGCCGGGTCCGAGGGGAGCCGAATATTCCACGCTGCCTCTTTTGGCCGCTACCTAGCCTACTCACGCATTCGGTTTTGCCTGGTTAATTAAAGATCGTGCCGCTGGGATTAGTGGGAGGGCTAATCAACCATTTAATTGGCGATTAAATTTGACCCGAAGAGTCCTTGAATTCCAGATACGTGTTTCCTCACATGATGAATGGCTTGCCAAAACCAAATGATTCAGCATGTTCTTTCCTGGCGAGAAAATAGATTCTAGTACAATTTTTTCCTCAAAATGAATACTAGACTCCGGATTTCTTGAGGTGCGACGATTCCCTGAAAGGTAGCTTTAGATTAGGGGAGAGGCGGTTTTCGGCTGATGGCGGTTTTGGATTGGATTCAATGGAGATGCACGGGCGCGCTATCACTATCAGGCAAGTGACAGCATGGCCCGTGGGCCCCAAAAGGCAGTGGATTATTGGGGGGCATGCATTGCATGCAAGGTAGTAGTAGTTCGAGGCCTCTCTGGAGGGTGACGAGGACGCCCGACCGTACTGTAGCCGCATCTGCATCTGCATGTGCACGGTGGGGGCATGCAAAATGCATGGTCTCCATCCATTGTAATCCTTTGATCGATCACAAAAAGGAAAAAAAGTACAGTATATTTCATTGAGGTTGATGAAGTGGTAGCCTTCTTGCAGTTGCAGCACCGACGGTTCCGATGCGCCCCGAGTTGTTTTCTTGGCTGGGTCCACAACTTGGCACCTCGATGACTCCGAAATGGTGCGCTGAGCGCTGTCCTTGTGTTGTGGCGCGCTGGGCGTTTGTTGCGAGTACCATCCATCCGCTAAAATGGATCACCTGCCTCGTGAGCGCCTCTGCACACCGTACGCTGCCAAATCGGCCGGTACCAGCTGCTGCTTTAGGCCCTGTTAGTTCTCTGCCGTGTAAACGCAAAAAAAAATTTCGATGGAATCTTACTAATTTGAAGTACTAAATGAAGTTTATTTACAAAACTTTTTGCACAGATGTGTTGTAAATCGCGAGACAAATCTAATGATGCTAATTAATATATGGTTAATCAATAATTAGTGGATGGTTTCTGTAGCATCACTTTTGCAAATCATGGATTAAGTAGGCTCATTAGATTCGTCTCGCGATTTACAGCCCATCTATGCAAAAAGTTTTGTAAATAGACTTCATTTAGTACTTCAAATTAGTAAGATTCCTTCGCAAAATTTTGCGTTTTTGCATTTTTACGTTTACGGGTGGGAACAGGGCCTTATTTCGTTCTACACACCCCATGTCTCCATGCACAGATGCAGCGTGCAGGTAGTTTTTCTTTTTTTAAAAAAAATCACGATTCATCAGGACGTACGGTACCATGCATGACGTAGAGACTTATGCCACGTATGTGAGTGTATGTGAGTACGCACAGGCAGTACATAGCACATGTTGAGGTAGTCCTTCAATTCGTTCTGGACGTACGTACGCGCGCGCGCGACAACATTGGTATACGTACGCGGCACCGATCAGCGGCTAGCAACGTACGGTGACTCGTACAGGTACAGACATACGAGAATCCCGCCGGTCTCGAGCCGTACGTCCGCCGAACTGAACGTCAGTCCAGGAAGGAACGTTCGTTCGGCGCCGCGCGCTTTGCCTGCAGGGTGCGGCCGCGCCGTAGAATCTCGAAACCGTACCGCGCGCTCGGAAAAAAGAGCACGGGAAGGGAACGAACAACGCTCGCGGCGAGCGGATCCTTGCTAGCCCCGCAACGCCAAAAACGTTGGGCTCCGGCTCCGATCCGCCCGGGGCCCCGCCGCCCACCCATCTGGAGTCAGCTGGACGGTGGCCGCCGCGCCGGTAGACCGAGACCGCGGCGACGGCGAGCGAAGCAAGCAAATCTGCATGCTGCGACTGCGAACCCGGCCGCGCGCGCTCCGCAAAGCCGTGCGCGCGGACAACGACTTTGACATTCGCCGGATGGATCGTAGGTGACCATTGGAAGCTGGGGGTGCCACTTGGCTACACCACCGGCGGCGACCTTTCTCCGATCCGATTCCTCGTCCGGGCGTACGTATATTGTTTGCGCCGGCGTATGTACAGTTGTACACAGTTCTGGAATCTCATCATGAATGGTTCGACCGGCGGCCGGCTGATCCAGTAGCTAGCGCCACTCATCCGGAGGTGACGTCACTGAGAAGGACACGCATCCTGCTAGTATGTTAACGGCGAAAGGAAGTAGTTTATACTATATGGATGCATGATAGCCTATTTGATTAGTGATAAAGTAGCATATAGAAATGGACAAGCAGTAGTTGAGTATGGTTTGGTCGGAGAACATATGCAATATGCATGGTGGGGCCTGGCTTTGCTGGCAACCTGACCTGACAGTACATGAAATGATATTTTCTATATATATATATATCCACGATATACACACCGAATTATTTTTTTATCTAAAAAATACCTAGTTGAATGCTAAATATTCCTCTCACCGGCCGGTCTCCTCAGGATTAAACGTCGACAGATGCTACCACGACGCAGGCCACTGCATGCCCCTCCATGCCATCTTTATTCGCTTGGATATACTAGCTCGCTAGCTTATTTCCTCCGGCTATGTGCGATATGCGTGAGTTGGGACAGAGACCTCGCACCAAAATGGAGTTCTTTAAGACACCTCTGATCTAATGGGAGGTGGTTAACTTTTTTTTTTTGTCAAGACAATAGTTTTATGGGAAAGAAATCTTTGGCATCTTCTGTTGCGTTGCGTCTGATGGAAGCAAACTCCAATGACATATTGACATGATGTTTGTGTCTCCTCTTGCATTCATGGCGTACGTATATATAAAACAAGCTCACTGTCATCTCTTCTGATGAGGTGACAATCGAGCGAGCCGCCACCTTGGTCATTGGGCGTGTTTAGAATCGACGACGCCGGCTAGTTATATGCACATACATATACACATGTTGGCACAAACAGAGTTTTATTTCTTGTAACAAATAAATACTGCGCATCGCTCCGTAGACTGCGGGGAATCGGAGAGCTGACGACACACTGCCGTGAACCCAGGGTTAACCTTTTCGTTTTCCGGTCAAATCCCGGTGTTTAGCGGAAACGGAATTCCGTTCCGAAATTTCGGTGAATTTCGGCGAATTTCGTTGAATTTCGGTCGAAATTTGTTGAATTTTGAATTTGAAAACGAAATATACCGAAAAATACCGAAATTTCGAATCCCGGTAACTAGCGGAAACGAAAAATTTTCCGAAATTTCGGCGAAATTTCGCCGAAATTGTTAACCCTGCGTGAACCTGTAAAAATTCAGCAAGTCAGTGTGATCCATCTCCACAAGCCAGCAGGAATATTGGCCAATACTAATCTCTGTTCCACTTGATTAAATGTAGTCAGACAGCGAACGTTTTGATTTTGCATTGGGCGATAACGGGTGAATGTAAAAAATTTACACGCGTGACTCGTTCGCTTTGGACGCTTGTTTGTTTGTTCACGCTCAATTGGATCAATGGCGATGATGCTTGCTATGTCACGGATGACGCGTACCCGCATGCTCTCTAAAACAATCAGCAATATAACTCAGCATCTTCTTCCTCTATTTATATATACATGCTTCCAGATCGACGAGGCTGAGGTCTCCAATCTATGGTCAATCCAGCGGCCGGGCGGAATACCGGCGAAACTCTACCACACCCTGCTCAACAGTTTGCTTGCCTCGCACGCTCGACTGTGGCAGGCCTGCAAGGAAGCCGCACGGCTGTGGAGCCAACGCCGCTGCCAGCTGTCGATCGTGTCATTGCTGATTACTGGTGCTCACGGTTTCCCATTATGTAAACCCTCTTGTAAATCTGGCCTTCTCCTCAAAAATTGCTGAAATTCCAGCTTTTGTAATGGCTTTGGCCGCCAAACAACCCCTGAAATGAATATAAATTAGGTGGGGATGCTCTCCCCCCGTTGACCCTATATATATATATATATATATATATATATATATGCTTATTTTTTAGTTTGATTCAATCTTGTTCTCTCTTCCTTTTTTTATCATTTAGCTGTTTTTTTTCTCTTCTCTTGTCAAGCTGGTAGTCGTGCCACTATTCTCCTCCTCCTCCATCATCATACAAAAATGTACTCGCTCGGAACACGATGGACATCTCGCCGCAAGGATCAGCAGATTTGAGAGATAGGGAGTCATATATGCACTCTGCAAAGTGCTGCGAACAAACTTCAGAGCCTGCATGCCATGGATCGCATTCGAGACGAGGGCACGTACGAGGCCTTTACGTCACGGCCCCTTAAAGTTTGACCCCTGGGCAGCCTTGACAGAATATACGGTGCGACGCGCGCCCCAATTCCATTCCCACTCAAATCGTTTCGTTCCAACAACACATGCATCATGCATGCCATGCGTGATTGACCCCTCCTCTCCATTTTCCGTGGAGACTCGTTCGATGAAGGAATTCATGAGCCCTCGCCATAAATCCGCGGAACCATGAGACCATGGCGAAAGGAGGCTTCAGCTAGTCCGCATCACTTCAGATCAACCAAATTGGGCCGGAACACAGCCCTCGCAACTTCGCTAAGGCCCACGCCTCCGTCCAGACGATGCCTTGGGCCCGGTAAGGAAGCAGAAGGAACGTGAAGTCATCAAGCCCACAGGCATCGCCGCAAGTAAGTGGGCCGTTGAGGGCTGCTCGGTCCAAACCAGTCCAGTAGAGGAGTAGAGGGTGAACCCGCCGCCGGTCGGTAACTAATCCCCCCGCCCGATTAATCCCCAAATCCCCTGATAAACCTGCGCGGCCCGCACCACCGCTCGCTCGCCCGCTCACGCCAAACGCCACGCGCTCCTCGCCTCCTACCCCTGCTCCTCCATCTACTTCCTCCGCTTGGCTTCTCCGATCAGCGCCTGCCTCCCCATCGAAACCCAGAATCAGATGGTGCTGTCTCACCGGTCAATCGGCGGGAGGTGCGGCGCGCATAGGCTGGTGACGAACGGCGAGAGGCGCGCGCGTAGCAGGCAGCTGGCATGGAGACGCCGCGCCTGGTCGTCGGAGCGGCGATGCGAGCCCTACCGCCGTCTCCACCGACTCCTCAATTCCGGCGGCGTCGCCTCCCGCATCCGCGCGGCGGCGCACATTTCCTCCCCTTCGCCCGCGCTGCTCGACCCGCGCTTCTCACCCGCTGCTCCTACTCCAGGTGCGTACAAATCCGCACCCAGCACGAGCTCGTCCACTCATGCTCGTGCAATTGTCGCGTGCCTGTGCGTTACGTGTTTCTCTGCGCGTTTCCGTGCGCGCTCCCGGCCTCATTTGATTCGGTCCTTCCACTTCCATATGTGTATCAGCAAGGGGAACAGTAATTCTCGCGGCAAGCCCCGTCGCGAGAGCTCCGGTACCGTACGGTGAGTGCTCGCTTACTCGCTATCACTGTTTTGTTACCATTTTGTAGCGCTTGAGCTGCCAGTGATTGATTTTTGTGATTATGTCTATGATGGGGTTTGGAATCTGTGTAGTCTGGACGGCGAAGAGAGCAGTGATCAGGTATCATTCAGATGGACAGATACAGATACATGCTCATATCTTCTGCTGTCATTCTGCTTTGTTGAATCAAAATGATCACGAATCCCTGCTATTCCAGGGAACAAATTTGGCTAACGACCAACGTAAGGGTGACATACGGGAGCTCTTCAGCCAGGCTCAACGGAGTAATTACTGTCCCTTTCCTTTGTTCAAATGTAGTTTTATGTCTTGAAGCACACCTTTGAGGCTAATGTGTTTTAGTTTGTTCCAAAGGCTAACACAACTTTGAATTAGATTCACATCAGTCTGTGGTTTTCTGATTAATTGGTCAAATAATTTGTGCGTAACAGATATCCTCTACCTTAACAAGCAGCGGCTTCTGGCCATGGAGGAGCTCAAGAAACTGCAAGATGAAAATGAGTTGCTTCTTCAGGAAATAGAAGTACTAGAAAAGGAAGTGCATGGTGTGTTCTCACTTTTCAGGTTGAAGCTATTTGGCTCAGAATCCAGATTATGAAACTGTACAACCTTCAGCCATACAATGCTGGGCATTGATCTGATATTTACTTTCCATTTTCCATTCTTAACTGTAGAGCAAAATGTCCGCCGTAGGGGATTCCCTACTGTTTTCACTAAGAAAAAACTGTATAGTAAAATCCATATATCAAGTTTCATGTCTTTCACTTAACACATTTCATTTTCTCACGGGAGCCCTTTCAGGTGTTCCTGTAGAAGCAATAAAATCATCAAGATTCTGCGAGTTACTCCTGCGAATAGATACAATGGTCATCTCTGGAATGATCAACATGCAGGAAGCATCTGATTTAAGAGAGAAAGTTGTCAATAATAGAAGCATAATAGGAAGCAACTTTTCTGATATTTATCATAAGTCAAATACTGAACTGCTGTCCGAACTGCGACTATTTCTGCGTAAACCAATAGAGTATGCTACCTCGTACCTCTGTCCGAACTGCTACTCTTACTGTCTTTATATTCAAGGTTTCTACCATACAACTGCATTTGTTGGTATTCTCTTTGGACATCCACTTGAGTGAGCCTGGAGATACTCGCCAACATGGCAACTCATACATTCTTGCCATTCATATTTTATCCAGTGTAATCACGAAATGGTACATTTATTTATTAAGTCAAGTGACCTGTTTAACTTGAGTCTTTGTTACCATGTTTATTTGCCGCTATATTTCATCCTATGTTCGATGCAGGAAACCTCTTCATGTTGTGCACATCTGCAGTGAACTAGACCCAATAGTATCATGTGGATCATTGTCGACCTATGTTGCCGGTGTATCTTGTGCGGTTCAAGGAAAGGGTAACTTGGTGGAGGTGATACTGCCCAAGTATGCAATTTCTCTGCCCTTACCAAATCTTTGGTACAATAATACTACTGCATGCTTAATAGATCAGCTCGATACCAAAGTTTCCATGTTGTAATGATCCAGTTTGTCACATGAATGAGGATTCTTGAGGTAGATTTTCCGTCAAAAATGTTCAATTGTATAAAATGCTTCTAACATTTTATATAAATTGCGGCGTACTAACTCTAGTAAGTTGCTCTCAAATCATTGTTGTATAAAAGTTAAAACAAAATTCTGAAATGTAGACATCAATATACAGACGAAGTGAAGTTTTTGCTCATTATACATGGAGGTTATAAACTGAACATTCTTCTGAAGATTTGAATTCTATTATTTGTGATTACCATCTAAGGTACATAACTGTACCATTTATACAGAACAACATGTCCCAAATGATTCCATTACTTAACCAAAAATTTCGAACTCTTGTGTACCAGGCTGATTTCCAGCCAAAAGCTTAATAAAAAATCAGGTGGGGAAACCTCCCCTCCTTCCCCATTGATCGTAAAAGAAATAAAATCATTTTGAAATGAATTTTAAAATGCCTAGACCAACCTAGAAGGATCTAGATGGCTTAAAATTAAGAAGAAAATGGGCGCCTAAATTCACCTCGACAAAGGACCCGAACTTGGGTGGTCTAGGTTATCCACTCCCTCGTTCTTTTTGGAAATAAATTATATTTTGCAGTGTTGTTGGTCTATAGTCCTCAATTTTACTCTCTCTTTTTGGCTACTGATCTCATGCCTGCCATATTTGAAGTTTGTTGTTATCCTTACTAATATGATAATATCCATTGCTTTAGCTTGTTCCACATTTACATCTTGATTATTGCAAGCAAAGATATCATGCTCATTGCATTGGTATGGCCCAATATAGGTACACCAGCATAAACACGGATGGAATTCATGGTCTGAGGAAAGCTGAGGCAGAATATGAGTCTTATTTTGGTGGTATTTGGCATAAAAACAGAATATGGACTGGGTAAACATATACCTCTAGTATGCAAACAGAGGTCTAACAAGCCTTATTATCTGACCATATTGTTCCTGCATGCTTCTATCTTTGTGTAGTTCTAGATGTATTCTCCTTGTAATTTTTCTTCTTTGATGCAGCACGTCAAGTGGTGTTGGTCTTATACTCATAGAACCAACCCAGCTCTCCTATTTCAATCGTGATATGTTACATGGCTACCCTGATGACTTTGAGCGGTATGTAGTACAACATAATGATAATGGCACACCTTTATGACTATAGCATGCACAAGAACCTGATTTTGAACTGATTATATTTGCATAACTGTGAATCATTGTTGGGTTTAGAATATAAGCTGTAGCTCTTTGTTGGAAGATCAATTTATGATACAATTGTGGATGCTGTTTCTATTTTTCATGTGACATACGAGTTATATGTCCTTACTGCATTTTTCTTTTTTCAGATTTTCCTATTTTTCCCGCGCGTCATTGGATTATATTGTAAAATCTGGAAAGCAGCCAGACATTTTACACATACATAACTGGGAAACTGCTATAGTGGCACCACTTTTCTGGGATATATTTGCTCACCAGGTCAGTTCTACTTAAGGGTATTTATTATTTATTATATGTGCATCTGTCTCAAAGATACTGCCTTCTCAATTTGTGTGTGCTTTTTAATGGCATGATAATAGTTCCAGCCTATGTTCCTCCTTGCTTCTTTATGTGAAATGGATGATAACATTTTCTGATAGGTTTTTGTCCTATTATCGCCAATGGAAAATACCTCATTCTGGAAACAGAAGAGGGAATGTGGATGATTTTGTGATACAGATAAGTTTAAGTGCTTTATTAGACCAATGTAGTACTTCCCAGACTTATTAAAAAGCCCACTAGTTTACAGGTCAAACATTCAGCTAGGGGTGTCAGCACATTCTCAAGAGTACACAATACCTGGTCTGTGTTGTCACTTGCCCATATGGTCATTATGGTGTTCAATTTTCTAGACCTGACCAGCTATGCCCCTTTAAATGAAGCTGACTGTATACTGTTTCACATGAGCTGCCACATGAATGCTCTCATTTTCAGTAGGAGTTTAATCTGGAATATGCTTTGCCCTGGTCATTGCACTCCCACTTTGATTCCAAAGTGTGAGTTTACAACATGTATTAAACATCACAAATGTATTTGAGAATCAATATTGAATGTTATTGAAGTCCTTATATAACTTTGTTATGCTTTCAGGGGCTTGAGAACACTCGAGTATTACTGACATGCCAAGACTTGGATTCCCAAGTAAATATCCAGTATAACTCTTTCAATCGTTTAATGGTCACCCACGAAGTATCACCACCACCAATACACCTCGGATACAAGATTGATGCAAACTTTTAAGATCCAAATTCCCTAGCATCTTCTGATAATCGGAGCATCCTTTGCACATATCTCGAGCCATTTTTGAGGGCTCAATAGTTCAAGTACCTGCATATACTGATGGTTTCTTATTTTTCTTAAATATTGTATGTTTCATGCAATTGCTGCTAGTGCCTAGAGGAGCCAAATAGGTTGGAGATGTGTGGGCTTGATCCTCGTAAGCTTCATCGCGCTGATCGTCTGCAGGATCCAAATGAGACACATCTTGTTAATATTCTTAAGGTGAGTCTTCTTTAAAATTGAGGAACTAAATGCTTCAATATATGTTAGACATTGAAGACTATGTGTATCTAAATTCCTGTTTACTCTGCCTAAACAAACTATAGTACTGGGAGGTAATTCTGTTTCAATGTGGGAAACTCGTTCAACCACACGCACTTTTCCTTGAGTATAAGTATAAAATGCCAGATAGAAGTAAATTGCTTCAAATGGCCTTGATGTACCCAATACATATGTACCTTTCTATTAACTTATGCTCATATATATATATATATATATCTGCAGGGAGGAATTGTTTACTCAAATAAAGTTGTCTTAATGTCCTCAATCCATTCAAGAGATGTTCTTACACGGGGTTTGGGACATGGGTTGGAAGCCACATTAACTGCGCATAAGTAATTTTATGTTTTTTTTAATATTTCCATTATTTTTCTTGCACAGGGCCAAGAAAAATGCATTAGCAATTTTGATTTTTTATATTTCCATAATTTTTCTTGCATTGGCAATTGCTTTTCTGAGAATTTATGGGACACTTAATCTCCTTTTAGGGAGAAGATATTGATTGCTTCTCATGGATTGGATGGTGAACTTTGGGATCCATCCAAAGACATTTATCTTCCTCGTCGGTATTCTGCCAATGATATTGAGGGGAAGTCCATTTGCAGAGAAGCACTTAAACGACGACTTGGATTCCACAGTGGTTCGTCCATTATAGTATGTACTCTGTTGTTTTCAACATATTACTGTTTGTTTAGTTCCTACATTGAGCATGTCATAAGGTAAGTGCCATTTGTTAGGTAGGATGTATCTGCGATGGTTATTCAGACATTCATAATCTCAAGGAAGCAATTCATGTAGCTCTGCGCAGAAGTGCTCAGGTTTCTGTAGTTATTAGTTACCTTCCATTTGAACTTAAACAGTTGATTTCTTTGGTAGTATAGCTGCAAGATTTTATACTGTACAGGTCATCTTCATGGAAAAGTTAGGATCTGTCATGAACTCAACCGTCCGGGCATTAAAGGAAGAGGTAAAGCTATTGCAATTCCATGCCTAACATTACATGTTTAAGCATTCCATGTTCATGGGATACCACATGTTTAATGTAATTTCATTCCCTTATCATTTGTTCAGTTTATTAATCTGGATGACAGTATAGCATTCATTGAGGAATACGACGAGACACTTGCACATTTAATATATGCAGGCTCTGATATCATTCTTTGCTCTTCCTTTGAAGACCCATCACTTCAAATAGCGGTATGTGAAAGCATCCTTTTTCTATTTCCACTTAGTAAACTAAGGTCCGATGTACCAGATGTTGGTGTAGATGTAGAATTCAAAGGTTTAAGTTTATTTTCAATGATGACGATGGTGGGTAATTTATATGTAAATTTAGGGGTTATGATAGATTGTCTTTCATAATGATAGATGTTGGTAATTTAAATATAAATTTAGGGGGATTACTTTAAATTTTCTTCCATAATGGTAAAAGGTCAGTAATTTAGATGAAGAGTAGATTACTTTCATAATGGCAGATGTGGGTATTTAGATACAAATTTTGATGGTTACTTTAAACTATTTTATAATGGCAGCTGCGGGTAATTTTCTAGAAAATATAATAGATCTAAGGGCTATTGTTATCAATGATGATTGTAGTCTACCGAATTGACAGCACGATGATTCTGATTTTTGTGAGAATATCTGGGATTTATATTTTTTGTAGCATGTCTCACAAGGATTAATATGGGGGCTTTTCAAAGAGCCTCCGATTAGTAATAGTAAGATTCTAGTTAGTTTCCACCCAACTGTTATTCCTCTTAGTGAAGTCTCTTTGTGGGCAGATGAAGGCAATAAAATATGGATGTGCACCAGTACAAATAAACTTTCCGAATGACGAATCCAGGTAAAAACCACTAAACATTTGGACATTTACTTAGGCAACTCATCTGTTTGATAAGATTTAGATGAAATGTTTGATGTGTCCATAGTCGAAGCTACATGAATCGACAATTATGTATGCATGTTGTTACTTACAGCCTCCGTTTATATGTATCTGTCACCAGGCAATTTGAGGGGAATGATTGCCGCAACAGAGTAATGTCTAAGTATATCATCTCAACCTATGGAGCATTGTCTCTTCTTCAAGCACTTGATAGTTTTGTAAGTTCACAATCTCAAGTGGCAATAGCTATCTTGTCACGGAGCTATTCATTGCACACAATTAATCATCTATGAATGGATTGGATAGTGTTTTAAGTCATCCGCATAGGCTAAAGTTGCAATCAAAAGACTCATAAAGCTGAAATCCTTAAATGATATTATATTCTGAAGTTATTTGCTTCTTCAAAATTGACATATATTCTACTACCTAATGTGCAGAAGAATGACCCTTCCCTTTGGGATCAGCGTATGAAGGATGGGATGGTTAAGGGTTTAGCATGGGATGCTGAGTGCTATGATCTTCACTGGGAAGCCTATTCCTTTATAAGGAAGCTGTGAATTGGCCATCTGGCAAGAAAGCACTAGAGGCACCAGAACTCCAAATAAAAGCTACCTGTATAATGTTTGCACTTAATCCTGTAAATTTAGTTTTTCTAGATTAACGATAAATCAAGTTAGGAAGTTTGTTCATTCTATTGTTAGTAAATAAATAAATAAATAAATACTAGTTAACAATGGTTTGTTAAAGCTTCTGGTTCTTCTTCCTATACTTGTAACAAATAGCTCCAAGCTCTTGTTAAATTATGCTGTTTTGCTTAATAAGTGTGCAAGAGATCTGCACTCAGTTTCACAAATTTTTGTAATTACGTTTTCCTTTTTTTTAAGAAAATAATGAACAATATTTGAGATTGGCATAGATAGTGCTGTGTCGAACATATTACATTGTATCAATGATTTTTGGTCACCTCTGGAGTTCCTAGGATCTCGCTACTGACATAAACCTTTTCGAAACTCTTTTGCTCCACATTACTTTATCTTATAGGAGTTACATGAAGGACTCAATTCCCATCACACAAGTTGAGCAATTTGTTTACTCTTTTAACCGCCTGTTTAATTTTCCTCAACATGTGCATGCCTTTTTCATTATTACATCCGAAAGAATCTTACTTGAACCGATTTGCCAAAAGAATGGTACAACTATTATGATCTACAAACTGTAAGTATATGTGCTGCCATCTTCAAGATCGAGGACCTCTTGCTGCCTGAACATTACCGGAAGATCCCTTTGTTCCACGGGAAGCAAGGTCTGCCTCTCCTCCGGATTGGCATGAGCCTGAGCCCACGGGTGCTGCTGGTATCTCCTCAGCCTCTCCAGCCTTTCAGCAGCCGCCTTCATCGTCGGCCGTTCCTCCCCGCTCATGCTCAGGCATTGCATCACGAGGTGAGCAATTTCTTCAAGCACCTCATCTCTGACCTCGTTCCTCACCTGGCTGTCAAGAAGCTCTCCATGCCGGCCAGCCTTGAGTGCCGTCATGAAGCATGACACGAGGCTCCTGTGTTCCTCTGGCCCGTCAAAGTAGAGTGCCTTCTTCCTGGTTAGAAGCTCCAGCAGGACAACGCCAAAGCTGTACACGTCGCTCTTGTCTGTTAGCTGGCATGTCATAAGATATTCAGGGTCCAGGTACCCGCAAGTCCCCTGCACCAAGGTTGCAATCTCGGCCTCATCTGTGGGTGCCAGTTTGGATGCTCCGAAATCTGAAACTTTGGCGGTGAGCTTGTCGTCGAGCAGGATGTTGGCCGTCTTGACGTCTCCGTGGAGGATCGGCGGCGAAGCAGATGAGTGCATGTACGCGAGCGCCTCGGCCGACTCTGCCGCTATCCGGAGACGGGTGTCGAAGGTTATGCCCGCCTTGAGATCCTTGTCGTGGATGTAATGGTAGAGAGTGCCGTTGGAGACGAACTCGTAGACCAGCATCGGCACCTCCACTTCGAGGCAGCAGCCAAGCAGCTTCACGACGTTCCTGTGGTTGATCTGGGAGAGGATGAACATCTCCCTGGCGAACTCCTTGGTCTGGGCCTCCTCCATCATCTTGGACTTCTTGATGGCCACCACGGTCTTGTCCTCGAGAACGCCCTTGTAAACGATGCCGTGCCCGCCGCGGCCGAGGACACGGTCGGCGGCGAAGTTGTTGGTCGCCTTCTCGAGCTCCTCCTTGAAGAATATCTGGAACCCACCTGCTCCGGCGCCGGCGCCGGCGCCGGCGCTACTGTAGGACCGCATCTGCTGCTGCAGGATCACACCCCCGTTCTGCTCGAAGAACCTCTGCTTCGTTCTGATGAGCTTCCTCTTCTGGAGCCCCAGGTAGAGCCAGAAGCACATGAACACTGACAGGAACACTCCGACGCTGACACCTGAACATCGCGTACTCATCAGTCATCAGTATCCCGACAAGAAATTGGAAAGGTCACAAAACAAAGCATGTTCATGCAGCGTTGGCTCGCAGGGTGATGATCTGTGTACCTGTAACCGCTTTGAGAGCTAGCGTGAACTTGTCCTTGGTCCGGCAGCCATTCTGACTGGTGGCGTCGCCGTTGGTTCCCGGAGGGCAAACGCAAATGTAGCTTCCTGGCGTGTTTGTGCAGTCTCCGTAGCATGGATATCTGTCTTTGCGGCGGCACTCGTCGATGTCTTCCGTTTGCAAATGCGATTTGATTTCATCAGTGGGTAAGAAGACAAACAGGCAATGGGATATGCAGAGGGAAATTTCAGTAATGCGGTTGAGATGGGATGCGTACCTGTGCATCCACCGTCGAGGTAGGGGTTTCCCTCGAACCCCTTGGAGCAGTTGCACCGGTAGCCGGCGCCGTTGCCGATGTTGTCGAAGCACCCGCTGTTGGCGCTCCGGCACGCGTAGTCCGTGGCGTTGCGCCTGGCGGCACTGCAGTTGCCGACGTTCCGGACGGCCCAGTCGAGCACGACGGGCACGGCGAAGTCGTCGGTCCGGTTCAAGAAGGCGCGGTCGCTGTAGCGGAACCACGCCGTCTCCACCAGGAACACGTAGTGGCACCTGGTGACGACGACGTTGGTGGTGAAGGCCGGGTCGAGCTGCGCCTGCTGCAAGCTCAGCGTGTTGGGCTGGAAGTAGTCGACGCCGGGGGGTATGTCGCTCTGGCAGCACCCGACGCCGGTGCAGGACCCCTGCCCCGGGATGGCGTACTGCGGCGGCCGGCACACGGACGTGCAGCCGCTGACGAAGTACTCCCTGCCGTCGACGAAGTAGCCGAGGCTGGGGCAGCCGGTCGCGACCAGGCGGTTCTTGGCCGGGGAGAAGAGGTAGGGGCTGGTGCCGAGCGACATGTACGACGGGTTGGTGTTCCGGTCGACGAACCCCCCCGTGGCGTTGTAGCACTTGCGCGTGGCGTTGAGGTAGGCCCGAGCCTCGCCGGCGGCGAGGGACAGGCCGGCGAGCTGGATGCTGCTGTAGTCGGATATGGTGAGGCGGGGAGGGGAGCGGGTGTCGTCGCAGTTGAGCTGGAAGCCGCCGAGGACGTCGTGGCGGTAGCACCCGGCGCCGATGCCAAATGGGTACGGGATGGTGATGTTGCCGCACCTGTCGCGGCATCCCGGCCGCGCCACACCCACCGGCGGTGGCTGCCGCTGAGCCGACGTCGTCGGTATCGCCGGCGTCAGAGCCGATAGCAGCACGGCCAGCGCGATGGCCTGCAGCTGCAGGGTGCTCGCCATTTCGACGTGCGTTGGCTGCCTTTGGACAGTCGGGTCCGGTATATGTTGTGCCATCGCCGGTTGACGGCCCAACGACCAAGCGAAGAAGCATGTGCGTACACACACGCGCTTCCTCGATCGATCTTTTGACGGGCTTGAATCGGATGGTTTGGTTTGACTGGTGACGCGGTTGCGAGGGGAAGGCGCGGCGTAGCGCAGCGTTTTGGGGTGCTGAACTGCTGATCGGCGCCAGAATAGGAAAAGGGAGCTGCATCTGCGCCCCACTTGCGTGGCCGGCTCATGGTCAAGTTGTTGGCTCATTCCTGCCACACCACACAAACACGCACCAAAAAGAAAATCCAAAATAACTAATGAGTTGATTGATCAAGTTGTTCTTTTAGACAGAAAGTTGACCTTGGAAGAATTTGGAGCTTCCTTGCCTTACCTTTCTCCTTCACGCTATATCATGACTCGAGTCGCAGAGGAAGAGGATGAGACACTGAAAGGAAGAAGTCTACATAATCCCCTCAACTAATGGATCTAGACTATTTAACCCCCAAACTATAAAACTGGTTATTCTACCTCCCGAATTTTTCAAAACCGGCCAAATAACCTCTCAAGGCGGTTTTGGATGGTGGTTTTGCCTTTTTTTATTATTTATTTCAGCTGAATCTTTGAAAAATCATAAAAAATCATAGAAAAAAATCCAAAAAAATAAAAATCAAATTTTGTTGGACTCTACATGAGTAGATATATATAGTGAATATATAATATAGTATGTTCTAGTACACAATTTTTGTTGTAGATTTAGATCTATATTTTTTTGCAATTAATAGAAACAATTCATATCTGCAATTTTCATTGTACAAATGTAGTGAAACTTTTATGGTGGGCTAATTATTGTATGCTTGAACTTTAGTAAAAATTTCATACTCATTGGATCATGTATAATTTAGTTATAGATTTATTTAAAATTAACTAGCATGAAAATAAATAAATTTATAACAAAGGTATACATGATCCAATGAGTATGAAGTTTCAAGCCTACAATAGTTATCCCACCATAAAAATTTCACCACAATTAGACAATGGAAATTGCAGATATGAATTATTTCCGTTAATTGCAAAAAGTATAGATCTAAATCTACAACAAAAAATTTGTACTAAAGCATACCATATTGTATATTCACTATGTAGATCTACTTATGTAGATTCCAACAAAATTTTATTTTCAATATTTGGTCTTTTTTGTGATTTGTTATCATTTTTCAACGATTCAGCTGAAATAAATAAAAAAGAAAAGACAAAACCACCATCCAAAATAGCCTTGGGGTTATTTGGGCGGTTTTGAAAAGTTCAGGAGTAAAATAACTAATTTTGTAGTTTGGGGGGTTAAGCCGTCTAGGTACAATAGTTGATGAGGTTATGTAGACTTCTTCCGACACTAAAATGAATTTACGTCAATTGTTTTTAGTTTTTGGTTAATCGATGATGCACATGTGTCAAAATGGATAGTCAACGTATCCTCGTGCTCGTGCCCTTGCTCTTTCTTGTTGTCTTGTTGATTGTGTCTCGTAGTCTCATCATGGAAGAAGAATTCCAAACATTGTCGTTTTTTTTTTCTTTCGAAAGGAAAGAGATATACTGTACAAAGGCCTTCCCGCTTGTGCGAAAGGCCGAACACGTAACATGGGCTCAATAGAGGCTCTCGCGCGGCCCAGGCACAACCACCTCCGCGCGCCCCTTGCTCCCACTCCCACTCCCAGTCCCAGCCTCCTCCCAGCAGTCGACACGTCACACGCGTCCTCCACTCAAAGTGGAAGGACATTTAGGGCAAGGGCCGCCGCTGCCGCCGTCGTTGCGGTCGAGAGATCCACAGCCTCCGCCGGTCGCCGAAGACGATCTCCTCCTCAGGTCCTCCGCTCGTCCCGTGCTCACAAACCGACGCTGTTCTAAAATGGCGTCTCCGACGACCTGGGCCACACTGCTCCGCTACGCCCACAGCAAGATGCGCGACTCCGCCGTCATCTCCTTGAAGGTCCGCTCCTCACATTTTCGATCTCCATCCTTCACTAGTATGCTACCCCAGTCCCTCATAACAAGTGCAGTATGCCAACGTATCGAAGATAGATTGACATCGATTCTTTCTTTAATTTGGTATTTGGCGCTTCACTGTCATCGCCACTGTCCTCCGATTCTTTTACCCTTTTGGCTGCAGAGGCATTATGACGGTGAGATCAGGTATCATGAGATCGTGCCCTGCTTCAATGACTTGTTCTCACAAGGCCAGCTCACTTTCGCGTCCTGGTGCCACAACGCGGGCCGCGAGATGGCCCCGACTATACACAGCGACGGTGCGGCTATGCTTGTCAGGAGACTGCTGCATTACCCAAACAATCCGACGTAATAATCCCTTGCCTGTTATGCTGCGGTGGTTTAGTGCCACCTCTGACTGTGTTAATTCCGAACCAGGATACTGTCCAACCCCGTGGATCATTATGGTCTTTGGCAGTAGTATGTTTTCGTGTTTAGCTGTTATTGTCATAGGATTTGCACTCACGGTGAGTCTAAACAAAATTTTGCCTAATGCTTACTCATCCTAGGCATTTCACTAGTCAAGCAACTCAAGCATTGTGTTGTTGGCTAGGCTTTCGTGTCGGTCGTTTCATATTGGACTTGTCCCTGTTTTGGTATTCTGCTCTTGCTTGTAACCTGGAGTCCCCAGCGGTGACTACCTTGTACTGAATTTTATGCTTTCAATAAAAGCAGGGTTATCCTTTTTCTAAAAAAAACTCAAGCATGTGCTGAATGGATGTGATGAGCTTAGTTCAACTTGATGCTAGCTGAGTCCCTTTCATTGATGAATGATTGACTTTAGTGCTCATTTTCACTGATATAAGATACCAGAAATGCATATAAATTCTAAGGACAAAAGGAATACAACGTTTAAACAGGGACCTTTATTCGGTGACATGACTGACAATGCAACTAATGGTGTGAAAGGATCGTGGCCCAAGAAGGGGGGTTGAATTGGGACTTTTTCGAATTTCTAACTAGTCCTTAACCTAGACTAGTATTGCCCAATCTAAAAATTCGAAACCTAGTCACTATAGCATGCTAGCAAAGGGTCCTTAGGTAGGTAAACACACTATCATGATCATTTTGTCTAGATGGATGCACACTAGCAAGATCAAATCCTAAGTAAGAGCTCACGCTAACAAGCAAGTTGTCCTAGTCAAACTACAAGCAAGAAGAGCAACGGAAGGAATTAAATGCTTGAAGTAAAAGTAAAGGACATGAGACAACCAGATTTTTCCCGTGGTATCGAGGAGTTGACGCTCCCCCCTAATCCACGTTGGAGCACCCACACAAGGGTATAGCCCCCTTGCTCCACCAAGAAGCAAGTGATCACTAAGAATGCTCCTTCTCCATCTTCGGAACGGCGAGCTTCACACCGTGTACAAACTTCTCGTCTTGGGGCTCCCACAAACTCCAAGAGCTCACCAAGAACCTCCCGATCACCAAGACCGGCTAGGTGCCGTCAAACACCAAGAGTAACAAGTTCCTAAGCCTTCACTTGACCTACACTCAGTTGGCCCTAGCTCAAGCACACTTGCTACACTTGCAAAGGATGGATTCTTCAAGGTTGAAGCACAAACAAAATGCTAGATCTTCTCTTGTTTGCTCAAAGCACTTTCTCTTCTTCTCAAGGGTGGCCTCAAGTATTCAGGGTGTCAAAGGCAACTGAAATGAGCCATGGGGTGCCCTTATATAGAGTGGAAGGAGTTGCATAGCCGTTGGAAGTCCACTGCAGAAAAACCGTGAGCACCGGAAGAACCGATAGGTGTCTGTTTTGAGGCGTCGGTTCAACCGGTCTCTCTGTGTCCCAATTGTAGCCGTTGGAGTTCTGACACAGTGTCCAGGCTTGCTTCAATGCACCGGTGCATGCTCCGTAGAGGCATCGGTTCAACCGGTGCTGAAGAGTTTTACTGATTAATTCAAACAAGTTCTCTGGAACATAGGACGCTCAATGCACCGGTGCTTTGATTCCGAAGCGTCGGTTCAACCGGTGCTGAAGAGAAGTTGAAGTCCACCAAACCATGCTCTCTGGAACATAGGACGCTCAATGCACCGGTGCTTTGATTCCGAAGCGTCGGTTCAACCGGTGCTGAAGAGAAGTTGAAGTCCACCAAAACATGCTCTCTGGAACAAAGAACTTTCATTGCACCGGTGCTTACTTTTCTGACCATCGGTTCAACCGGTGCTATACTTGATTTCAGCCTTCATCCAGAGAAGATAGACCGACAGGGCATCGGTCCTTTCGGCAAGCATCGGATGCTCCGACGCTAGGGCACCGGTTCAACCGGTGCTGTTGTTTTTCCTGGTTTTCAGCTGAATTGACTTGGATTTCAATGTTACTTCGATTGTTTCTTCTTCCAAGTGTTGTGTTAACTTCTATTGACTATCTTGAGCTGTTTTTGTTCGAGTGTGCAAGATTTCTAAGGCCAACTCAATTTTGATCAAGCTACTAACTCATGAACCCCTCTTAATAGTACGGTCAAGAACTAAAAACTATAAACCCTATCTAAATCAAGTGTCCTTCATCTCCTTGTGACACTTGAGACTAGAAAGGTCCTTAATCTTTGAAATTGAGTCCTTGGCACGCATGATTGTTTCGAATTGAGGGGTCTCTTTTCACATTTCATATGGGACTAAATCAATCATTAATTTTTCCTTCAAAACACACGTTAGTCGCATACGGTTGTCATTAATCACCGAAACTTACCATTAACATCTATGGGCCTAGATGCACTTCAATCTCCCCCTTTTTGGTGATTGATGACAACACAAAGTAGAGATACACAAGATATGAAATTGAAAGCGATAAATAAGCATGCATTACTTGAAATAAAGCACATGTAGGGACATGATAACACAGAGCATACGCAATATCCAAATAACATGTCCATACACAAAAAACCATGAAGATCCAATCACGCCACAAACCACCAAGCTCCCCCTATCTCTACTCCCCCTATCTATCTCCCCCTTTGGCAACAAAACACCAAAAAGAAAGGCGATCTAATCCTGAGCTGGAGAAGGCGGAGTCTTCTTGCTGGGTCCGGTGGAATACTGAGCGGCGGAGTCGTCGGCGTCGTCGTCCGTCCAGTCGTCGTCGACCGAAGAAGACTTCTGCTCGACCGGAGTCGTCGGAGCAGCAGAAGTAGCTGGAGTAGCGGTAGAAGCTGGCGCGGCTACGATCGTGGAGTCCGTCGGAGGAGCAGACGTGACGGGAGTCAGGTCTGGCTGAGTGATGCGCACGACGGATGGACGGATCACCTCAGGCTGAGAAGGAGAATCAAATGTGAGTGACTGAGCTGAGGGGTGCTGGAGCTGGTGTAGGATCTGCTGCTGTCTATGAAACTCTACACGCTGCTCGGCTGTCCAGACACTAGGCTGTGGAGCAGGAACCGGGGCAGCAGTAGGAACAGGACTGGCAAACAACCCGGTCGGTAGAAGTGGTGACACCGGGAAAGATGACAAGGGTGTCTGCATGAAACCGCCAGCAGGTGGAGGAGGAGCAGTGGGGTCGAACTGGAGCTGCTGGGGTGTAGGGAGCTGAGGCTCAGGCAGTCCAGTGTGTCGGTGCAGCTGACCGAAGCATCCCGAGAAGAAGGTAAACATCTGCTGCTGGATCTGGGACTGCTGCTGAAGCTGTAACCTCATGGCCTCCTGCTGCTGCCGAATCCCCTCAAGCACTAGAGTCTGGGCCTCCTGCTGGCGAGCCTGCTCGGCCTGCATGCTCAGCTGAGCTGCTGCAAATCTGTCCTGCTGATCTGAGAGCCGAGTAAGAATAGCAGCGAGTGCATCGGGCTGAGTGACCTGAGCGGTGGAGACTGGAGGAGCGGGGGCTCGTGCTGCACCAGAAGATCCTGCCTCATCATCATGAGCTCCTCGAGGGACGGTAACAGTGGGAATGAAGTCCTCGTCATCCTCCGAGTCCTCTGAGTCAGTGATCAGGTAGTGTGGGAGCTGGGCCTCTGCAGCTGCTAGTGAAGCGTCCTCGGCTGCTGTCGGATCATCTGCAACTCTGCCCTCAGCCAAGAAACGCTCATCCAGAACCCGCTGTGCTCGGCGCTGGCCTCTCGAGCCACGACGACCGTCTCGAGGAGTAGCTGGTGAGTAAAAACTGAAGAGCGTCCTCGAGTGCTCCAGCTCATCCATATGCTCATTCTGACTTAGCTGAGCCAGAATCCAACAGATCCAATGAGCAAACGGATGACGACGGTGAACTGTCATCCCATCTAGAATCACGTCCTCAAGCTCGCAGATAAAGAAGTCAACGAGGTCAAAGTCTCGTCCTGCCATGATATACAATAAGAGCCACTGCTGCAGAGCTGTAATCCCCTCGTTGTATCCAATCCGGAACAACAGACTCTTCCTCAAAGCTAGGTGAACAGAGTGTGCCACGTGAGTCAGCCTGTCCGGAGTCCTCGGTGTGCCAGGCAGGAAGGGCTGCTGGAAGAGAATACTGATCTCCTCGTCAGATGGTACATGAGACTCATGAGGACGTCGAGGAGGTACCGTGCTGCCATAAGCCTGATAGTGTATGAAGTGTGGCTCCTCGGCAATCTGAACTCCAAGATAGGTAGCCAGTCGTGCTCGGGTCAGACGATAGTGCCTCTCCTGGAACATGAAGTCAATAAACTGCCGGTCCTCCTCAATAAACAGAGTGGCGTAGAAGACTCGAACCCACTCTCGAATATACCTGGACCTCTCACTGAGTAGAGCAGGCAATCCAACATATCTCTCAAAGAGAGGAAGCACTGGAGTCCCACCTGCTGCTACACGCATAGCTATCCAGTGGAGCATCTTGTGCTCACTAATCTTGATGTCCAACTGGCAGTAGGTGTGGTAAAAAGACTCCTGAAGCAGAGTGTAAAAACGACGATCAACTCTGACATCCCTCTGCTCGGGAAACCACTGCTCCGGGGTCACATAACGCAGTCTCTTGACCCTAGGTCCTGGAATACCCCTGAGATCGAACAACTCAACCTCGGGCAGCTCCTCACCACTATCCTGACCTCCTGACTGAGTCTGACTGTCAGTGTGCTGCTGCTGTGCATGACCTGCTCCCCTCTGAGTGCCACCACCTCGAGTCCGTGGACGAGAGCGGGACTCAGGTGTGGCCTGAGCTGTCTGAGTACGTCCTGAGCGACGTAACTGCTGCTGTGGCTCCCCCTGAGCCTGAGGATCCCTGATCCTGAGTGATCCCTGCCTGTCAGCTGCATCTGCCACTGCCTCAGCCTGCTCTCGCTCGCGGTCCTCACGGGTGCGCTTCTTCTTTTTCTGCACAACCATCTTGCTCTTGCCCTTCTTGTCACCAGCCATCTGACATAGAGAGTCAAAACAAAGTTTTGATTTGAGCCTATGACGTGAAATCTAGTGGATAGCAGCCTTGATATCGATGACATGCTAAAGGATTTAAAAGATATCTATGTGAGCATGTGCAAAGATAAGTGACAAGATTCTTATGTGTGTGATCAAGGCAAAGATATATGTAAACATGTGTGCAAAGGATGATGTATGAAAGTAATTTCACTTTGCAACAAGGTGTAAAGGTCATACCCTTGCAATTCAGGGAAGAAATTGAAGAAAGACCTAAGAGGCAATTCCTCGAGCACCTTGAGTGCGCCTGATCAAAGGGTGTAGGGAGTGAGACAGAGCCCTTGCTGCGGCTCGAGTAGGGCAAAGGAGCAGGGGAACGCGCGTGCGGAGGTGCTGCGAAGCGGCGGCGCTGCTCGTGGAAGGCGACGGCGCGCGGTGGCGGGCGGCGCAGGGGAGCGCAGGGCGGCGCTGCGTGGCGCGGGCGCAGGCGCGGCGCGTGCGCAAGCGCTGGCGCGTGGCGCGGCGGCGAAGTTGGGCAAGAGCGGCGCGCGTGCGGCAGTGGAGGGGCGTCGCGGGAGTGGCGGCGGCGGAGCGGCGTACGGGCGTGTGTGAGGGCGGCGGTTTCGCGAGAAGGGAGAAGAACAGTGAGTGAGACTGACGCGTGGGCCCGCGGAAAGATTAAGTGAAAACATAACGGGCGGGCCTGCCAACCCTAAGCACCGGAAGGTCCGATGGTTTGGAGAAAAGACCGTCGGTGTAATCACCGGTGTAACTTTGACCAGATCTGATTTGGGAGGAAAACGTGGTCAAAAGGGCACCAGAAGAACCGTTACTGGGGCATCGGAACATCCGATGGGCGTCGGTGCAACGGCAGGAGTAAGGTCCAGAGACAAGGCACGGGCCAAAACTCCACATAGTAGCACCGGTTGAACCGATGCTTATGCGTCGTTCATCCGCCAACCATCGGAAGCACCGGTGAGCACCGGTGTAACGGCCGGAGGTTGTTCCAGAGGCGATGCAGAAACCGTGCCACGAAGACTTTAAGCACCGGTTGAACCGATGAAGCAAAAACACAGGGCGTCGGTTTAACCGGTGGTTAAGGAAAATTTCTGCTGAACTACAAACTCTACTTCTGATCCAAATTCTCAAAACCAAAGCCATAAACACTCAATTTGGATCATTTTCGAGAGACAACCTCACCCCTCAAACACTCATTCTAAGTGCTCACAAGCTTTTATATTAACATAGGCAAATTAAGATCCAAGCGAGGTTTAAACACAAAAACCAAATGTATGAGCCACTTTGCCTATGAACTTAGAGATTGAAACTTTAAGTTCGATAGGACGTGGCTCAATAGGCATGAAAGCGCAACATTGATCTTATCACTCTTGTGGAGATGATATATCATATTTAGCATGAATATCTTTCTCGAAGTGTGATTTGCTCCCTTGTGATGCTACTAACGTGATGCAATGCCAATGCAACGCGAGAGATTGAATATGGATGCATTCTATATGACAAGCACATGCATTGCAAAATTTTAAATCTATCTTGTCAAGTTTGAACCCTCGGCAAGCTTCTTCATGATGAACCAATCTTCATGCCATGAGCGAAACAAAGACCACCGGCTCATGCAAGACCCATGTTCATCACTATCTTGACAAGGTTAGACAAGCCCCTAGCACATGTACAAATGAAATGCATCTATATGACAAGGCAATTATATGACGTTAGAAGCATCTAAAACGTTAAGCTCACTTCGCAACCTACAAAAGGTGCTCTCATCTAGAGGTTTGGTGAAGATATCCGCCAATTGATCTTCGGAACGAACACCACAAAGTAGTATATCATTCCTTGCCACATGATCTCTTAGAAAGTGATGGCGAATATCTATGTGCTTGGTGCGAGAGTGTTGAACCGGGTTATTAGCAATTTTAACGGCACTCTCGTTATCACAAAGGAGCGGGATCCTATCTAATACTACACCATAGTCCAAGAGGCTTTGCTTCATATAGAGGATTTGAGCACAACAAGCCCCGGCGGCAATATATTCCGCCTCCGCGGTTGACAAGGCCACGGAATTTTGTTTCTTTGACGACCAAGAGACTAAGGAACGCCCTAGCAAGTGGCACCCACCCGATGTACTCTTGCGATCCACACGGCATCCGGCAAAGTCCGAATCCGAGTATCCCAAGAGTGTAAAACTAGCGCCTTTGGGGTACCACAAGCCTATGCTAGGCGTATGCTTGAGATACCTAAGGATCCTCTTAACGGCACTAATGTGTGATTCCTTAGGATTAGCTTGAAAACGGGCACACATGCATACGCTAAACATGATATCGGGCCTAGATGCGGTTAGGTAAAGAAGTGACCCAATCATAGAACGATAAAGAGTTTGGTCAACCGATTTACCTCCCTCATCTAAGTCAAGATGTCCATTAGTTGGCATTGGAGTCTTGATCGGCTTGCAATCATCCATCTTGAATTTCTTGAGAATATCCTTTGTATACTTTACTTTTCTTGATGGATGAAAGTCCCTTCCTTCAATTGCTTGATTTGAAACCCAAGGAAGAAATTGAGCTCACCGATCATGGACATCTCAAATTCCCTAGCCATTATTTCTCCAAAATCTTTGCAAAGAGTGGGATTAGTTGAACCAAAAATGATATCATCAATATAAATTTGACATACAAATAGCTCTTTATTGATGAATTTTGTGAATAGAGTTGTATCCACACTCCCGATCTTGAAGCCCTTGTTGATAAGGAAGTCACGGAGGCGTTCATACCAAGCCCTTGGCGCTTGCTTGAGCCCGTAGAGCGCCTTGTGCAACCTATAAACATGATTAGGATATCTAGGGTCCTCAAACCCGGGAGGTTGTTCAACAAATACCAACTCATTAATCAAGCCATTTAAGAACGCACTTTTCACATCCATTTGAAAGAGTTTCATGTTATGATGTGAAGCGTACGCTAAAAGGATACGAATGGCTTCAAGTCTTGCAACGGGGGCAAATGTTTCACCAAAGTCCAACCCTTCAACTTGTGCAAAGCCCTTTGCCACAAGTCTTGCCTTGTTGCGAATCACTACACCATGCTCATCTTGTTTGTTGCGGAAGACCCACTTAGTACCAATGATATTCTTGTCTTGAGGACGTTCTTCAAGAACCCAAACTTCATTGCGGGTGAAGTTGTTGAGCTCTTCTTGCATGGCCATCACCCAATCCGGGTCCTCAAGAGCTTCATCTATATTTGTGGGTTCCAAGCAAGAAACAAACGAGTAATGTTCACAAAAAGAGGCATATTGACGTCTTCTTACTCCACTAGAGGGGTTACCCATGACCAAGTCAATGGGATGATTCCTTGAAGTTCTTGTATGCCTCTCTTGTGCTTGTGACGTTGATTCTTCTAGTGATTCGTCATCTTGATCTTGAGCTTGGGCTTGTTCACTTGTGATGTGCGTGTCATCAAATGGAAGTTGTTCTTCAACCACTTGTTCATCTTGGGCATCATGAAAAGGAGGTGAGGCATCATCTTCTTCATCGGACGACTCATCATGGTGATGTGATGATGTAGACTTGTCTTCATCTTTTGAGTCATCCTTGGAAGTGACTTCCACTTGAGTGGATGAGGCTTGTAGCTCTTCTACTTCCTCCTTTGGCTTGACTTGCCCAATAGTGATGTTCTTCATGACTTCTCGAAGTGGTTCATCACCTACATCATCACAAGAGAAAACTTCCCCTTGGGAGCCATTAGTCTCATCAAACTCCACATCACAAGTTTCTTCAATCTTGCTTGTAGCACTATTGAATACTCGATATGCTTTGGAGTTTGATGAATAACCAATAAGAAAACCAACATCACATCTACTTTCAAACTTGCCTAGGTGCTTCCTTTTCTTGAAGATGTAGCACTTGCAACCAAACACCCGGAAGTAGGAGATGTTGGGCTTCCTCCCAATGAGAAGCTCATAGGGTGTCTTTCCCAAGAAGCGGTGAAGATAAACTCGGTTGGACGCATGGCATGCGGTGTTGATGGCTTCCGCCCAAAATCTTTGTGAGATGCCATAGTCATCCAACATTGCTCTTGCAAGAGTGATCAATGTCTTGTTCTTCCTCTCCACCACTCCATTTTGTTGGGGTGTGTATGTTGATGAAAACTCATGCTTGATCCCCAAGTCGTTGCAAAGCTCTTCTACTTGAGTGTTTCTAAACTCCGTGCCATTGTCACTCCGGACCTTCACAACACTTGACTCAAATTCATTTTGATCTTGCTTGACAAAAATCTTGAAGATCCCCATAGTCTTGCTTTTGTCCTCTAAAAATAAAGTCCAAGTATATCTAGAATAATCATCAACAATTACAAGACAATAGAGATTACCGCCAAGACTTTTGTAGGTGGTTGGCCCAAAGAGATCCATGTGTAGTAGCTCCAAGCATCTTGATGTTGACAAATAAGCTTTCATGGGATGTGATGATGCAAATTGCTTCCCGGCTTGACAAGCACTACACAATTTGTTTTTGTCAAATGTAACATCTTTAACACCAACCACCATACCTCGTTTGAAGGCCTTCTTGAGTTGACTCATGCCAATATGAGCAATGCGGCGATGCCAAAGCCAACCCATGGAGTTCTTGGAGAAGAGACATGTCGCCAAGCTTGCATCATTAGATGAGAAGTCAATAAGGTAGATGTTACCATGTCGAAATCCTTTGAATATTAAGCTCTTGTCCTCCTTGCTTGTCACTACAACCTCGCTATCACTAAAGGTGCATATTAGTCCTAAATCACAAAGTTGAGCAATAGATAACAAATTAAAACTAACCGACTCAACAAGCAACACATTAGAGATAGAGAGTTCCTTGGTTATGGCTACCTTACCCAAACCTACCACTTTTCCTTTTGAGTTGTCACCAAAGGTGACATGTTCATAATCGCCCACATCTTCATCTAGTGAGGTGAACATCTTTACATAGCCGGTCATGTGTTGTGTACATCCGCTATCAAGCACCCAATGCTTGCCACCGGCTTTGTAGTTCACCTACACACAAGTGAATCACTTTTGAGGTTTGGGAACCCATGCAAGTTTGGGTCCTTTGACATGAATTACTAAAGCTTTAGGAACCCATAGTTGGCGTGGTAGCTTTCCCTTAATTTGAGTGCCAATAAACTTTGCCTTAACCTTACCACTTTTAAGCTTGCTTAACAAGAAATGATTTTCATTGAATTGAGACTTGTAATTAGGAGGCAAGGTAGGAGGTGGACGTGTAGGAATTGGACACTCCCTTGTGTGATGCCCGGTGACTTGACAATGTTGACAATATGAGCCAACTTCCTTGTTGAAGCATGCCATGAGCTCCGGCGACTTGGGACAATTTTCCGGAGGGTTGGGAAATGATCCAAGTCCATTTGTCCCATAGTGCCTTGCATTGTGGAAGAGAATCTCTTTATGCAAGTATTCTCCTCTTGTCACATTGAACATGCATTTGCTCATGCTTTCAAGTTCCTCCTCAAGTTGTTTCTCCCTATCATGGTTAGTCTTTGAACAAGAAGGAGAAGCATGATGACAAGTAGTAGGGTGAGGCAACTTCACAAGATCATCACAAGAAGTAGCTATATTGACTTTGATGACTTTTGTTTGAGTTTCTTTTAGTTCTTCATCCAAAGCATCAAAGGCAAGGTCAAGTTCTTGATACTTCATATTTAAATTAGCATAATCAAGCTTAAGCTTTTTGTTGCATGAAGTAAGTGACTTGTTAAGCACAACTACTTCCTCATATTTAACATTTAATTCATCATGCTTAACAAGTAGCTTGTCATGCTCCTCTTTAAGTTGTTTGCTAGGAACAATGCTTGTATCATGAGTTTCTATTATCTCATTGTGCCTAACAATTAACTCATTATTTGAGGCCTTAAGCTTGGCATATTCAATTTCAAGAACTTTACATTTTGATTTGTACTTCTTGATCACTTGTTGGTACTCTTCTAGGATGTTTTGCACTTCAATAGGAGATAAGCAATGTTCACTTTCATCACTAGAGGAGTCATCATTATCACTTACCTTGGAGTTACCTCTTGCCATTAAGCACATGGGTGGTGGAGGTAGAGGTGCCTCATCACCATCATCTTCATCATTATGCATGGCAATCCCCACAATCTTTTTATTTGATTCTTCATCACTTGAGTCATCATTTGAGGATTCACCATCCGTGATCCATTCTCCAAGGAAAGCCTTGACCTTCTCTTTTCTTGTGAGAGACCCTTTCTTCTTGTGGTCCTTCTTCTCATGATTTTTCTTTGAAGTCTTGTATTGATTGTCACCATCTTCTTGTTTCTTGTTGAGTTTTGAAGGCTCCGGACAATCATATGAGAGATGACCATATTTGCCACAATTGTAACAAACTTTCTTGACATTGTCTTTGCTCTTCCGGGTACGAAACTTGTTTTTCTTAGGGTCATAGTTGTACCCTCTCTTGTTCAACCTTGACATCATCTTGGAGGTCTTTCTCATGAGAAGTGCTAGCTCAACATCACCATCTTCATCACTTGAATCTTCATTAGCTTCATCTTCGCTTGAGCTTGGTGATGGAACTTTGCACTTGTTCTTTTTCTTGGACTTGTGATCACTCTTAGCTTTGAGTGCAAGATCTCTCTTGTCTTGCGGTGGATCAACTTCTCCCAAGAGAAACATCTCATGAGATCGAATCTTCCCAACAACATCACTCACTTCAAGCGTTTCAAGATCCTTCTCATAGAGCAATGAGGTGACGATGTTGTACTTGGGCTTGTGTAGACAATGTAGGATCTTCCGTATGATGTCACTGTTAGACAAGGGAGAAATTTCAAGAGCGTTAATGTCCTCAATAAGCACATTTAATCGAGCAAACATTTGTTCAACCAACTCATTTGGAAGCATTTTGAATTCATTAAGTTTTTCCTTAAGCACTTGATATTTTTCTTCACGAAGCTTTTTAGAACCAACATAGATAGCTTCAAGTGCTTCCCAAATTTCATGAGCGATCTTCTTGCTATGAACACGAGCAAAGATCTCCTCACTAAGAGCATCAAATAAAGCATTCTTAGCTCTAGCACCATATTTGACTTGATCCTCATTCCACGGACCAACAATAGGTTTTTCCGTGACCGCCCAAGCGATGGGATTTATAGCCTCAAGGTAACCCGCCATGCGAGCTTTCCAATAAGCATAGTTTCTCCCATCGAGCTTGGGTGGACCACCACTTCCCCCGGCCATTCTCTAGGATTTTAAGCCTACAAAGAGAGCCCTTGCTCTAATACCAATTGAAAGGATCGTGGCCCAAGAAGGGGGGTTGAATTGGGACTTTTTCGAATTTCTAACTAGTCCTTAACCTAGACTAGTATTGCCCAATCTAAAAATTCGAAACCTAGTCACTATAGCATGCTAGCAAAGGGTCCTTAGGTAGGTAAACACACTATCATGATCATTTTGCCTAGATGGATGCACACTAGCAAGATCAAATCCTAAGTAAGAGCTCATGCTAACAAGCAAGTTGTCCTAGTCAAACTACAAGCAAGAAGAGCAACGGAAGGAATTAAATGCTTGAAGTAAAAGTAAAGGACATGAGACAACCAGATTTTTCCCGTGGTATCGAGGAGTTGACGCTCCCCCCTAATCCACGTTGGAGCACCCACACAAGGGTATAGCCCCCTTGCTCCACCAAGAAGCAAGTGATCACTAAGAATGCTCCTTCTCCATCTTCGGAACGGCGAGCTTCACACCGTGTACAAACTTCTCGTCTTGGGGCTCCCACAAACTCCAAGAGCTCACCAAGAACCTCCCGATCACCAAGACCGGCTAGGTGCCGTCAAACACCAAGAGTAACAAGTTCCTAAGCCTTCACTTGACCTACACTCAGTTGGCCCTAGCTCAAGCACACTTGCTACACTTGCAAAGGATGGATTCTTCAAGGTTGAAGCACAAACAAAATGCTAGATCTTCTCTTGTTTGCTCAAAGCACTTTCTCTTCTTCTCAAGGGTGGCCTCAAATATTCAGGGTGTCAAAGGCAACTGAAATGAGCCATGGGGTGCCCTTATATAGAGTGGAAGGAGTTGCATAGCCGTTGGAAGTCCACTGCAGAAAAACCGTGAGCACCGGAAGAACCGATGGGTGTCTGTTTTGAGGCGTCGGTTCAACCGGTCTCTCTGTGTCCCAATTGTAGCCGTTGGAGTTCTGACACAGTGTCCAGGCTTGCTTCAATGCACCGGTGCATGCTCCGTAGAGGCATCGGTTCAACCGGTGCTGAAGAGTTTTACTGATTAATTCAAACAAGTTCTCTGGAACATAGGACGCTCAATGCACCGGTGCTTTGATTCCGAAGCGTCGGTTCAACCGGTGCTGAAGAGAAGTTGAAGTCCACCAAACCATGCTCTCTGGAACATAGGACGCTCAATGCACCGGTGCTTTGATTCCGAAGCGTCGGTTCAACCGGTGCTGAAGAGAAGTTGAAGTCCACCAAAACATGCTCTCTGGAACAAAGAACTTTCATTGCACCGGTGCTTACTTTTCTGACCATCGGTTCAACCGGTGCTATACTTGATTTCAGCCTTCATCCAGAGAAGATAGACCGACAGGGCATCGGTCCTTTCGGCAAGCATCGGATGCTCCGACGCTAGGGCACCGGTTCAACCGGTGCTGTTGTTTTTCCTGGTTTTCAGCTGAATTGACTTGGATTTCAATGTTACTTCGATTGTTTCTTCTTCCAAGTGTTGTGTTAACTTCTATTGACTATCTTGAGCTGTTTTTGTTCGAGTGTGCAAGATTTCTAAGGCCAACTCAATTTTGATCAAGCTACTAACTCATGAACCCCTCTTAATAGTACGGTCAAGAACTAAAAACTATAAACCCTATCTAAATCAAGTGTCCTTCATCTCCTTGTGACACTTGAGACTAGAAAGGTCCTTAATCTTTGAAATTGAGTCCTTGGCATGCATGATTGTTTCGAATTGAGGGGTCTCTTTTCACATTTCATATGGGACTAAATCAATCATTAATTTTTCCTTCAAAACACACGTTAGTCGCATACGGTTGTCATTAATCACCGAAACTTACCATTAACATCTATGGGCCTAGATGCACTTCATGGTGGTTTTACAAATCATAATAAAATTCCTTTAGCTAAACATATGATGAATATTCAGTGGTAACTCATTATGGTTTTCAGATATAGGGTTGGTTCTCAATTTCTCATTTGATGATTCGATTGTTAACTGCAACCATTTATAAAAATTTACCATCTTCCTTCCTCAAATATATCTTTGTTGTAAACTAAATTCCATTGAGTTATCTTAAACAACAGTATGCCTTCATACGTGGTAGTCTTTCTTGGCTTTTTATGCATTCTGTAACTCAGAACTTTTCTTCTCTTTCCTTTTTTTTTTTTGAAAGAGTAACCATGGTTCTTAAGGCGTCGCCTAGGCGTCCAGGCGAAAAAAAATGCTAGGCGTCCATGGACGCCTTACCATAACAGCAGCAAAGTGAGAGAGGGAGGGAGGGAGAAGGGGGAGGAAGAGGAGAAACAGCTTCCTGCTAGCTCTGGCGTCGATCCGACGGACAGCAGCCATCTGGAGAGCGTGAGGAAGGGAGGGAGAAGGGAGAGGAAGGGAAGGCTTCCCTGGCTGGCTCTGGCGGCTGGCGCCGATCCAGCAGGTAGCGGCTCATCTGGAGAACTTGAGGGAGGGAGAAGGGAGAGGAGGGGGAAGCTTCCTGCTAGCTCCGGTGAGGGAGGGAGAAGGAGGGAGAGGGTGAGGGTGAGGAGGGAGCGGAGCGGAAGGCAGCCGCCGCCGCCGGCAGTGACTCGCGAGTGAAGGGTGGGCGCGTTTGAGAGTGTTCGGGAGAGGGGAGCTAGGTCAGGCCTGGTGGGGATGTGGGGTGGTGCTTGGGCTTTTAGTGGGCTGGGCCAAGTTGTCTCCTTTCTCTTATTCTTTTTCCTTTTCTCCCTTCTCCTTCCTTCTCTTTTTTCTTTTTCTCCCTACATCCTGCTGCTATAAGGCGTCGCCTTGCTCGCCTAGGCGTCGCCTCGCCATGCCGATGGGGTCGCTCGCCGTGCCTCGCCTTAACGCCTTAAGAACAATGAGAGTAACCCAAAACTTTTCACAGGAGAGCCTTTGTTGGTGATGTTGTTTTGGTAAGACATCCAAAGTCACCATCCCACTATCTGGTTCGAAGGTTGGGTGCGATAGGAGGATGCGAGATGGTTTCTACGGATGAGAAAGATGAGCCTTTTGTATTAGCGCGTGACCAATGTTGGCTCCAGCTGGATAATCAATCAGTGTCGCCCAAGGTATGTGAGACATGACGATGCCCATAGGGGGGTCATATTGTTGTTTTCTGCCATATCACACACAGAGTAAAAAAAAAAAAGAGAGCAGTTATTCACCAGCTTTTTCCTCATCGTATAACACTGAAATGTTGGATTGCGATTGCGACAAGCCATATCCTCCAAGGTTAACATGTTCCATTGTCATAGGTCGCCGTATTACTGTTACATGCTTTCATTCTGCTGATTTCTCCACGGTTCCACCTTTTTGGCAGGTAACTGGGGACAGCCGTGTGTTTGGACCTGTTCCTATTCATAGTATCTGTGGCAGAGTGATATATTCTTTGAGGACATCTGTTGATCATGGTCCGGTACAGGACAGGTTTGTTCCATGTTATGTTCAGCTATCATTAATTCCTTACTGCCGGGTAAGTGCTTTCAGCCTGAGCTCAATGTTATCGTCTCTTGTCTCTGCAAATAGCCGTAGCGCCATGGAGCAGGATTCTCCAGTTGTAGCAGTAGAGCTGGATCTCCAAGCTTTGGTGAATATTGCCAACAAGTGGCTGAAAAAATGACGGTTAGTAGTAACACTTGCTGTTGTCTAAGATATTTGTTCTCGTTTAAGTTGCATGCTCGTGAGTTATGGCAATGACAAGTCGTTAATTGTGAGTTTGTCTTGTGAAAGTGGTCCATGGCTAGATTCTGTTGTTGGCTGTACAAATTTTGTGCTGCGCAGCATGTTAAAAACCGGTGATGCTGCACTTATCGGTTATTGATGAATCGTCGAACCCTTTTGCTTGCCCACATTTTCCGGTTTCAAGTAGCTTCGCCTTGCAGAGTCCGTTTTGAAGCTCTCTATAAAATTATTTTCTCTTATATGCATCAAGGGAAACAATACCTGGAGCTGGAGGAGAAAGCAGCTGCCGTCTGAAGAGGCCATTATCATGGCATCGAAGGGCGCTGGCAGAAATAAAGTATTTTTTTAGCTGGCAATCTATGCAACTGCAAGCGTGTAAATGCCTGGATGTTTGCCAATACCTGGCTGTCGCTGACTTGTTGTCACTGTGACACTGTATTGTAGGCTATCATTGGTTTGGGATTCTGTTTTCCTTGGTGTAATGTAACTGAACTACTGAAAGATGGCTATGTTGTCTTGAGTCTAACTGCTAACCCTTTAATGTTGCAAGTACGAAGGGCTCAAAAGGAAAAATGAAGCGGTCAGAGAATACGAACTCTGGGAAGCAATGGGCTTGAAGTTCAGCTCTGCGAGGCAGAAAGTGAAGAGTTGGTTGGCCCGAACCCGAAGCGAAGGCGAGGTAGATGTACTACAGAAATGCGGCCCAAACTGAATCAGCTTTGGGCTTTTCTGCTTGTCCTCCGCCGTCCAAAACCAACCCACTCCCCGCAGCCCATCCGCCCTGTCGCGCCGGATGCATGCATCTTCAGACCTGAGCAGCAGCGAACGAGTGACACGAGCCGGCCCACGTCCCCCGCCCGCGCCCAGGCCAAAACCCTCGCCAAAATCCCCCAACTCTACTCCGCTCAGTCTCTGTCTCTCTCTTCCGCTTATCAGCTGTCACCACCAAATCGCTCTGCCCCAAGCCAGGGCGCCGCTTCACCACCGCCGCCGTCGCCGCCGGCTGGGACGCTCCGGGCGGCCAACCCCCACGAAGGAATGTCCGCCGCGGCCCCTGCCGTCCTCCACCACCGCGGTACGCTACCCTCCCTCCTCCCCTCCGCCCTCTCGTGTCGCTAGCCCACGGGCCCCGGCTGCACGCGTACGCGCGGCGCGGCGCGGCGCCGTCCATTTCTAACGGATAGGGTTTCGTTCCACCGCCACCCCGCGGCGCCAATCCCCCTCGCCTGGTGGTTGGACGCGTTTGTCCTGCTGCCCTGTGCGGCTGTAGTAAATGCCCCCGCCGCGGCGCGCGCTCCCCTGTCGCGACGGAGGGGCGCAATGCGAGCCATACGGGGGAAGCCTAATAGTAGAGACTGTTTGCTATGTGGTGTGGGTTCCAACGTGCTGGGCTCTCCAGATCGCACCGTGTGAGAATGGTGAATCGTGAAAGGAAACGGAAACCTAATCCTATCCCAGTTAGTAACAAGGGGAATATTGGTGGTTATATGGAGAATACAACTGTTGGAACGAGCCCATTCCACCAGCAAATAAGGCCAAATTAGTTTTGTTCCTGATGTCTCAATGGACAAATTATAGAAATGATGCCTACTCCAGTGCATTGTAAGACTGCCAGCCTCATCAACTAAGAAATTGGGTAGAGATTTCCCCAACTATTATAGGTCTTCAAGACTTCAAGTGCCTTCTCATTCAAATCAGCAGTTTGTTGTCTGTTGTACGTGCCAATCTTGCCTGGCGAACTCAAAAGTCTATTCCAGTTTCCCGTCTTTGTTTAAGTGCAAGAGCCAATTATATGTTAAATTGATCAGGGATTTAGACGCCATGAACAGGATTACGTATACACAGGCTTAATCCACAGCTTTTCAAGCAATGGCTATCTACTTACATTAGACTTGCTGTCGGTTGCGATTTATTGGTATGTCGTCCAGTGCAGGCATTTCATCTTTTCCGTACACATGGTGTAAACACCTCCCTCTTTTGCGTTGTTCGGCTTTAATTAGGACAGCTTGTTAGCTGATTCATAAAAATGCACAGACCTACTCTTACTGTATGCTGTCCACCTCCACTTGTGATGTAGCACTGTACGTACCTTGCAGATGTACAGAGAGGCACATTAATAGCTCATACTCTTTAAGCATGTTATCATGTTTTCATATCGAGCTATACACAAAGACCTGACTTTCATTCTAGACTAAAGGTGAATGTGGGCCTGTTACACTTTGTTTTTAGTATGGACACTTCTAATAGTTCATTTCGTTCTCCATCCGATGGCCTTTATCTTTCCTTAAAAACTTCTTTAAGTTTTTATGTGTCATTCAAGTGGTCTCTGTGCATACCAACATTGATATGATATTTTTACCAAGATGTTTAGAGCATTGAACTCCTGGAGTCTTTGATGCTCCAATCCCAACCTGAGTTCAAAGCCCGGGGGAGTCTTCCTGTGGTTGAACCTTTTTAGTCGTGCAATCTTGGTTTATTTTGTTATCTATTTCGTATCTCTTGTACTGCAGAAATTAATGCTGACGGTTCCATTTTAAGCCGCCTGTTCCTCCTAATTCACTAGTTTCTTCTAAAGCAATAGCTAAAACACAGTGTTTTTGCTGGCCAGGGATCTCAGGCAGAGGAGCCTTACCTGTACATCATGGAGATTGCAGAGTCCCTCCAGGAGCTTGTTTCATGGGTGCATCACCTATGTTGGGGCCAATGAGGGTGTCTTTGGTATGTAATGCGAGCCCCAACAACCATAGGCCAAGGAATTCGGATATATCCCGTCAACAAAAAGGGGGGTCTTCCAGAGGAAAAGGCAAACCATACCAGGATAAAGATGATTCTGAGAACATCGATGAATTTGATAGTGATATCATGTTCTCCAAAAATGGACCACCAATCTCTCTGGCAAGCAATTCTCGTCCTCAAGCCACATCAGCTCCAGGGGAAAGAGAGAAGGAGATTGTGGAGCTATTTAAAAGGGTTCAAGCACAACTACGAGCTAGAGGGAAAAGCAGGGAACACAAGAAGCCCGAACCTGCAAAAGTACAGGGTGAGAGGGGCAGCGTTGATTCCCTTCTTAAGTTGCTTAGGAAGCACTCTATGGACCAAAGAAGGAAGAGCAGTGATGACAAAGAACAGAATTTTGATCTAACGAGGCGAAGCAATGATTCCGGAAATAGACAAAGCTCAACCATCTTTGGCACAAAAAATGACACCCAGGAAGATCAAAAGAAGCCTCCTCCAGCTCCCTTCAAAAGGCCAGCTTCAAATTTCAGGCGAAGATCCCCTGTTCCTGGAGTGAAATTCCAGTCTGTTATCAACGCAGATGCTGATGCAGAAGCTGATGGCAAGTCTATTGCCAATAATGTCGATGATGCTGTAGAAAAAGCTAAGACAGCTCTCAATGAGAGGACTGCTACAGATGAGCCTGACTTAGTCTCTCCATACGAGCCTGACTCAGTTTCTCCATACGAACCTGATTCTGTAATACAACCAGAAAATATTTCTTTGGATGACTTTGATGCTCTTTCAGATGATGAATCTGATACTGAGGAGTTAAATGAGGAGTATCCCAAACCTTCTTTGGAAATTGCTGATTTTACAGACATTGATGAATCGCATGGTAATAGTGCTGTAGAAAGTTCCGATCTAAGGTCTTTGAAGGTTGCAGAACTGCGGGAACTTGCAAAGTCTCGAGGAATCAAAGGCTACTCAAAGATGAAGAAAAATGAGTTGGTTGAAATCCTGAGTGGCATGGCTTGATAAGTAGGTGGTGATGACTTCTGTTTGCGCCGGTTTGGTTTCAACTTGTCTGGGCATATGCATTATCTTTCAGTTCCATAGAAAATTGTAAATGATCGAGCAGGGCTAGCTAACTTTGTTCGGGTCTGTGCTAAGCTTATGATGGCTCCTTTTGTACACCTAGTTTGTTAGTCAATTAGCTGAATTCTGTGCTTAGTGGAGTGAGGTAGCTGAGACATTTGTTTCTGTACTAATGCCCTATTCCATTCTATTTGTTTTTTTTGCCACTTTCCCCCCTCTAGGAGTTGACCTATGATGGTCCATTTAAACATCGGTCGGGTAAGACTGGATCGTCTGGTGTTGCTGATATTGTTCTCAAACATTATGGGTTTTTCCTGGGTGTTGACGCAGTGGAACACCGGACTGTCAACTCTTTCGAAAGAGATGTTGACATTTGCTTGCACCCTTTGTTTGTGTCTTTATATAGGTGGTGCTGCAACTTCATCATATCATATCATACCCCGTGAACAAGTATTGATGATTTTTCCTCTTAATTTTTTCAGATAAAGAAAGTCTGGCAATTATTGGTTTCTGTTATCGACCGCCGAAATGCAGGTTTTGCTCATCGCAGAGGGAGAATAACGCATGGGTTTGTTCAGAGACAGGTAAGGCAGCCGCATCATTGCTTCGCTTCTGTTGTTCAGAGGCGGGCAGGCGGCATGTGCTTTGGTGATCCACGCGGGTACACACGTACTACTCACGAACGGCGCTCAGTCTGCTGCAGCATATGGTTTGGTTTCTGATAGCCGTCAGATTCTGCAGCATACGGTTAGTTTTTTTTTTTTGAGGGGGATTGGGCGGTTAAGTTGCCGCCTCTGCCCCTTGTCTCTGGGCCTGGGCCGCATATTTGAGAAGGGAAACCCCTCCTGATTAAAGCTGACTCATTCCGATACGGCCGCAGTTACTGTTTATTGTACTGGAATTGTACTGCAAACGAGTTCCAGCCAGCCAGTGCCTTTCAAAAACATCGCATGGGCAGATGGAAGTGCCGTAAAGAAAAAAAAAGAAAAAGATGAGAAAGAGAAAGTTAGGGGCAGCAATGCAGCAGCTGCCTGCTGCCGCACTCTTGTCCTGTTGGCATGCAGTAGGGCCACATACTTGCACACAGGGTCCTTTATGCATGGGTTTCTCCTTTTGTTTTTCCCTGATCTGATGCTCCCTCTCCCTCCTACCTACTGCACGCACAAAACCCTCGAGGCCGGCCGGATAAATGATAAATCGATGGCCGGTCCATGCCTCCCTCCATGGCGTCGCCGGCCACTGTTTTCTTCAAGTGGAGCCGCGATAGTGTAGGCTGGGCGCGGGCCGGCCGCGCCGATACTGTTGCGCGTCGGGGTAGGGCAGCCATAGGCCTGCGCGGCATGCGCTAGTGCGTGCACGAGGTCTGGCGGCTCGCTCACCGGCGCCGCCGCCGTCGTCGCGTGCAGGCAGGCAGGCAGGCAGCCGGGAAGCCGGGAACTGAAGGCGCGGCCGACGACTAGTCCCCATCACGCGCCCTGGTGAATGGTGATGGTGGCCTGCGTGCGTATGACATGCATGCATGGAGGCATGGACCCTATGCATATGCATGCCCGAGCAGCTAGCCTCGCGCGCGCACACATGTATGGATGATGACAGCAACGACATGAACACTAGCTAGCTAGCTAGATTGCTATGTGCCTGCTAGCTAGCTATATGGTCACGTGCTCAACTCTTTTTATTCATTCATGCATGCAGGGTGTGGCAGGACATATGTGTTGCTGGCATGTACTGCAACTGCAGTTGTTCGTTTTGATAAATCTAGGTATTTAGACATAGTATTTATCTAGATCGTGTATAATAAAATCCATATATCCAGATTTATCAAAACAATCTATAATTTGAAACGGAGGGTCGGGGACCACGATTAGGGGCACCCTAATCGGGGTACTAAAATTGTCCTAAAAACACAAACACATATTAGGCAACTGGGCCCATGAAGGCCTACGGCCTCCTTCTGTCGTGGGATTTCTAGGGGACCCACTGCCGGGTGGCGGAGCGCACCCGCCTATTCCCAGAGAGGGAGTACTCGGGAAGGTACTAGGCGATTGGGCTGATCTAGCTTTGAGACAAGCACACAAGAACACACGATCTAGAGTGGTTCGGACCGCCGGAGCGTAATACCCTACATCCACTGGGAGAGGCATTGATCTTGGTTGTGTATGAATCTATCCTCTGCCGGGCCTTGGCTTTTACCCAGCCTGAGTTTTCCTTCTAGCGGGCGCCCCCTTTTATAGACCAAGAGGTGCGGATACATAGGACGTTGGGCCCCGACAAGTGGGCCCAACGTGACTGTGCAGCATACTGCGCAGAGTATTTAAATGGCTACAGTGGTTACGAATCTTTCCTCCGATATGCTTCCATGCCCTGCTGACCCTCTGACGAAGGGTGGTCTTCTCTTGTCCCGTCAGCAAGGTGCCCATTGGGGGAACATAGCTTGCGGCGTGACCTGTTGAGGCTATTATGTAGGCGTCATAATGGGTGAAGCCGAGCCGTCGTATCCATCTGTTATGGCAGACTAACAGGCGCGGCGTGGGCGGCGCCAGCAGCCCCACTATGCATCTTGGTAATACGCGATCAATAGTGCCCCCTGGTCAAAGAATCGCCTAGGCTTCTGCTACATCAATGCGGACGTCCTCCTACCGCAATGAATACAGCGGTAGGTGAACCTTAATATGGAGACCAAGCGGCTTTATATACGTGTCTGTGCTTGCAGATACATGGCGGCTCCGGACCACCCCGAGGCGCAGTGTCGATTCCTTCCATTGGCGAGGGGTCCGGTTACTATACCGGGGGTCTGAGACCCCAAAGGGGGGTCCGGGATTCCGCGGGGATCCGGACCTCCACGGGAGGTCCGGAGCCTCCGGCTGTTCGGGCTGAGCGCCTGCTTCTTTCGGAACACGTGGAGCTCCCGGACCTTTCCCAACCAGAGGACGGGTCCGGGACTGTTGTCGGGTGAACAGGGCTTCCGAACCGCAGGGGTTAGGCTGCTGGACGTAGTTAAGGATAACTACAAAGCTCTTCTTGCCTAGACACAGCAAGAGGGGGTACCCCAGTCCTAGGGTACCGACATAATCTGGAAGAAAGGAAAGGACTCAAAGAAGCCAAGCACGCGGCCCATCCGCACCCCCTCGGACCCGCGGGATGATCTCTGTCTCGTTCGAGGGCTCCCATCGAGACCCTTGACCGCGCCCCGCGTCTCCGCCTCGCTCGAGGGTAGCGAACCCTCGAGCGGGGCGAATCGTCTCCGTCTCGCTCGAGGCTACCCCTCGATGAAGAGGACAAGCGGCCCTTCCGCTCACCTGCCCTCGTACGGAGGCATTAAATTCCAACCACTACTCCACAGCACCCCGATCAGACGGCGTCAGCCCGCCATTCCCCACAGTAGCTGTGACCGGAGTCCCGTCCGCCAACTCCGGTCACTGCTCCGCCATGCCGGACGCTGTGGCAACACTGTGGGAACCTGCGACGCAGAACGAGACGTGCTCGGCATAGCTCCCGTTACTATTCTGCAAACTCCTGCTGTCCGGACTCCACCTCACCACACCAATAGCCCCGGACCCGTCCCCAGCTCGGGAAGGGATCCGGTGTCGCCACGTGTCCCCCAAGGAGGGACTCTCAGCACTAGCAGCCGGAGGCCCGGACCTCCCCCCCTCGAGGGGTCCGGGACCTCCACGTGACTCCCGGACCCCCTTAGCTCACGCGCTAGCACTCCACCCAGGGGGGCCCCGGGACCGCCACGTGCCACACTACTGCTGGCGCACATATATATGCAAGACCCTGGCCTGCAGGGCCCACGGAACGCCGCCACGCCACACCTGGAAGACGGTACACCCTACAGCGACGACCACGCCGCCTGCTGGGGCTGTCAGGACGCCGGCGCGATCTCCGCAAGGCCGAGGACGAAGCCCAAGACAACTGCCACGCCCGACGCCATGCCCCACAGTGTACTTCCCACAGTGCTCGACCACTGCACCCCCGCGATTCGGGGAAAAGACGATGACTTCCGCGATCCCCTGTGCTTGTACACCGCCCCTCTTTGTGTCTAAAAGGAGGAGGCAGACTTCCTTTAAGGAGGTCGCGCGATCGGATCCATTCGATAGTACGCAACACTCAGCACCACTGAGCCTCCGATATTGGCACACACCTCAATCAACTCCTTCTCTAGCAGAGACTTGGGAGCTCCCCTCCCTCTCTCGCCTCGCCTATACCCCCTACTACAGGCACCTCCGGTGCAAGATAATACATTGCCCTCGCACACCCCCTTGCTGGACGTACGGCCCCGCGGCCGGAACCAGGATAAACCCTTGCGTTACTGTGTTGCCTCTTGCATCAACATCTGGGACGAGGAAACACGCAGCAACATTACTAGTTGGGTCCGGACCGCCGGGACAGGACACCGACAGTTGGCGCGCCAGGTAGGGGCATGCTGCGTGACATTTCTCTTTTGTTCCCATTTGATCTCCAGGGATGGCGAGTAGATCCAACCCATTCCCCATGGGCGTCTTGGATCCGATCCCAGCAGGATACGTGATCTGGTTCGGGAGTCTTAAGTTCAGAGCAACCGGCAACGGTTACCTCATGGAGCTCCTCTCGCCCATACGCAACCCTGACACTCCGACTTCACCAGCCCGGTGCGACAGGCGCTCGGGCCAGCACTCGCGACAAGCGCGCGTGGAGCGGCACCGGGCGGCACGCCTCAGCTCCCCCACATGGGTTGAGGTTGCCATGTCGCAGCTCAGCTTCGCGGCCAACGGGGCCACCGCATCGTCATCACGTGCCTCGGCGTCAGCTACGCCGGCACCATCATCGATTGCAGCCCTAGTGCCTCCCTGGGGGGCGCGACTACGGCGTCGCCCTTCCCCATCGGGATGCGCAACGCTGCCTCCTACGCCTCTTCGTCCAGCACCAACTTCGCCGAGTATGAGGATCTGCCGGGTCATCACCTCCTGTCGATCCGCAACCTCATCGCATCGTCTCCTAACGACTCCTACCCCGAGACGGCGAGCTCGATCGCCGACGACATCAGCTTCTTCATGGACAACTTCACTGCCAAGGAGGCCGAGGACTACTCCGGGGTCCGCGACCCTGACGTTTTCCGCTCGTTCCAGCTCGCGGCGGCTTACTGCCTCACCTGCTTCGAGGACTCCAGCGAGGGGGATTACGATCCCGCCCGGGAGTGCTTCATGCTCCAGCTCGCGGACGGGCAAGAGGACAACGCTCCGGGTGATGACGGGAACGGCGGGGCAGACGCGCAGGCAAACCAACCGGTGGCGCCAGCCGCGGCCCCTTCTTCTTCATCCAGCTCGGCAGCGCGGCAGGCACAGCTGGCGCAGCTCAAGGAGCTTCAAGCCAAGCTCGACGAGCAGCGTCGGCAGACTCAGGAGCTGCGCACCGCACTCGAGCAGCAGCGCACCGCGCGTGGCGCACATGCCCAGGCGGCGGCGCGCGTTGCCCGGGAGCGGATCCTAGCCGATGACAAAGTCGACAAACCTCCGGAACTGAAAACGGCCGGCGAAAAACTCGTCGCTGCGGCCTACCTACTCTAAGCGATGCCCGAGCCATCGACAACTTCGGGTCACAAACTGCGCCGCGAGGCACAGGCGCTCATCGAGCAAGCTGCTGTGCAGCAGGCCGAGAGCTCCGCGTCTCGCATGCGCTCGATAGTCCCGAGGCAGCCCGGTGGGACTGCACGCCAGGACCACGAGGTTTCGGTGCACACACCACCCGGAGGGAAGGGAAAGGCAGCCGTAGCGCGTGACGCGAAGGCACCCTCGGTGCACAACCGTATCGGAAAGGCTCCCGCAAGGGAGCGACTCCACGACACACGCGGGCATGCCGGCGACGGCGACGCCCGCTACATCGTCAACGGAAGGAAGTACACCCCTCGACGGGGTGGATGCTTCAACCCCGAGCACGATAGGGGTGAGTCACCGGAGCCTCCGGGCACCCGTGTGTTCAGCCGGGAGATTCGAACCGCTCCTTTTCCCCCACGCTTTCGACAGCCTACCACCCTCGTCAAGTACTCGGGCGAGACCGATCCCGCGGTCTGGCTCAACGACTACCGCCTAGCATGCCAGCTGGGCGGTGCGACGGAAGACGCAGTTATCATCCGCAACCTTCCCCTTCACCTTGCTGATGCCACACGAACGTGGCTCGAGCACTTGCCCGCGGACCAGATCCACAACTGGGTCGACTTAGTCCAGATCTTCGTGGGCAACTTCTAGGGCACGTACGTACGCCCTGGGAACTCCTGGGACCTCAAAAGGGTGTCGGCAGAAGCCCAATGAGTCCCTGCGCGACTACGTGCGACGCTTCTCCAAGCAATGCACTGAGCTCCCTAGCGTCACCCACGTCGAGGTCATCAACGCCTTCCTCGAGGGGACGACGTGCAGGAACCTGGTGCATGAGCTTGCGCGAAGCCGTCCTGCCAACACCAATGAGTTGTTCGACGCTGCTACCAACTACGCCGCCGACGAGGAGGCAGTTGGTGCCATTTTCGACGACAAGCCGAACAAGCGCAAGGAAGATGCGCCCGCAGTGGGCGGCAACCCCAAGATCAACGCCCCCGCCAAGAAACAAAAGCGGGGGAGGAAAGGGAAGAAGCAGGCCCCACCAATCTAGGGTGGACCGGGGCAGGCGGAAGACTCCGACGAGGCCTTCGTCGCCGCCCCGGACCGCAAAGGACCTCGAGGCCCCCCTCGAGGTGGAGGCGGCCTATTCGATGACATGCTCAAGAAGCTGTGCCCTTACCACAAGGGCTCGGTCAACCACACCCTCGAGCACTGCGAAATGCTCAGGAAGTACTACAACCGCGTCGCGCATTGCGACGAGGACAAGAATAAGGATACTGGCGACAAAGGTGGAGATGACGAGTTCCCCCCGGTGGAGAACGTCTTCTTGATCTTTGGAGGACCAACGACGAACATGACCTCTCGGCAGCGCAAGCGTGAGCGCCGGGAAGTCTTCTCCGTCACCAAGGCCACGCCATCCTACCTCGACTGGTTGAAGGACACCATTTCCTTTGGCCGCGAAGACCACCCCGACTACATCCCACACTCGGGATGGTACCCGCTCGTTGTCGACCCCATCATCGGCAACACCCGCTTCTCCAAGGTGCTCATGGACGGAGGCAACATCCTCAACATCATGTACGCCCACACCTTGGAGCTCATGGGAATTGGATTGAACAAGCTTTGCCCCAGCAAGTCACCATTTCATGGCGTTGCGCCGGGGAGGCGAGTCCAACCCCTCGGCCAGATCGATCTACCCGTCTGCTTCGGCACGGCAGCCAACTTCCGCAAGGAAGTACTCACCTTTGAGGTGGTGGGGTTTCAGGGATCCTATCACGCCATTCTTGGCCGTCCCTGTTACGCCAAGTTCATGGCCATCCCAAACTACACCTACCTCAAGCTGAAGATGCCGGGTCCGAAGGGTGTCATCACCGTCGGCTCTTCGTTCGAGCACGCCTACGAATGCGATGTCGAGTGCGTTGAGCACGCGGAGGCTCAAGCGGAGGACGAGGCCCTCGCAGCCACCCTCGACAAAATGGCAAGCGAGGCCTTGGACTCCACGCACCGACACGCGGGCAGCTTCGAACCCGCCGAGGGTATCAAGAAGGTGCCCCTCGACACGAATCGCCCTGACGACAAGGCGTTGCATGTCAGCGCCACCCTCGACAGCAAATAGGAAGTGGTGCTCGTCGACATTTTCTGCACCAAAGCAGACATCTTTGCGTGGAGCCCCTCGGACATGCCTGGCATACCGAGGGAGGTCGCCGAGCATTCCCTTGATATCCGACCCAACTCCAAGCCGGTGAAGCAGCACCTGCGACGTTTCGACGAGCTCAAGCGCCGGGCGATCGGCGAGGAGCTGCAGAAACTTCTGGCGGCCGGATTCATCGAGGAAGTATTCCATCCCGAGTGGCTAGCTAATCCTGTATTAGTGAAGAAAAAGAATGGGAGTTGGCGGATGTGCGTAGACTACACTAGTTTAAATAAAGTATGTCCGAAGGTTCCCTTTCCTTTGCCGCGCATTGATCAAATCGTAGATTCAACTGCGGGATGCGAACTTTTATCCTTTCTTGATGCTTACTCCGGTTACCACCAAATTAAGATGAAAGAGTCCGACCAGCTCGCGACTTCTTTTATCACACCTTTCGGCATGTACTGCTACGTCACGATGCCCTTTGGCCTCAGAAACGCCGGAGCTACATATCAGCGGTGTATGCTCCACGTTTTCGGGGACCATCTCGGGCGGAACGTAGAGGCATATGTCGACGACATCATCGTAAAATCCAGGAAGGCGGATGACCTGGTTGCCGATCTTAGGATCGCATTCGATTGCCTAAGGGCCAAAGGGGTAAAGCTCAACCCCAAGAAGTGCGTGTTCGGAGTCCCTCGATGCATGCTCTTGGGCTTCATTGTCTCACAGCGGGGCATCGAACCCAACCCTGAAAAAGTCTCGGCCATCACACAGATAGGACCGACCCGAGACCTAAAGGGGGTACAGAGGGTCATGGGATGCCTAGCGTCCCTCAGCCGATTCATCTCGCGTCTCGGCGAGAAAGGCTTACCCCTGTATCGACTCCTGAGGAAAACCGAGCGCTTCACGCGGACCCCCGAAGCTCAAGAAGCCCTCGACAGGCTGAAGGCATCGCTCACTCACGCCCCCATTCTCACGCCACCCGTGGATGGCGAGCCCCTCTATCTGTACGTAGCCGCGACGACCCAAGTGGTCCGCGCGGTAGTCATTGTCAAAAGACAAGAGTAGGGCCATGCTCTGCCTATCCAGCGGCCGGTGTACTACATCAGCGAGGTGTTGTCTGAAACCAAGACATGCTATCCGCAGATTCAAAAGCTGCTATACGCAGTGGTTTTGGCACGGCGCAAGCTACGCCACTACTTCGAGGCCCATCCCGTCACCGTGGTCTCGTCTTTCCCTCTGGGAGAGATAGTCCGCAACAGGGAAGCCAAGGGTAGAATTGCCAAATGGTCCGTGGAGTTGATGGGAGAAACTCTCACCTACGCCCCCCGCAAAGTGATCAAGTCCCAAGTCTTAGCTGACTTCGTGGCGGAGTGGACAAACACTCAGCTACCCCCACCACAAATCCAGACTGAATGCTGGACCGTGTACTTCGACAGGTCGGTGATGAAAACCGGCGCTGGCGCTGGCCTCCTCTTCATCTCACCCCTCAGAGAATACATGCGATGTGTAATACGCTTGCACTTCCCTGCGTCTAACAATATGGCGGAGTACGAGGCCCTCCTCAGTGGCCTCCGCATCACCATCGAGCTTGGCGTCAAACGCCTCGACGTACGCGGTGACTCTCAACTCGTCATCGACCAAGTGATGAAGGAGTCTAGCTGCCACGACCCGAAGATGGAGGCATACTGCAAAGCAGTACGCCGCCTCGAAGACAAGTTCGACGGCCTAGAACTCAATAATGTCCCGCATAAGTACAACGAGGATGCCGATGAACTAGCCAAGATCGCGTCAGGGTGGACCACCGTCCCCCCGAACATCTTCGCTCGCGACATCACCAAGCCCTCCATCAAATTCAAGGATCCGGTGGAGCCAGGCCCCTCGAACGCCGCCCCCCCCCGGCGGGAACCCCCCGGCGGACGAGGCCGAGCCCATGGACATTGACTTCGAGACCTCCTCCACGGACGAGGCCGAAGCAATGGAGATCGACGAGGCCCCCACTTTGCAAGATTGGCGCACCTAGTACCTCGACTGGATGATTCGAGGGATCCTACCCTCGGACCGCGCTCAGGCGCGGCACCTCGCTAGGTGGGCCAAGTCCTTCGCCCTAATCAACCATGAGCTGTACAAGCGCAATCCCTCGGGCATCTTGCAGCGATGCATCCCTATCCACGAGGGCAAGGAGCTGATCCGTGACATCCACGCTGGCACCTGCGGTCATCACGCCCCGCCACGAACCCTCTTGGGTAACGCGTTTCGACAAGGTTTTTACTGGCCCACCGCGGTCGCCGACGCCACCGACGTCGTGCGAAACTGCGAGGGTTGCCAGTTCTATGCTTGAAAGACACACCTCCTGGCCCACGCTCTGCAGACCATCCCCATCACGTGGCCATTTGCTGTGTGGGGGCTGGACCTCGTCGGCCCGCTGCAGAAGGCGCCCGGGGGCTTCACCCACTTGTTGGTAGCAATCGACAAATTCTCCAAGTGGATCGAGGCTCGACCCATCGGCAAGATTAAATCCGAGCAAGTTATTTTGTTCTTTACTGACATTGTCTTCAGGTTCGGGGTCCCGAACTCGATCATCACCGACAATGGCACCCAGTTCACAGGCAAGAAGTTCTTGGCGTTCTGCGACAGCTTCCACATACGTGTGGACTGGTCGGCTGTGGCGCACCCACAGACGAACGGGCAAGTGGAGCGTGCTAATGGCATGATCCTCCAAGGACTAAAACCAAGGATCTTCAACAAGCTGAACAAGTTTGGCCGGAGGTGGCTCACAGAGCTACCCTCGGTTATTTGGAGCTTGAGGACGACCCCAAGCAGAGCCACAGGCTTTACCCCATTCTTCCTCGTCTATGGCGCCGAGGCCATACTCCCCACGGACCTGGAGTACGGGTCACCAAGGCTCAAGGCCTATCAAGAGCAGCAGAACCAGCGAGCCCGCAAAGACTCGCTGGATCAAGTGGACGAGGCTCGAGATGTGGCGCTCCTACACTCTACGCGCTACCAGCAGTCTTTGTGAAGATATCAAGCGCATAGAGCTCGGCGTCGAGACCTCAACAAAGGGGACTTGGCGCTGAGGCTTCGACCGGACAACAGGGGCCGCCACAAGCTCTCACCACCGTGGGAAGGCCCATACATCATCGCCGAGGTGCTCAAGCCCGGCACGTACAAGCTGGCGAACGAAAACGGCGAAGTCTTCACCAATGCTTGGTACATACAGCAGCTACGTCGCTTCTATCCTTAGAGTTCCGAGCTATTTGTACATCGTTTGTACTCGTATTTTCGATTTCCCGGAACAATAAAGGAGTATGCTTTACTTGTTTGTTTTTTGGGAACCTTCCGGACCCTCGGTGGCTTGGATGCGCACGAACACTGAGGTAGGCCTGGCTTTACACTCGGCAAAGCCACGCCTCCCTCGGGGGCTACTACGGGGGGAACCCCCGAACATCCCCAAAAATCGCCAATGTTTTTTCGAAAAATTTCCGTCTCTAATTTTCTCGTGCACTTGAAAAAAAACGGACGCGAGGCATAAGCAACTACGGTACGGGGCCGGCCGAGTCGTGGGGCCGCCTACGCCTCCGGGATATGGCACCCCCCTCACCACCCCACGCCTAAGTCGCTTATGAATGCGAAATTCCTCGCAGAAGTTTACCAAAGTCGCATACGAGAACACGGAAGTAGAGTAAAGAAAACGAGGGCTCGAATGCACAAGGCCTCAATGGGCCACACTGTCGATTTACAGTAACGAATTTCTTAATTCACAAGTACAATTACAACAAGTACTAATTCAATACATGGGCTCCGATGTCCAGTCTCCCTGCAGGTTATCATCCCCCCTTGGCGGGTCTGCAGCAGCATCGAATTCGGCTACCGGGGGGATGTCAGCTTCGAGCTTCCTGGCCAGGACTATGGCGAACTCCTCGGCGACTGCGTCGGCGTCGTCCATGCTGGCCGACGCGGCGACCGCATCGGCGTTGTTGGGAACGACGTACCCCGACGACACCCTCTGGAGGTCCATGATATAGTGCGTCGAGGCCACGGCAAGGGCTCGCAGGACACCGAGGCGGAAGGTGCTCTTGGCATGCTCAGCGATCCGGCCACCTAGCGCTCGCAGGCGGCTGATCACCGAGCTACCAAACACGACACCCTCCCCCTCGAGCTCCCGGCATACGCTCACAGCGGTCCGCTTTAGGTCAGTGTACTCCGCTTGTGCCGCCATGAGCGCGGTGTTGACCGCCTCCTTCGCCGCAGTCTCTTCCGCCACTCTCTGCCTCAGCTCTGATCAAAGGAACCAAGATAAGCTGCGAAAAATTAGAATCCAACAACAACGAAATTTCGAGCACATACCCGCGATATTCTACTGCGCCTCCTCTTGCTGGACTCGGGCGGCCTCCTCGAGTGAAGACAAGGAGTTCTCTTTCTCCTTGAGGGCGGCCTCTGCATTCCGGATGGCCACCTCCTTCTCCTCGAGAGCTTTGCCCTTCTCCTCGAGGGTCTCGGTGAGCATGACGATGGTCGCCTTCTCGCGCTGGAGCTCGGCCTCCTTGCCTTGGAGCTCGGCCTCCTTGCGCTGGAGCTCGGCTTCCTTCTGCTCGAGCGCCGTCCTAGTGCGCTGCAGCTCGGTGGTTTGTGCCTCGGCTTCCTGAGCCTTCTGCTCTGTTGTGGCCCTCTGGACGTCACGCTCGCCGGCGGTCCGCGCCAGCTCCTCCTCTAGCGCCTGCTGACGCGCCCCCAGATCCGTCATCTTGGTGTTGGCGTCGATGTTCTGAAGCACCAAGCCAGCATTGTGCTGCCCAAGCCAGCGCACCTAGGAGTACAGCAGGGTCATCTCGGCGCTCTTTTTGCGCGAGATGTCCCTCAGCCGCTGCAAGTGGAAAGGCGTGGGTAAAACACACGAAATCAAGGCCAAATACGAACGATTCTCGGGAGGGAGCCACTTAGCTGACTGATCTGGTAATCCGTCATCCTATGGAGCTCCAGGGCGCGATCGAGGTGGTTCAGAATCTGAGAACCGGCCCCGATCTGTGCCTGCCAGACAGCCACCTCCTCCTGTTCGTCGTAGAAAAACTCCGAGGGGGACCCCGGACTGGATAATTACCCCGTGACGGGGCCCCTCGGACGTCCCCGCGTTGAGCACCTCCTCGCAGGCCGACGTAAACTCGGCGATCCGGTCGGCGGCGCTTGCCGCAGCAGCGGGGTCGATGTCCCTCGAGTCCCCGAACTCCTCACTGCTATCCGGCAGCTGCACCACCGGCACCACGCTTTTCGGTGCCGTCTGCGCCGTCGTTGCCTCAACGACACCCTCATCCCGGGCCTCTGCCAGAACCGAGACGCGGGTTTCCTCCGCCACCGGCGCCCTCGGCGCCGACTCCTCCTCCTCCGCGACGCCCTCGACCCCAGCCCTCGGGGGCTCGAGGACGAGGGTCTTCATCTCCGTTTGGCTGGTGGGGCGCTCCTGCGCGTCCCCACCAGCTCCTTCTTCAGCGACTGGCCGGGCGGCGCTATCCGCGTCGCTCCGACCGACCTCGACTTCGATGTCCGGCCGGGTGGCGTCATCTGTGCCGCCCCGGCCGGCCTCCCCCACGGCATCAGCCTGAACGGCTGCTTCAACGCCACTCTGGCCGCAATCGCCCCCATTCCCCGGCGTTCGATCCTGTTGGGCCGCTTGGGCCCCTCGAGTCATCGCCTCCCGTAGATTCGCGGCCGCCGCCACAATATCTATGATGGGCGGGGGCTGCGGTGCCGTGTGCGGCGAGGCGCGCACCCTGGTCTTGAGGGCTTTGGCCGGCGTGAGCGGGGCTGCATCCTTGGCGACGGCCCCGGAGCTGGAAATCAGGGAAGGAAGGCTGAGGTTAGCAGGATTCGAGGATCGATTAAATGAACGCAAAGAATAAAACCAAAACCACTTACCCGGACCGGGCGCACATACTGCGTTTGCCCGTGCCACTCCTTCGGGCCCGCGGCACACTGACGCCCCTCGATGACTGATCCGAGGGTGTCGTCCTCGGATCAGCCTGGAGCCTCGAGGCCGTCTGCGCGGGGATCCCCTCACCCGTCGCTGGCAGGGCGACCTTCGCTCTGTTGCGGGCGTAGACGATCTTCCGCCCGCCGCCGGCGTGGGCGACCTTCGTCCCGCCGCTGGCGTGGGCGACCCTTGCTCCGCCCCTGTGAGGGGCGGGTCCACCAACAACCCTGGTGTGGGCCTCGCCTCACGCAACATCGCTGGCGCGTCCTCGTCGCTAGCCCCTTGATAGACTGGTGGAGAATCCGCGCCTGTCGCCGCCTCGTCATCACCCGGGAGGTTGACCTCGGCATCCGAGGTGTCCTCCTCCTCATCTGTGTACTCGGGCGTAGCGGGGCGCGGCTTCCCCTCCGCGCGTGCGATTTCGCATGCCTTGTCGTGCTTTTCTTTCCTCTTCCTCTTCTTGTCGACAGCCTCCTCCGCTGCGTCTTTCCGCTTCTTCACCGCCTTTGCTTGCAGGTGGTTGACTTCGCGTTCCTCCGGGATCGGAGGCCTCGAGTTGTGGCACCTGCGGCTCACCCCCTGCAAAACGCAAGCAAATTAGAGTCAGGGAGCGGGGAAAGGAATGGCACAAGTCGGCAACGGATTGAAATCGAGACTCACCACTAAAAGGTACCCCGGCTCAGGGCGCATCTTGATCTCCCAGTGATTGTTTGCGTCGTCGAGGAACTCCACCACTGCGTTCCTCGCCCTCCGGGCAGCGATGCCTCGGGGGAGCAGCACCATCGACGTCCTCGAGCCCGAGGCCGGGACCCCGGGGGTGAGGCCGAAGATCGGCAGGCTCCTCTCCGTGAGAGGAATCACCCTATGCTGGTGAAAGTTCGTGATGACGGCAGCTGCCATCAACCCCTTCCTCACCAGGTGCACCAACTCCTCGGTGAGCACTTCGAGCCTGTCTTGATGCGCTGGGGGCGATACCCCCCAATCCCACTTCACTGGTCTCTCTCGAAGCACCTTATTGGTGAACGCCGGGAGCCTGTTGCCGAAATTGCGTAGGTAGAACCACCCTCGAGTCCACCCGGCGTTGTGCGTGGTCATCTTGTTGGGGATGTACAGGTTCTTCTAGCTCGGGCACAAATGGAGCATCAGGCCGCCGGCGCGCGCGAACCTCTTCGGCTGGCCCCGCACGTTCTCGACGAAGAGCTCGCCGCGGAACAAGTGGATCCACAGATCCCAGTGTGCTTCAATCCCCAGGTATCCCTCACAGACAGCGACGAAGATCGCCGCCTGCGAGATGGAGTTGGGGCCGAAGTTGTGCAGCTCCGCCCCGTAGTGCTCGCACAACGCCCGCATGAATCTACTGACAGGGACGCCGAATCCCCGCTCGTGGAGACGCACGAGGCTCACGACATAGCCCTCGGGGGGATTCGGCTCGGTCTTGTCGGTACCCTGTAGCAGGGATACCCACTTCTACTGCAGCAAGGCAAGGCTCGCGTAGTCATCCGTAAATACACGGTAAAAGGGCGGAGCAGCAAGGCCCCATGGGTCAGGCCCTTACCGCATCGGCCAACGGCCTCGGACCCGCTCCCCGCTCAGGGACGGGTCCTGAGACGCCATGTGTCCCTGAGGAGGGGAAGCTCTGAGCCGACAGCCGAGGCCTCGGACCCCCCCATAGGGGTCCGGGACCTCCCGCGTCCGTCCGGGACCTCCCGCGTCCATCCGGGCCCCTCATGCGCGTAGAGCCAACATACCGCCGGTGGGGGGGGTCCGGAGCCGCCACGTGTCCCGCAGGCACGGGCGTGGGCTTGAGTCTTCCACTGGAAGACTCGCCCTCCCACCGCATTCAATGCGGGTGATTGAGGCGTGCTCTGCCGCCGCGGCACGCGGGGCAGACTTTGTCTGTCCTCACTGTAGACCGCGTATTACCGAGGTACACAGTGAGGCCGCCTGCGCCGCACCCGCGCAGAGCCCGTCTGCTCATTAATTGGATACGACGGCATGTCGCTTTTCGATCATGGCGCCTATGCCGCAAGCTACACGACCCATTCAGCTACGTGGCAGGCGACGCCGCAAGCTACGCCAGGCGCCGTTTCGACAAGACAGCGCCTGGACATGCTGAACGGGGGATTACAGGAGCAGGCAAGGAAATCCAGGAGTGAGATCTCCTCCGCCTGCAAAGCCATAATGTATGAACAGTACGTTATCTTGTACTACATTGTTGGGCCCACCTGTCGGGGACCCAACGGCCATGTACGCACCTCCCTTGAGATATAAAAGGGAGGCGCTCGCTGTACAGTCCAAGCTCGCTAGAGCACACTCAGACACGCGCTGGACTCAGCTCCAAACTTTTCAGACTTGAGCAATATAGCACACAGTGGACGTAGGGTATTACGCTCCGGCAGCCCGAACCACTCTAAACCCAAGTGTTCTTGCGTTCCTGCCCCCAAGCGAGATCGAACTAATCACTAGCTAACCCCCAAGTACTCACCCTCTGGGTTTAGGCGGGTGCATTCCGCCACCCGGCTGTGGTTTGCCACACCATGACATTTGGCACGCCAGGTAGGGGGAGTTTAGCTGGTTTCCGGTTCATCTCTTGCTCGTCTCCATGGTTCGGGTGGACGACGTGGAGATGACAGAGGGTGTGGTGTCCTCCACGCCACACGCCTCTCGTGTTCCTACTCTAGGGGCAACCGTGCCTGTGGAGCAGCCACCGTCGGTGGCGGCGCGCGCTGCTCGCCGGCAGGAGTCAGGGCGCCCGTCAAGGCCCCCTCACAAGCTGCGAGCGGCGGAGCGCTGGCGGCAGTTAGGGAGTTTCTCCGCAACCCTCTAGCTGCTGCAGCCTCGCCAGACGCCCTGAGGCAATGGCGGGACGACGTTGACCGTCTCCTCCAATTGGCTCAGGCCTCCCCCAGTTCTACAAAGACCGGGCAACGACCCCCGCCTGGCAATGCGGTGGTACCCTACCACCGGCGCCAAGGCGATGCGTCGGCAACTTTGCGCTCCCCCATAGTGAGGGGTGCACGAATGGAAGACCTGCGGGCAGAGCTCAACCGCAGGCGCGCGGGTGAGGACGCCCGCATCTCGGTCGAGAGGGCGCGAGAGCGCCGCCTCAACATTGAGGGCCGCAACCTCAACGCCGACTTGGACGTGGCGGCACTAAAGCCTCCGGTGAATGCCCGGATACAGGCGGGCACCCCGGTGGCTGGGGTGGGCTGCGCTGGCGGAGCACCTCCGCGTAGTGGCATGGCCATCCAAGTTCCGCCCGCACCTGTCGGAGAAGTACGACGGTACCACTAACCCGTCGTAATTCCTGCAGGTGTACGTTACCGCCATCACAGCAACTGGTGGTAACGGCGCCGTTATGGCGAGCTACTTTCATGTAGCCTTGACCGAGCCAGCCCGGACTTGGCTCATGAACCTCACTCCCGGGACGATTCAGTCCTGGGAGGAGCTCTGTGCGAGGTTCACAGCAAACTTCGCTAGTGCATACCAGCTGTGACAGAACCGCCTAAATTATCCTGGCTCAAGTGCGCAGGCCATCACCATACAGGAAACACCAGCTCAAACACATTTCAAACGGAACAATTCTTGGTCTGTCGGGTAACGTCCCGATACAACCACCGATTCTCGGATCGAACAAGCATACCCCGCACGAAGGCGAGTCCAGAGATATTACAACCACAAGTTTACAACATAGGCAAAATAGTGATTACAACATGTTCCAAAGTACTTATTACAAAACCAAATTTAGTAAACTAGTTATACAAGCCTTAAGTATAAAACTACTGAGTTAAAACAGCGGAAGATACAACACGACGGCTACAACACGTCGCAAAAGTATACCAGGCTAGCCCAAGCGTGGTATCACTCGTCAAAGTCATTGCCGGCCGAAGACGTATCCCACTCTACGTACCAGCCAGGAGGCACCGAGCAAGGATAGGTCAAACTAGCAATCTGCTCTTCGAAACTCATACCTAAAAAAGGGTTTCAACAGCAAGGCTGAGTATTCTAATACTCAGCAAGACTTAACCGTCAACGGGTATACTTAACTCACTTTAGCTAGACTATGCAGGGTTTGTGAGGCTCTGGTTTTCTTTTGCTGAAAAGCAATAAAGAGTAGATCCTTACTTTCAAATTTTAGCTTTCAAGATTCTAGTAGATTAACCATTCTATGTAAGCAACTACTATCCAATCAAGGTAGATCTTTAAGCAAACATCAAAATTGAATATCATAATGTTGCTCTTATTACTCTGTGTGGCAAAGAGATCAAGCAGTCTCATTTCATCGTGAGAGGCGGACGATTCTGAATCGAAATTCAACATTGCAAGGAAAACCTAACACACACGTTTGGAACACCGTCGGGTCGTTTCCAAACAACCATTTGCCTTTCTTTCCGGCTTGTGGATAGGAACACTCTCCCCGACTACAGGGCTCCAAGGCCGAACCTTGTCCCTTGAAGTCGTAGTGTTGCGCAACATAAAATAAAACCTATCCCTAAGAGAGAGTGTCAGGTATATCCACTCCCCGGTCCAATCGGTTACTAGGCTTACCGCGTACCATATTTATGGCATGTGGCGAGTACGTTCAAAAACTTAACCAGTACTACCACACACCGCGACCTTAGCAAGTTCATCAACATAGACGGGGTCTTACATAAGGTCATGATATCGAACACAACCCCGTCTGTCGTCCTTATATTGATAACAGAAAGGTAAACAATCAATTCCTATAAAACTCGCGAGTGACAGGCAATCACTCGACTTTTACCGGTCCTATAAGCTTAGCAAGTAGTCGAACTCAAGTCTAGTGTTCAATACATAGGTTTCTAGGATCATGCATCTAGGGTTTCAATTCAATTCCTAAGAACTGTAAATGCATAAGCAAGTAATAATAGTAAATGATAATAATTTGAAATATAGATTATGTCCGGGGCTTGCCTTCTCGGTAGTCGCTAACTATTTCAGCTCTAGGCTCTTCCGAACTTTGGTTCGGGGCTTCAGTTAGTTCAGCAGTGTTCACTTGAGCTTCGAGATCACCTCCGTCAGACTCCGGGATCAGCTCGTACGTCCCGTCCGACAAAGTAGTCGTATCTATATGTAATGCAAGAACAACATTATAAACACACATGGGCAATCGTTTATAGAGTAGTTAAATAACAAATTTAACTACACAAGGCATCATGATCAACAGCACAAATGAAGTTTACTAACTTCATAAACAAGTGGGGGTGATTTCCTATAACAAATAAGTTATGGTTTGCTAATAAATAAACAACTCAAAGCACAAACAGAAATAAATTTAGAAAAAATTACCCTAAACATAACATGAACAGATTAAGCTACCCTGTAAAAATCATGCCAAAATATGTAGCCATTTATTCACAACAAATCATTTATTCAGACAACACCTAGAATAAGTTTGAAATATACAGGTCAAACTGTAGAAAATCAGAAGCTCAAAATTTAACAGGAAGTCTACACATGGATGATTTAGCTAATGTGAATTTTTCATGATTTTATCTAGATATAAATAATTATGAGAAAATAAACAAAACAGACAACAGATTAGCAAGATTCATTTTTAGATCCTGATCTAATCATGAACTGATTGTCAAACTTCCTGGACAAGCTAAGATATTCCAGATGAACACTCAGGAATATGTTCATGATTTATCATGAAGAGAAACTATTTATCATAAATAAAATCTACTAAAGAAGGATTAAATCAAATAAAAGCTACACATGAGCACTGAGCACGAAATTTTTATAACAAAAGTAGTGTCACATGAGTAAACTACCATAAAAATTTCAGAGCAAGACAAGCTTTCAATCATCAGATAAGAAAAAGATTAAATAACTAGTCTTTATTTACCTAGTGACACAAAACCATTTACACAGCAAAAACTTGCAACAAACACCTACCATATTATGGTTCTACTACAAAGAGCTACTCTCAAGGATTCCAAAATATCAAGATTTGCTATTTTACGAATTTTCTACGAATTTCTATGGAATTTCAAAGTTCACTGCAAAAATTTCAAAGGAGTCCTTGGTGGCACTATTCAACTGAGTCTAGGCCTATTCAAATAACCCCCTGGGTTTTCTTTCCATTCAACCCGAGGTCCCTGGGCCGGGTCAGAGAGGGGGAGGCGGTGGTTGACCGGCGAAATCCCGACGAGGGGCTCACCGGCGGCGAGGTTGGAGGGGTGTGGGAGCTTCACAGGTTCAAGGCGCACCACAGGGTGGTCTTGGGATGCGGGGAGGGGCTCGGAGGCGGCGGCTCGACGGAGCAGGCGGGTCGGCGGCGGAGGCAAACGACGGAGGCGGCGCTCCGGTGAGGGTTGGGCGAGGGGAGGTGGTCGAGGAGCTGCGCGGGCTCACGGCGGAGCTCACTAGGGTGTCAGCGTGGGCGGAGGATGGCTGCAGTGGCGGGTCGGCGGCGGCGTGGAGCTCGCCGGCGTTGCGGGTGGAGCGGCGGCGTGTTCTGGGACGTGGAACTGCGAAGAAAGCGAAAGGGCGAGTGAAATAGAGTTCTGGGGTTCTTATAGTGCCCGTGCGCGCGCTAGGGAAGGGCGGCGGGCTCTGCAGCGGGCTCTCCACGGCGGCGTTGCGGGGCGGCCGTGGGGACGGTTCTGGGCTCGGCGGGGCGCGTGGCACGGCCGGGAAGGCTCCAGCGCGAGGCAACAGGCGGGGGAGGAGGAGCAGCGCGACACGTGGGCGCCAGCGCGAAGCAAAGGGGTGGCCGGGAAGGCTCTCCACGGCGCCGGCGGGCGGCGCTGTCGGCCGGCGGTGGAAAAACTGAGGAAGGAGCTGGAGGAAGGGGATAAGGTCTGATTTGAAATTTCCAAAACTTCCAGGGACCACTCTGTAAACAAGCAATAACTTTTAAACCATAGCTCAAATGGAAAAGTGCCCAACATGAAAGTTGTTCAACTTTTCAAGATCTACAACTTTGATGTTGTGCAAAAATTTATTTGACCAAAGATTCAAGAGCTAAAATTAAAAACATTGAAGGGATTTTGAATTCAAAGGAAACTTGTCTTTTTCAAAGAAATTTCACTTTAAACTTAAAAGCAAAATTTGCTGCCATGCAATAAATGCACTGAATTTTGAAAAAACACCCTCCACAAAAGCTATAATTGCACACCCTAATCAAACATAACTGTAGAAAGGACCTTGCATAAAATCATAATTACACATATAACCTTTTATAATTACAAAAAGGTCCTTTTTCAAGCAATTCACGCACATGACGCATATAATATATACACAACTACTGTGCAGACACCTAGGGTGTTACACCAGCTGCATGGTGTGGAGGCTCACCTCCACGCCGTGAGATAGAAACCTGGAGAGACTCTTCGGGCATTCATCTCGCGCTTCACCAAGGTACGGGGTACCATTCCTCGTATCTCCGATGCATCTATTATCACTGCTTTCCGTCAGGGGGTACGTGACGAGAAGATGCTCGAGAAGCTGGCGACGCACGAGGTGGAAAGCGTTACCACGCTTTTCTCCCTGGCTGACAAGTGTGCCAGGGCTGCGCATGGCACTCAGTCCCCCAAGACGGTGACGCCAAAGCTGGTGGCTCCGGTGCTACCGCTCAGGGCGGTGGCAAGAAGAAGAACAAGAACCGGAGACACGAGGAGCCGCAACCCGGCGGTCCAGCCGCTGCAGCTGCGGCACCAGCAGCTGCGGCAGCGGCTGGGGGCCAGAACGCGCATGACAAGTGTTTGCGCCCGCAGGGTGGCAGCGGAGGTTCATGCCCGGTGCATCCCACCGCTCGCCATAGCGCCGCTGACTGCCGCGAGATCCAAAAGCTCGCGAAGCGGGTCAGTGGGCGGAGTGAGCAGTCCTCCAAGGACGGCTTACCCCCTCCTTGACAGCGGCCTGTCAAGGAGAAGGCCTCCGACAGCGGGACCGCTGCCGGGGAGAAGGAGCTGGGGTACCAATCCCCCGCTCGGGAGCTGAAGGGCGTGTACCACGACGACAACTCCGACTCCGACAACGACGACCGCCGCAAGAAGCTGTATGTATTGTACGGCGGAAGCTGGGAGATTGTCCCCCGGCGGGCCGTGAAGACCCTTCGCCGAGAGGTCCTTTCGGGGAAGCCAGGGGTCCCGAAAGCGGCGCCGCACCAAAGGTGGATGAACACCACCATCTCTTTCGGGCCATCCGACTGCCCGGAGAATATGGCTTGGGCTGGTGTACAACCTCTAGTCACCGCCCCTGTCATATCCAACGTTAGGCTCTATCACGTGCTGATCGACGGTGGAGCTGGTCTCAACGTCATCAGCTACGCAGCATTCAAGCAGCTGCAGATCCCGGAGTCCAAGCTGACTCCCTCTCGCCCATTCTCCGGAGTGGGCCCACATCCGGTGTTCCCTCTGGGGAGCATCACCCTGCCGGTCACGTTCGGGACTGAGGAGAACTTCCGCACAGAGAGCGTCCTGTTCGATGTAGCGGAGGTGAACCTCCCGTTCAATTCCATCATTGGCCGGCCGGCTCTCTACCGCTTCATGGCCATTGCCCATTACGGGTATTTGGTCCTGAAGATGCCTTCCTCTACCGATGTCCTCACCGTGCGGTGTGACCGCACCACTACCATCGCTGCAGTTGAGAGACTGCATACTCTAGCGGTAGAGGCTGCACATTCCGAGGAGGACCCGTCCACCTCGCAACCCAGGGTGCCTGCAAAGGCACCTAAGGTTCAGCCGTCTGACCCGGACAATGTTCCCGTGAAGACGGTGCAGATCGGAGCGGACTCCTCCAGGACCACCCGCATCGCAGGGAACCTGGAGGAGAAATAGGAAGACGCGCTAATCGCTTTCCTCAGGGCAAATGTGGACGTGTTCTCCTGGGAACCGTCACAGATGCCTGGGATCCCTAGGGAAGTGATCGAGCACCATCTGAGAATCTACCCCGACGCCACGCCGGTGCGCCAGAAGCCTCGGAAGCAGTCCGTGGAGCAGCAGAACTTCATCCGTGAAGAAGTCCACAAGCTCCTACATGCTGGCTTCATCGAGGAGGTCCACCACCCCGAGTGGTTGGCCAACTCGGTCGTCGTTCCAAAGGCCAATGGGAAGCTTCGGATGTGCATCGACTACACCAGCCTCAACAAGGCATGTCCTAGATACCCCTATCCTCTTCCATGTATCGATCAGATTGTGGACTCCACCTCCGGGTGTGACCTTTTGTCTTTCCTAGATGCATACTCTGGTTTCCACCAGATTCAGATGTCTAGAGAGGATAGGAAGCATATTGCTTTTGTAATAGTAGGTGGGCTTTATTGCTATATTGTCATGCCATATGGTCTACGAAATGCCTTAGCCACGTTTGTACGAGCTATGAACAAAACTTTCTGTAATCTAGTCAGAGATATTGTTGAGGTGTATGTTGATGACATTGTGGTCAAGACCAAGGTAGGGTCAACACTAGTTGAGGACCTGTCCCTCGTCTTCGACCGGCTGCGCACCATGCGCACGAAGCTGAATCCCGAGAAGTGCATCTTCGGCGTTTCGGTAGGGAAGCTGCTGGGTTTCCTGGTCTCACATCGAGGCATCGAGGCAAACCCAGCCAAGATCAAGGCGATCGAGGCAATGAGGCCTCCTGGCCGCATCAAGGACGTCCAGAAGCTTACTGGATCACTCGCCGCTCTTAGCCGCTTCATATCGAGGCTGGCTGAGAGGGCCCTCCCCAGCTATTGAGGAGGTCCGGTCCATTTTCTTGGACCGAAGAGGCTGAACAAGCCTTCCAGGAACTGAAGTAACATCTCACCTCACTGCCAGTATTGGTGGCTCCAGAGCCAGGTGAGGCGTTGTTTCTGTATCTTGCTGCATCTGCAGAGGCAATCAGCATGGTGCTGGTCGCCGAGAGGACGGATTAAGCTCGCCAGGGGGACACCAGGGTCTCCCCGGCCAAGGATGGTGATCAGGACCCCGCACATAGGGGTCCGGCGGCCACTCCGCTGTCTGAAGGTCCGGACCCCGAACAAGGGGGTCCGGAGGAGCCTCGTCCCAGTGGGAACCCAGAACCGCTGGGGGCCCAAGGACCTGACGTGGTGGAGAAAGGCGAGCCGGGCCCAGACGCCAGGGTCCGGACCGTCCAGAAGCCGGTCTACTACGTCAGTGAAGTCCTCCATGAGGCGAAGGCCAGGTATCTTGAGACGTATAAGCTTATCCATGCCATACTTATTGCGTCCAGGAAACTGCGCCATTACTTTCAGACACACCGAGTTGTCGTGGTGACCTCTTACCCGCTAAGAGCGATCCTGCACAACTCCAATGACACGGGCAACATCGCCAAGTGGGTAGCAGAGTTGGCTGAGTTCCAACTGGGCTTCCAGCCTCGCCATGCAGTCAAGAGCCAGATCCTGGCCGACTTCATAGGGGAATGGACTCCTTCCCCAAGCAATTCTGGGGGTCCGGACTTCAACGCCAGACCCCAGGAGCCGGAAATTAGGACACCGGTCTTCACTGAGCCCCTCTGGACACTCTTATTCGATGGGTCCGTCCGCAAGAAGTGGGCTGGAGCTGGTGTGGTCCTCATCGACCCAAACGGAGATCAGCTGAAGTACATGGTGCACCTTGAGTTCAAGGCCACCAACAACATGGCGGAGTACGAAGCTCTGATCTTTGGCCTGACCCAAGCCCTGTCTCTGGGGGTCCGGTAGCTTCTGGTGAAGGGGGACTCTCAGCTAATCATCAAGCAGGCCCGAGGGGATTGCAGCTGCAACAATCCCCAGCTCGCAGCATACCTCATCCACGTGAGGAAGCTCGAGAAGGACTTCGACGCCTTGGAACTACAACATGTTCCCCGCGAGAGCATCTACCTGGGCATCCGTGCCCGAGGGCGTCTTTGAAAGACGGTTGCTGAGACCTACTGCCCAGCCTGCCGAGCTGGGTGAAGGGGATCAAGCTAGCACCTCGAAGCTAGCGGTCCCGGCAGCATTCCACCTGTGGTGTCCGCCCTGGGTTGTGAGCTCTGTTGAGGATCCTGGAGACCTCATAGAGCCACCCCCATCTGCTCAGGGAAGTCCCGATGCATGGATCTCCGAGATCCGGGGCTACCTGAAAGACAATATCCTTCCTGCTGACGATGTGTCCGCTGAGCGCATAGTACGATTTACTAAACGCTACGCGATGGTAGAAGGGGATCTCTACCGCCGTGGTGCCAATGGTATCCTCATGCGGTGCATTTCCCAGGAAGAGGGCCGCAAGTTGCTCGCGGAGATCCATGGAGGCGAGTGTGGAAGTCATTCCTCATCTCACACGCTTGTTGGTAAGGCCTTTTGGCATGGCTTCTACTGGCCGACAGCACTCCAGGATGCGGCTGAGCTGGTAAAGTCCTGCAAAGCATGCCAGTTCCATGCAAAGCAAATACACACACCGGCTCAAGCTCTACAAATGATTCCGCCCTCATGGCCATTTGCCGTGTGGGGTGTGGATATCCTGGGGCCATTCCCCCGGGCCGTCGGCGGGTACCGGTTCCTCTACGTCGCCATCGACAAGTTCACAAAGTGGCCAGAGGTTACCCCTGTGATGAACATCACTAAGAAATCAGCAGTCGCATTCCTCAAGTCCATAGTGTGCAGTTTTGGCGTCCCAAACCGCATCATCGCGGACAACGGGACCCAGTTCAAGAGTAGACTCTTCCAAGAGTACTGCGAGGACATCGGCATCCAGCTATGCTTTGCGTCCGTGGCACACCCCCGCAGCAATGGACAGGTTGAGAGAACAAATGCAGAGATCCTCAGGAGACTCAAGACCCGCACCTACAACTGTTTGAAGAAGCATGGTGCCAAATGGGTTGATGAGCTTCCGTGCGTAATATGGGGCAACCGGACCACATCCAGCTGAGCCACCGGGGCTGAAGCATGCCTTCCCACAGAAATTTACTTGGGCTCACCACGAGTCCAGGCTTTTAACGAATCCATGCAGGAACAACTGCGATGCGACGATGTGCACTTCGTTGACGAACGAAGGTGGCGAGCAGCAATCCGAAATGCACGCTACAACCAGACGCTCAGGCGCTATCATCAACGGTTCGTGCACAGTAGGGAGCTCCGGGCTGGCGACCTCGTCTTGAGGCGGATCTTGAACCGAGCAGGGCTCCACAAACTCTCCCCCCAGCTGGGAGGGGCCCTTCAAGGTTACAGAAGTATGCCGGCCCGGATGCGTTTGCGTTGCCACAGAAGATGGAGTGCCGCTGCACAACCCATGGAACATAGAGCATCTGCGTAAGTTTTACACTTAGGCAGAGTAGGGAAATAAAATTTTCCTTTGTAATAAGATAGAATTAGCATGCGCCCAGAGCGGTTGGGGTGCGCCCTCGTAAACCCGACCTCTGGCATCCATCGCACCGTCGGCTAGCATTAACACGCGGCCCAGAGCGATAGAGGTCCGCCCTCGTAAACCCGGCCTCTGGCATCCATCGCGCAAGCCATGTACATCAAGTTACAAAGGTAAGATTTGCCCAGTTCCGTCTTTGTGTCAAAATTTTATATCGCTTTTCGATTCTCGAAATTTTGCCTTTCTAACCCCCGCGCGGACTTCCACTCCGGTCGCTACAGCTAAGATCTGTATTGAGTTGCTGGACTCCCGTACAGGTCCGGACCCTCTTGCTACTGGGAGGGGGTCCGGACCCCTAGGGGCCTGCTCTGGAGAGGGGGTGCTTGTTTCTTGGGGTGGTCCAGAGTCCTGTGTAGCCACTTAGCCGGTTTCGTACCCAAAGCCTACACACTCTACCACCCTGTAACGAGTACTCTAGTACCTGGAGTTGGGTAATTAGGGGCCCGGACCTCGTTCTAGCTCAAGAGTTGGCTTCCTAAGTCCTACACGGCATGTCCAGCTCCATTTCTCAAAGGATCGAGTATGACAAAATGACCTCACCCACTGCTAGGAAGGGTTTGGAGCGTCGGAGCCAGGTCCGGTAAAGTCGTGTTGTTTCCTTGAGTGGTCCGGAGCCCTGTGTAGCGCCTTAGCCTGGTTCTGCACCCTCAGCCTACACACTCCACCACTCTGTAACAAGCACTGAACTGGCTGGACCTGTGCATCTGGAGTTCTGGACCTCGTACTAGCCTGGGGGCCGGTCCACAATAGGTCCCGCGGGTCTTCTACTAAGCTGTGGCTTTGAGTGGTACGCAGGTTGAGCCTTGACTGGTGGTAGCTAGCCTCAAACCATTGAGCCTACCTACCAGGGGGTCCCGGCATCCGCTTTAAGGCTTCATGCAGATCGAGATCCAGTCTCGGTGGTAGACAGACTCAAAACAACTGAGCCTGTCTCCCAGGGGGCCGGGGTGTTCGCTTTCAGCCAGACATCACGAATCGATTCTGCATGCGTCAAACAACTAAGTTGCAGTATCATTACTACCATATAAGCGAGTTGATTCTCCTCTATGTAGTTCTTTCTACTACACATGGAATAAGACGCATGCTCGGCTTGCAATCTATGCTACACCTATGGCCAAGGACGCTTGCCCAACCTCATACGGGGGTCCGGAGTGTCTTCTACGGCTTGGGTGGCCGATTGGTCCTGATAACTGAACCTATCCGCCAGGGGGCCAGGGCGCCAGGGTGCTGCATACCGCAACCACAGCAACTGACAAAAAGCTAAGTTGAAAATTTTCCTTTATTAAAATTTAACTGGTACAATGTTTGTTACATAACGCAAAAAAAGGGGTACAATGTGCAGCTCAGGAGTCTGCAGGCTCCCGCTTGAAGTAGGCGGCCACAAAGTCGACGACCTCCCGCACGCTGTCCTGAGCGGTGGCCTCCGTCTCCGCCACAGGAGCATCGACCACGGGGGCTAGCGAGATGGTCGGATCGTGGCTCCGAAGGCAGGTCAGGATGTGCTCCGCCACCATCCGGATCAGCTCGCGGCCCTCGGCTTCAAGCTGGCCAGCAAGGACCGGCTCCCGACACTGGAGCCTATCCGAAGCGGAGTTCAGCACTGGGAGGGCATCAGCAATCGAAGCTGGCGGCTCCGCCACTTGGATTGGGCTCATTCCAAGTGGCACCAGCGCTAAGCTCGCTTTGCTCGCCCAGTCGGCTATTCGTTGGGCCCCCATGCGCTGGTCCTCCTGCAGCTTCCGACCGCCTCCTGCACCCGGGTGTCCAGAACCGCCTTGGCTGCCTCCACCTCGCAGGACCTCTCCTCGAGCTCAGCCTTCCTCTTCTCCGCCCACTCCTTCAGCTTCTTGAGGGAGTCGCGCTGGCGCTCAAGCTGCTTCTCCATGTTGGCGGCGTGGGATTCCCGCCTATCGAGGGACTTCCTATCCCCCTCCAGCTCCGACTCAGCAACAGCCAGCTTGCTGGCCCTCTCTTGCAGCTGCTCGCGCCATCCTTGCAGAGTGGCAGAGAGATTGTCGAGCTCCTGCTTCCGGACCTCGAGACCCTGGCTGCGAGTCTCAAGCTCGGACCGCTGGGCCGCAAGGCGAGTCTCAAGTTCGGACCGTTGAGCCGCGAGGCTAGCCACCTCCTGGGCAAAAGCCTTCTCCCGCTGCGCCAGGGTTTTTTCCCGGCTCGCTACTGCGAACTCCCGGTCGAACACCTTCCGAAGATTTGCTCGATAGGCCTTTTGGTCGGCTTTGAGTTTGGACCGGGCTTCCGCAGCATGGGAGGCTTCGGCCTTCGTGTGCGCCTCCAGGCAGGTGTGCTATTCAGAGAGGCGCTGGCATTCGCTCTCCAGGGCAGCCTACTCCCGCCGAAAGGCTGCCTCGGCGGAAGAGGTTGCCTCCATTATCGACTGCCGGACCTGGACCAGCACTCGGGGAAGGGGAGCCGTTTCCTCCTCCGGGGGACCCTGCAGGAGCTGCCTGCCAAAGACCACCTCCAGCTCCTCCTCTGCTATAGGATCGGAGCTAGAGGCAGGAACTTCCGACGCAGGCATCGGGACCTCGGTTGCCGTCGTGCTCGCCGCTGTAGCACTTGTCGCCATCGCGCTCGCCACCGCCAAATCCGGTGTCGGCGCAACTGTCGCCGTAGCCGGGGTCTCGAGGGCCACCGCGTCGGGTGCGGCTGCGTCGTTTGTGGCCGCGTCCGGCACTATGGCATCCGCCGCCACCACATCGGGTGTGGCTGCGCCCGACACAGGCGCATCAGTCGACGCCGCATCGGATGCGGCCGCGTCCGGCACAGACACATCAGCCGCCGCTGCGTCGGGCGTTGCTGAGCCTGATGATAGCGCACCAGCCACCGCCACATCGGGCGCCACCAGGTTAGCAGAGGTCGCTGCACCCGAGCATCCCGCACCCGCCGTCACTCCCACTGTCGCCGCCGAGGCCCCGGTCGCCTGGGCGCCAGCCGACGAGCCAGCGATGGTGGAAGAGCTGCTTGGGCGAGGGGCCCTGGCAACAAAGAGAAGAAGCCTTCAGCAAAAAATGGAGCACCTAGAATAAGGGGAGCGAACAGAATAACACTAACCCTGAAGCGCCGGGTCTCCAGCGACCACGGAGGCACAACCCGAGGCTGCTCCTGCTGTTGTTGTTGCTGCTGCTCCCGTGGCTGCCACTGCTGCTGTTGCTGCCGGAGGGAGCTATCTCTCGGCGGTGATGGTGGCGGCGCGGTCACCCCGGAGGACCCGCAAGGGCCGGAGGCCCGGTAGCTACCCTGGCCCGCGCCCTCAGCGGTCCTCTGACGCTTCACGGCGGACTCCGTGACTGGGGTCCCATCGCCCCTGTGTAACCTGCACCGGCCTGCTTCTCCCGACGACGCGCCGGAGCTGCTCCGGGCCTGGCTAGGACCGCTCGTGGCGGCGCTGCCGGCCACGGCCTGCTTGCCCTTGGCAGTGGGGCCAGACCCCGCGGCGCTCGGCATGGCTTGTTCTCCGGACGCACCAGGGATCCGGAGCCCACGGTCCGGGTCGCCTCTGGTCTGGCGTGTGGCCAGCCCACCGTCGTCAAGGGTCGGCAGGGTAGCCAGCACCGCGGTCCTCAGGCATGAGTCCTCGCAGAGGGGGATGACACCCTGAGGAAGGATCAGGTGCTCCGGGACGAAGACTTCCCCCGTCACCGCCCGCACCAGGACCTCCAAGGCTTCCTGGGTCAGGTCGCTCCCCTCTCCGCGGTGGGTCCTGCTGCAGTCGTTGAGGCCAGTGAAGCTACAAGCAGGACATGGCCACTGCTTCAGGGGGGCAATCCGGCGCTTCAGGAAGTCTCCAAGCACGTGCAGCGAGGTGAGGCCGCTCTCCGCCAGCGACGGTCGGTGGCGGGTCCCCCCATCGGCAAGACCAACGCTCATTGGCTTCGGTGGTGGCAATCACCCACTCCCGGCGCCACTCCTCCCACTTCCCGTCGACGAGTCCGGGGATGTACGGCGTCTGCAAGTCGCTTCTCGACTGGAAGTAGTACGCACCCACTTCGTCTTTGCCTTTCCCGGACTTCACCAGGATGAAGAAGTGGCGGAAGAGGATGACGCAAGGCTGCACCCCCACGAACATCTCGCACAGGTGCATGAAGATGGCCGTCAGGAGGATGGAGTGCGTCGTGAGGTGTTGAAGTTGGAGGCCGAAATCTTCCAGCAGCAGCAGGAAGAAAGAGGAGATCGGCAGCCCCAATCCGGTGGAAATTTGCGAGATGAATAGCACAAATTCCCCGGCACGCAGGCTGCCGAGGGGAGCCGAGCCAGCTCGAATTCCCCAAGCAGTCTCCTGTGCACTCCACCCAAGCAGGCGGCGCACCGTGCTCAGCTCCTCCTTGGACTGGAAACGGCGGGGATGAGCAAGGGATGCCATTTCGCTACGGAGGTGAGAAGCAATCTACGCGGGGGAGCAAGGGGCGAGGAAGCTCGAAGGTAAAGGGGCGCAACGATTGGAAGGAAGAAGGCGAATGCGGGAAAGTAACCGCGGTATGCGGTTCGCCCCTTTATGAAGCCTTACCCAACCTGCGCGTCCCGGAACCGTCACCGGAACCCAAGCGACGCCCGCACCTGGTGTTAACCGCCCAGTCCGTGACAAGGGAGCCCAGGCCCGCCTGTCAGGGAGGGTGAGTAACAAGCAAAGGTTTGAAAAGACGGGATTTGAACCGTCGCCCGCGCGCGAAGCAAGGCGGAAGCTGAGCTGACGTGCACGCATTAAGCGCTGGCATGACCAAGCTTTTCGAGAACTGCGCCGGTGGTAAATATCCCGCTAACTCCGGCCACAACAATGCCGAGCATCGCGCGCGTGACTAGGTAAACCACTGCGTGTGGGGGGCCACGAGTTTGTAAGCCGTTGCGATGTAATGAGGCAGCAACAACCCGATGGATGGTCAAAGCCGGTCAAGACCCCTGCAGTAAGAGGCTTCAAGTTATGCAGAGCCAAGTTGTAGTAGTGGCCCCACCTGCAGGTTCGTACCTCCCCGAGGTGGGCCCGGGGGCCACTGTCGGTACCCTGTAGCAGGGATACCCACTTCTACTGCAGCAAGGCAAGGCAAGGCTCGCGTAGTCATTCGTAACTACACGGTAAAGGGCAGAGCAGCCGGGCCCCATGGGTCAGGCCCTTACCTCATCGGGCCAACGGCCCTTGACCCGCTCCCCGCTCAGGGATGGGTCCTGAGACGCCATGTGTCCCTGAGGAGGGGAAGCTCTGAGCCGACAGCCGAGGCCTCGGAACCCCCCCATAGGGGTCCGGGACCTCCCGCGTCCGTCCAGGACCTCCCGCATCCATTCGGGACCCTCACACGCGTAGAACCAACATACCGCCGGGGGGTGTCCGGAGCCGCCACGTGTCCCGCAGGCGAGGGCGTGGGCATGAGTCTTCCACTGGAAGACTCACCCTCCCACCGCATTCAATGCGGGTGATTGAGGCATGCTCTGCCACTGCGGCACGCGGGACAGACTTGCTCAGTCCTCACTGTAGACCGCGTATTACCGAGGTACACAGTGAGGCCGCCTGCGCCGCACCCGCGCAGAGCCCGTTTGCTCATTAATTGGATACGACGGCATGTCGCTTTTCGATCATGGCGCCTATGCCGCAAGCTACACGACCCATTCAGCTACGTGGCAGGCGACGCCGCAAGCTACGCCAGGCGCCGTTTCGACAAGACAGCACCTGGACATGCTGAACGGGGGATTACAGGAGCAGGCAAGGAAATCCAGGAGTGAGATCTCCTCCGCCTGCAAAGCCATAATGTATGAACAGTACGTTATCTTGTACTACATTGTTGGGCCCACCTGTCGGGGACCCAACGGCCATGTACGCACCTCCATTGAGATATAAAAGGGAGGCGCTCGCTGTACAGTCCAAGCTCGCTAGAGCACACTCAGACACGCGCTGGACTCAGCTCCAAACTTTTCAGACTTGAGCAATATAGCACACAGTGGACGTAGGGTATTACGCTCCGGCAGCCCGAACCACTCTAAACCCAAGTGTTCTTGCGTTCCTGCCCCCAAGCGAGATCGAACTAATCGCTAGCTAACCCCCGAGTACTCACCCTCTGGGCTTAGGCGGGTGCATTCCGCCACCCGGCTGTGGTTTGCCACACCACGACAGGTCTCCTCTGCCCGCGGGGGAATCCACGCCGGCCGCTCCGAGCTGATGTTCATCGGTAGTAGCCGGTCGGCGACCAGCTGCTCCAGAACCGCCTCTGTGGCGGTGGATTTCCCCCACGACAAGGGCTCCCGGACATCCGACATTGCTTCGAATTACGGGGGGATGTGGGAAGGCAAGCTCTGTGGTGCCTAAGGTGCGTTCTCGCTCTCTCCTTCTTCCTCCTCTCGGTCTCGGCTATGGGCTCAGGATGCAGGGGAGGCGGAGAAGGCAGGGGAGATGAAGGCAAATGGCCAGGTGAGCCCAAACAATCCCCCCTTTTCTCGCTTTTATTCACCACAACGGGCGGATTCGCCGCCACAGCACGAAACCCCTGCGTTAAATGCGGTAGGTTACGCTATGGTTGACGGATGGGCCCCATGACCGCGGAGTCTCCCACGCGTGCACTCGGCAATAACTATGGCGCGGTAACCGATGAGTGTGGCATGACTGTTGCACTATTCCATCCATCAGCCGCCGCCCACGCCGCTTCATCTACCCGAGGTAGTCGCCTGAAAATGCGCACTCGCACTGCACCGCACGAACCAGGCCACATCGCCCACGACCAGCGAAAGACCCGCGCACACGACCAGTGACTCCGCGCCGCTTGCAAACCGTGACGGAATATTCCTTTCGGGGGCTCTTCACCCTCATGGGAACCTTATCCCGAGGCCTTACTGATCAGGGGATCGAAGCCTGGCCCGTCGAGGGTTCGACAGGCGCCCCAGATCGCCAGAGTTAGGGACTGCATGGATGTGCCGTAGAAGCTATCCTCAAACGCAGAGTTCGAGACGTCCTACGCAGTGTTTAAGGCCAGTTGAGGGTGCCTAGCAGGGGGATCCCATCGAGGGAGAGCATCGAGCCCTCGGACCCTATCGAATGGGTCCGAGCCCCGCATAGGGAACCTTTGCAAGCGCTTTATGTGACGTGTCCACGGATCACGAGCCGACCCTTATCGAACGGGGCACGGACGTCCACTTGAACTACCCGATAACAGCTCACTGAAGCAGCCATAGCTCGCGGCCCGGGCATGGGTAGCATGGTGCGCTTCACCCCTCCTCCCTGCGGAAGGGCGACGAGGGCCGTAACCAAAGTCGAGGGTTCCCCGAATGCCTTTACGTAGGACGGGGCTCGGGGGCTCCTCGCACACCGCGGCTTAGGCCGCACCCTCGAATGGATCGACGACCGTCGATTACGAAGACCGTGTGTTTAACCAAAACCCCCACTCTTGACGCGCACCTGCCAGATGGTTAAGCAGGACACTGGGTCTCTGTGCCAGCACGAAAAATGCCGAGGTCGGCTGAAAGGAGTGCCGATGCCGGCTAAAAAAGACGCTGGATGGCCACCTCAGTGAAGCAACCAAGCAGGACGACGTTTATAGCCCTTGGACGAGTAAAAACACTCCTCCAAGGTCTCGGGGGCTACACCCGCGGGTGCGCGGATGCGCCCCCACGGAGGAAACTTCACACATTCGAGGACCAAAATCCCCTGCAGGGGTGGTGCCCACCCATATACTTTCGGTCGTCTTCTCCGCGAAGGGGAAGGAGACTTCATTGATCTTCGCGAACAAAGATTACGAAGGGTTACCAGCTTAAAGCCGTCAAAAAGTACAAACGTGTTGCCACCTGCGTGGCAATTTTCCCTGTCTTGGGGAGGAGCGAGCGCCGATGAAGAGCACCGAGTCCTTGGCCGGCGCGACGGCCAGGCTGCTCGGGATTGTGAGGAGCAGCCCCTAGACTGCACGGGTCCAGCGGGATGCCCTTCTCGCAAGCTTTCTTCTAGCATCTCCTCCACCGAAGACCCTACGGGGGGTCAAGCTGGCGGACAGCACCCTCCACACCATCTCCCCGAGAGCGACATTGTCGCCAAAAGGGACGATTTGAAGAACGGCCACCAAACCTGGCACCAACGCCATGGTCAGGCGTCTCAACCCCCCTTTAGGCTAAGGGACATCGCGGAAGCAGGACCCCAATGGCCCAATGCTCTTCCGCTAATCCCACTGAAGCTAAGGGATGGTGCGCGCACCCTCTCCAGCTTTCCCCCGCCGCTCGCAAGCATTCTTCTAGCATCAAAGCCTAAAAAGCCAGGCCACCACATCTGGGAAGTTGGAGAGGAAAGGGAGTCCCACGACCCCTATTTATAGTTGCGTCAGCCGCCAAGCTTCAAGCCTGTCGAAGGGCGAATGCTTGGACCGCCCGTGACAGTGCGGCTCCCCACGAGCGAAAGATACCCTCAGATACCGTGCTGAGACATGACGGGACAAAGCAAAGCTGAGCCCCTGGACGCTGAGCGGCGCAGCATCGGTGCTGGCCGACTGCCCTCAAATGGTGCGTTGCAAGGCGACCAGGGAAAGCGGGACAGCGCGGCAAAAGCACCGACTGCCGAGCAGCAGGCGCCATCGTGGCCCTGGCCCGCTCAACGCACTGACGCGTCTCGTCCCCGGAACAAAACAAAAAGGGGTGCGCGCCTCAGAGTATTCTCTCCGCAGGTGCACTACCCCGACCGACGAGTTGTCACAACTGCCGGGCCGGCACCCGGGTGCGCCTAACGGGAGCGCAACACCGACCAATCACGTCAAGGGGTAAAATCGCCGAAATACCCTTTGGCCGAATCCCCTGATTCGACCAAAGCCTCGGGGGCTACTGTCGGGGACCACGATTAGGGGCACCCTAATCGGGGTACTAAAATCGCCCTAAAAACACAAACACATATTAGGCAACTGGGCCCACGAAGGCCTTCTGCCTCTTTCCAATCTGGAAGAAAGGAAAGAACTCAAAGAAGCACAACACGCGGCCCATCCGCACCCCCTCGGACCCGCGGGGTGATCTCATTCTCGCTCGAGGGCTCCCATCGAGACCCTCGACCGCGCCCCGCGTCTCCGCCTCGCTCGACGATAGCGAGCCTACCCTCGGGGAGGCGAATCGTCTCCGCCTCGCTCGAGGGTAGCGAACCTACCCTCGAGCGGGGCGAATCATCTCAGTCTCGCTCGAGGCTACCCCTCGACGAAGAGGACAAGCGGCCCTTCCGCTCATCCGCCCGTCGTACGGAGGTATTAAATGCCAACCACTCCTCCACAGTGCACCGATCAGACGGCGTCAGCCCGCCATTCCCCACAGTAGCTGTGACCGGAGTCCCGTCCGCCAACTCCGGTCACTGCTCCGCCATGCCGGACGCTGTGGCAACACCGTGGGAACCTGCGACGCGGAACGAGACGTGCTCGGCACAGCTCCCATTACTATTCTGCCAACTCCTGCTGTCCGGACTCCACCTCACCACACCAACAGCCCCAGACCCGTCCCCTGCTCGGGAAGAGATCCAGTGTCGCCACGTGTCCCCCAAGGAGGGACGCTCAGCACTAGCAGCCGGAGGCCCGGACCTCCCCCCTCGAGGGGTTCAGGACCTCCACGTGACTCCCGGACCCCCTTAGCGGACGCGCTAGCACTGCACCCAGGGGGGCCGGGACCGCCACGTGCCACACTACCGCTGGCGCACATATATATGCAAGACCCTGGCCTACAAGGCCCACGGAACGCCGCCACGCCACACCTGGAGGACGGTACACCCTACAGCGACGACCACGCCGCCTGCTGGGGCTGTCAGGACGCCGGCGCGATCTCCGCAAGGCCGAGGACGATGCCCAGGACAACTGCCACGCCCGACGCCATGCCCCACAGTGTACTTCCCACAGTGCTCGACCACTGCACCCCCGCGATTCGGGGAAAAGACGACTTCCGCGATCCCCTGTTCTTGTACACCGCCCCTCTTTGTGTCTATAAAAGGAGGAGGCGGACTTCCTTTAAGGAGGTCGCGCGATCGGATCCATTCGATAGTACGCAACACTCAGCACCACTGAGCCTCCGATATTGGCACACGCCTCAATCAACTCCTTCTCTAGCAGAGACTTGGCATCTCCCCTCCCTCTCTCGCCTCGGCTGTACCCCCCACTACAGGCACATCCGGTGCAAGATAATATATTGCCCTCGCACACCCCCTTGCTGGACGTACGGCCCCGCGGCCAGAACCAGGATAAACCCGTGCATTACTGTGTTGCCTCTTGTATCAACATATGGGATGAGGAAACACGCAGCAACATTACTAGTTGGGTTCGGACCGCCGGGTCAGGACACCGACACGGAGACAATAATAATTATTAGTGATAGGAACCATACATTGTTACTGTATATGTGCTGTAATATTACGTACCATGCAAGGGCTAGCTTCCTAGCTTTAATCATCATCGCCGCCGTGTACTACTGTTGGTTTGGCGAGAGCTCGATCGCTAGCTAGCTATAGCTAGGTCATCGGTCGCCGTCAAGCTAAGATTCTGGCTGTTGGCGCCATTATGTGCGTGCGGCCATCGATCTACGACATTACCATGGATGGCATATACAATAACTGTATGCAGGAAGGTGGTATAGTAGCGCATGAATAGCAGCTGCTGCCAGGCCAGGTGCGCGCATCAAGCTGGAGCGCTGATCCATGGCCGGCCGGCACTGGCAGGCGGCGAGCATGTGAGCGATGTGACCAACTGGGCCGGCCGGATCCCCGCTGCCGCCTTGGCCCGCCGTATCGCGCCGGTGGGGCACCGCTGCCGCTCGCCGCACAGCGCCGGCTACAGGGCGGCGCGGCGGTCGATCGACGCGACCGCGAGCGAGCGCGGCATGCCGGCCGTCTATCTCGCTCCCCGCCGTGCCGCCGATGATCTATTTGATCTCGCCCGGCGCGCGCGGCTGTACGCGTATGATTAGCGGCGCACTGTAACGCCGGGCCGGGACCCTCAGCTCGCTCGTGTTCCTTGTTGCTTACTGAGCGAGCGAGCGACGATCGATGCATGGAACCCGCGCGACTAGCTAGCTAACGTGTGTGGTTGTAGCCGGGCTGGGCGTGCAACGGCGGCCCTGCTGCAGGCGGCAGAGAAATGTACATGTACATGTAGGCGCTGTAGCTGTAGCTCTGTCTCGTCATGCTCATGCTGTCATGCATGATATATGATCATGCATGGTCACGACGACCAAAGCGCGACCTTTTGACCGGCCCATATATGTACACGCATCGCATCCTGTTGTCCACCTCGCTGCCTGCATGCACGGTCATAGTCGCCGGGCGCCCGCCGTGGGAATCAGAATCTGATGAACGTACCAGATCGATGGCGCTGTTGCAATGTGTCAACAGAGCAGCTATAGCTGTTCATGTGCCCGCACAGTATAGCCATGCATGCGTGTAGTAGCGGCGTACGAGAACCTATCGGCGCCTAAGCTAGCTAGGCTAGGGAACGTAGCTAGGTCGCCGCGCACAACTGTAACGTGCTGTGCAGTGCTTGCATTGCGTCCCACGGACCGACCGGCAACCAACAGTAGTGAGCAGCGAGCTTCCCTAGCTAGCCTGATCGAGCAGCTGCCACGTAGGACCATGTAGATGACGAGGCCAGAGCCCGGGTATGCAGGCGGTCAAAGCAGTCAGGGCATAAACTGTTTGCCCGACGAGCTGCTGTGCTGCTCGATCGATCAGTAAATACTACTACGTACGTCGTACCCGGCCCACACACAACACAACTCACGAGACGAGAGACAGCGGCGCGCATTATGTGGTGCATGTACGCGGTGCACGGTGGTCAGGAGGTTGGAATGGTGGTAGTGGACACTGGTGGGTGTTGGTACGGCGGCGCGCCGGCCGGTAAGAATAGTACACCATCGCTCGTGATCCCAATGCGCGCGCTAGCTGTGGGCTAGCCCTGTGGCAGCTAGCGGACGACGGGCGGTTAGGGGTGGTAAAGGGTCCAAAATTTTGAACTAGAAAATCTAAGGATTGGATTCTAAAAAAATCAGGCTCTAATCTTATTCAATTTAAAACTAAAAAATTTAAAAATCTTATTGGGCTGTAAAGAGCCCACTAGAGCCATAGGTCGTTACCACGGACGGACGGCCGGCCGGCCATGTACACGGCGGCGGCAGCTAGCTAACTCTAGTACTGCATTCATATGCATGCATGCAGATGCAGGTGCAGATGCGCCGGCCGTACGTATGCACGAGGGCCATGGCATGGATGGCCACTTGGCCACCCACCCACCCCGCCAGCCAGAGCGATTCCATACTAGCTAGCTAGCTAATGGCCGTTGGCCGAGTGTACTGGCTTGGTTTGGTTTGCCCATACCATACACGTACATCTACCTAGCGATCGATCGATGAGCGCGGGGGTCTCTTTCCTTTAGTGAACAGTGGCGTCCTGAGGCTCTCACTTTAGCTGCCTTCCTTTATTTGGACAGACATTCTATGGCTCGCCAAACTCCACTGCTCACTGTCCTCCATCCATCTGTCCGGCCTTGACCTTTGCACTCCATCAGGATCGCGAATCGGGGCCAGGACTACTGCTGCATGCCGGCCGCCCACATATTATATCATAGGTTAATTGAATCTATACCAATACAATTGTCTGCATGTTATTACAATTTTACAGCTCTTCGAAACACGGCACTATTCCCAATGTTGTTTTTACGGTTGGCCGGACGTAACACAATTTACGGTCAATTCGACCGACACACATGGTGAGGCCCGCTAGAACCTTATCACTTTTATTCGGCCTCCTCTCGTTTCTTCCCACCGGCCTCCTCTCTTTTTCTATCTCTTTTCTCTCTCTGAGCGCAGCGGGCGGCGGAGATGTTGTAGAGCGGCGACAGCAGCTGCGGCGAGCTCCCCGGGAGGAGCAGCGGTAGCGGCTGGATGAAGCGACGCGGCTGATGTGGGGCGGCGGCGTGGCTAGGTGAGATAAGCGGCGTGGTAGGATGGAGGTGGAGCAGCGGCGGACTTCCCGGTGAGCTCCGCACACAGCGCGGCAACAGGCTCCCCGAGCCTCGCCCCCCGCGGTGGCGGGGGACCTCCACGGGCGCTCGCCCCCGGCGGTGGCGGCGAGCTCCCTGGGTAGCTGCGTTTTTTTCTTTTTCTTTCTTTTTGTTTTGATTTTTGAATGCAAAAGTTTTTTATAAAACTTTTTTTTTCAAACTTTTTTTAGTTTTGGATGCAAAATTTTCTCTTCAGTTTTTTCTCAAAACTTTCTCTTTCAAACTTTTTCTCATCAAGGATTTTCGGTCTCTTCAATTTTTCCTTGAAAATTTTCTCTGAATTTTTTTATTAAATAAAAAATACTGTACAACTTAATATTGTTGAAAAAGCTTTTCAATCTTTGGGAGAAAAAGCTCTCTTTCAAACTTTTTTCATCAAAGGTTTTTGGTCTCTTCAGTTTTTTTTTTCCTTGAAAAGTTTTTATCGAAAAAATATTGTTCCAACACGTGAGAAGCGACCAGCTGTTGCAAATCGACCGTACGCAGGCCTTCTTCCGGGCGACCGTAAATTAGATGTGCCCGCCATTATTTACCCCTTTGACGTGTTCTTAAAATTTATGGGCCAAAATACTCTCAGATCTCTCTTTCCTCTCTCTCTCCATGAGCAGATCCCCTCCGCCGCCCCCACCCTCCATGGGCTATGCCCTCCGCTATACACCGCCGCAAGGCGGGAGGAGGCGGCTGGGCCCATGGCCACAGCGGCACCGCTCACCCATCATCGGTCCCGGCGCACAGAGCGCGTAACTTTGAGATGATGCAGGCTCGGGTCGAGGTGGTCGCCAACGAGCGCGAGCTTGGAAATGCGGTAGGGAAGCTCGCAAGGAGGCGGGGGAGCGTGGAGTCAGCGAGGAGCGGCGCCCGAGCGTTGAGCGCGAGGTGGGAGGTGGCCTTAACGGCAAACGAAGGAGCTTGCAGTTGCCAAAGCCGAGGAAGCCGAATATGAGGGCGAGGAGCTCCTCGAGGAGATGGGCGGTGTGGTCCTCCCCGACGGTGGAGGTCAGGAGTGGCAGCGGTGTCGGAGCGGGGATGGTTGGCTGCAGGAATGGGGGCGAGGCCTTGCGACGGTGTGGGGCAGAGGGGCACTGGCCCTTGGAGGGTCGGGGCGGGGGCAGCGGCAGCGGAGGGGATCTGCACGTGGAGAAAAAGAGGAAGGAGAGAGGAGTGAGAGGAGGAAGAAGGCTGGTGGTATTTTGGTCCATAAATTTTAAGAAACTCATCAAAGGGGTAAGTAGTGCCATGTTTCGAAGAGCTGTAAAATTATAATAGCATGGTTCTAATTTGACAAATTGTAATGATAGATCAGTAAAATCAGACAATTATAATGGCATGGATCCAATTAACCCTTATATTATTGCTCATCCACCACCACCCTAACTCTTTTTTCTTTTCTCTCTTCTCTTCTCGCGTGCGTGTAGTACCACCAACCATGGAGACGCCGCCAACACTAGTACAGAAATGGTCTTTGATCTTTGATCTTTATTATCCCGACCACAGTTGGGCCCCGGACTAATCTAAACATTAGTCCCGGGTTCAACGGCTAGGGGGTAGGAGGGCTCTTTAGTTCCGGTTGGAGCCACCAATCGAGACTAAAAGTCCGAATCTTTACCCCCGGTTGGTATTACTAAATCGAACTAAAGGATCCTCCACTGGTTCATTCAAAAGGAAAGCATCCCATATAGAGTTATGTGTTGTGTAGGTGGGGTGGCAAGAAAGTTATATGCAAGGCAAGAGGTCTCGTATTTAAAATTTTCTTAGCGTGGTCTGTTTAGTCCCGGTTAAGGATGGATCCGGATGGCTGAACATCTGAATTATCCGTATTCGTATCCGTTTAAAATGTGAATATGGATATCCATATTCATATTCGATTTTAATATGGATGTCATATGGATGCATCCGAATCCGATTTTGAGAACTTTTCTCTATCCGATTTCATATTCGTATTCGAGGAATATCCGATCACATCTGTATTCGTCCGTATCCGCAAAGAAAAAGTAACTAGTGAGACAATTTTAAACTTATCTTCATACCTAATTACTTAATGATATACACTATTTAAATTATTTAGAAAGCTAGATAATTAATAATATATTTATTAAAATTAGTAATGACACAAAAATTAACTTTAACTATTTAATATATTTTTTCATGATTAAAATTATTTTATACGAGTCAAATTATTTATTTATTTAATGATAAAATCTTTTTTATATATCTTAATTATTAAGTATTTAAATATGTATTTATTTAAATATTTATTTAATGATAAAATTAGTATTGTATATTTAATATAAAAGCTATACATATATAATTATATTCTTTTTTATTAGCTATCTTCCAATCCTTTACTTTCTAATTGTATAATGATTTTGATCTACTATAAAATTATTGACAAAATAAACTGATACTCGTGATAGCTCTATGTTTCAAATCGAGAAGGTATCCGGATTCGAATCCAGATTCGAACTATCCGTTTTGTATTCGTATCCGATGAGATCCGCATTCGCATTCGTATCCGGATTAAAATGTGGTAAAAGGTGACATTCGGATCCGATTTCATCCGTATCCGATACGAATCCATCTTAGTCCCGGTTGCAGATGGACTTTAGTGTTATTTTCCAACCATGCATGGTAGATGGATTTTAGAGTTATTTTATCTTGTGGGTTCAAAAAGATTTTTTTAAAAAAATATGGATATGCATAATAATGATTATGTGCTGCAAGTTCAGACATGTGTAATATAAATGTAACCATCGTCCACGGTTAATAAGGTGGCTATCAGAAGAGAGTAACTCTTGACCCGGTCTCTCCTTGATCGATTAAACTGCATGCATCATCCTGAAGATAAGGACAGGATTGCTAGCTTATAGACATAGATGATTGGGGGGGGGGGGGGGCAGAGAGAGAGAGAGAGAGAGAGAGTCTATTTACATGTTGTCCAGTTGCGTCCAGACGTTGCTTGGATGAGTTGCTGCGCGCTCTTTTTCTTTTTCTTTTTGAAAATTACGCGCTCTTTTTCTTGGCATATATAGATAATCTATCATTATCAGATCAGAGATATTTAAAGTGGTGATACATACGGACTTTGGTGACTACGTCAAGCTATAGCAACCTACTAGCTAGTTGAGTCAGAGTGCTAGCTGCTCCATGCGTGCAAATTTGTCCATCTCGATTGTACAGATACACATCGATGACCTAAGGGTCCATCATCACTAGTACTACAGCTCGTACTATCACGGCCAGTCGGCCACGTTCGTGATATATACATATACCTAGCCGCTAGTTGTCCGTGCACACGATGGAAGCCCAGCTGAAGATCAACAGTGTGTTTACGTACGCAACGGCCATACCTTATCTTTCTAGCATGTACATAAGCCCCACGGCTAGGCACTTACACTAGCTGAGACTCTTGTTGAGACCACACCGTACGTACAGGAATGTGTGGTACTATACTGTTCAGATGGGATAGATTGCACTACTTGACTTGTGAACTACTAGAAAGATACCCATCATGGATGCATGTGTTCCTTTCCTAGCAAGCTAGCTGGCTAATATATATATGGCTAAATTTTGCAGCTAGATTTCAGGTAATAATATAATTGCAAGTGTACACTATTGTTACTGTGTGCAGTATATATATAGTTAGCTATGACTGTGTTTAGTTCCAAAATTTCTCTCTCCAAACTTCACTATTCACCTATCACATCAAATCTCTTACCTTATGCATGGAGCATTAAATATAGATAAATAAAAAACTAATTGTATAGTTTTGATGTACACGACGAGACAAATTTTTTGAGCCTAGTTAGGTCATGATAGGACAATAATTATCACAAACAAACAAAAAATGCTACAATGTCCGATGTGACCTTTTTTACCACTATTTTACGGATCTAAACACAGCCTACATATAGCTAGCACCATGATGCCAGCAGTGTGCATGGGAGAAGAGCGCAAGGAGCCAGTACGGTCCCGTTTGGGAGGGCTTCCTCCCTGCAAAACGGTGGAGCCGGCCGGAGCTGGAGCAGGTGGAGCTGGGTTTTGTGGTTCTTCTCCACCTTTTTGTAGGAAAAACCACTACTCTATCTTCTCACAAGCTACAAGACGAAGCCACTCCACTTCCAAAACATTTGGTAGGGCTCCAGCAGGAACCGCTGAGGGAGCTGGAGCTGGAGCCATGCCAACAAGCCCTACATGAGTATGCATGTCATCAAACTGTCAAAAAAGTTGGTAGTGCATAAATAAATCTGATGGCGCATGCGGAATATGCATGTATGGACCTAACTTGCCTGCAGCGCATGCCGCAGGCGGATTTTGAAAAGAAATAAAGGAAGCCGAGAGGCAGCTGTGCTTGGATCAAAGGACGACGTTGGCGTTGCCCATCATATGCATGCATCTACTCATCTAAGCTTATTAGCTTGCTTGCTTGCTCGCCTGGCTCCTTTATTTTCTGTTGCTTTCTTTCTAGACCAATCGTCGTCGTACGTGCAAGATCTCTCTCTCTCTCTCTCTCTCTCTCTCTCTCTCTCTCTCTCTCTCTCTCTCTCTCTCTCTCTCTCTCTCTGGTTGAGCATGGAGCTTGGAGCTTGCTGGTAGATGCATGATAGCGAGATGTCGATCCTGGCTGGGCGGGCTTGGCAGCAGGCCGGGCTTTTTGACCGATTAGGATGTGTCGTGGACGTTGCGAGCATCTCGCAGGGCCCCGCGCAGCAACAGTACTCCTGATCGCTCCATGCTCCTCCCACGCACGTTCAAGATAGGGAATATCATCCATCCATCTTGATCATCTCATCTCTAGCTCCAAACGACGAAAATGTTATTACGACCCACTTTGTTTCACTTACCTTTTCCTTCCAGTCATATCAAGTTATTACAACCCACACCCGGCCCTGAAAATGACTCCACTCCATTCCTAATTACTTATTCGAAGTCAACTTATTTAATTTTAACCGAGTTTATAGAAAAGAATTCCAACATCAAATTATTTTTGTTAAATCCACAACGAAATGTATATCGTTGGTGTATTTATTTCGTATCATGAAAAATTACATATTTTTCTATAAGCTATAATTGTCAAAGTGAAAAAATAATTTGGAAGAATGGAGTACTTACTTACACTTGGGTCCTGACTGATATGCAGCATTAAGCAATCATTCTCCTTATCATGCCAGCAAAATTGATGTGGTGTAGAATTTTATGGCATGAAGCTCTCCATAAAATCCCCATGCATTAAGACTGGCCTCATAAATAGGACCAATTAATGCTACTGTACCTAAGGCGGCCATGCATGTTGCGTGCTGATCCAACCAGAGGGAAAAAAAAACATGACAATGAATCATGTTTGTTCTTATATAGTTATGTTATCAATCGATTCAACAGTGTGTGCAAGGTATCTGATCCTTCTGGCGGTATATGTTGTTTATATTATTCGAGTGGTCAAGGATACAATAATTGTTCTCCTTGGGTATTTTATCCCTAGCTAGTGTAATTTATATATACAATCCTGCTGGTGGTATTACTATATGCTCGTATCCTTTTTGCTGTCCCGTAAAGAATAGTACAGCTAGCTATAGCATTCAAAATTGGGAATCCGGCCTCACAAACAATGCAATTTTAGCTTTTGTACTAGCCTGCCTGTGGGAGGTGCACTGCTCTTTCATTTAAATTTCTGCATGAATGCATAGCTGGAACTCTTTCCATTAGACTTGTACATGCACGATTAATTATAGAAGGTACCCTTTCCGATTAATTAGGATACTACGTAAGTCATTCTTTCACCACTAATTTGTCTTACTAGAATTCTTAGAATTGTGTTATTATTCTATTATGCAAGCATACCGATCAGTATATATACACTGTATGTGTGTGTGTGTGTGTGCATGGTATGTAGGATTTGTTTGTACATGCATGTGATGCGAATTAGCTGGTGAGTTGCCGTGTACGTACGAGCAAGCGGAGCAGATCTGTGCAGGAATGAAGCGTATAGAAATTAGGGTTTGGCCGGTGCAGAGAGAGGCCAGATCTAGGATCTAATAGTATGTGCTCATAGGCTGCTTGGCAAAGTACTATTGCACTGTACCCTACGCTGTGTCGATTCCGAAAAGCAGTATTTACCACATGCAACTAACTTTCACTTGTCACTGTCGTCCTCCCTCGATCCCCTCCCACTACTCCAAACTCTCTCTCTAGAACTAGCAAGGTGGCCCGCGCAAATAGCGCGGGTGGCTAGTTTTTATTTTTATTCTTCCATTTGCAATTTTTTAAAATTTATGTATATATGCATTTATTTTGTTTTATGGTCGCGGTATATTTTCTCTATTACGTGCCGTTTACGGGCTCTACAAATTTATTATTACAGCTAGCAAGGTACAATCTCCTTCTTTATGTTCACCATCCTCTATGGTCGTCATCACTCTCTCAAAGTCTCACTCGTATTCACTTTTTCTACTCATAATTTTTTAAACAATGCTATTAAATTATATTTCTCCATGGCCATGCCAATGGTTTTTTAGTTGCTAACATGCTTCCTAGATCGCACACTAACAATTTATTTGGTTGGACCTCATCTCCTCCTAAAACTTCTTTAGTTTGACATTAATGGTGAAACCATTTTTTTTTTCATGGTGGCCCATGCTAATAGCGCGGGTAGCTAGTTTTTTTTTTATTTTCTTAAATTTTTTATCTTAACAGAATAGTCTATTTGTTATTTTATTTAGTGTACCTCTCGTTCGCTCTCGTTGAATACTACTTGCAGCTTCCTATGGGTTTGTATTAAATTATCGGATTTTAAATTGCTTTATTATATATCACATTTCTATATTTATAATATTTTAACTTGTAAAATCTAAATATGATGATTCAATAATATTAGGTAACCTTGAATATGGACGCATATTGTAGCACATAATATTTAAGTTCGATGATTCGCAAGATGGAATCAACTTGGATACATGTTTATCTTTTTACAAAGTTTTTATATGTAGGTACTAAATATATTTATATGTATGTGTTAGTGATGTTGAAGCCAACAACTTGTAACTTAGATGTTGAACTTTGATTTGTGCAATATTTTGAATAATATTAAGTGACAGAAAGTCTAGCCTAGTTGTTAGAGCACCTGAGTAACATCCAGCCGATCTCGATAGGTCATATCCTATTTTTTTATTCTGAAATTAGATATTTATTAATTATATTTGATATATACTTTTTGGATTAATTTTGACTATTAGATGTTCATTAAATCCAACAGTGTATATTCTTCTTTTTAGATTAATGTGTGAATTTATAGACCCTCTCGATGAATGTATTTAATATGGACTCTTTGGGTTAGTTTTAAACATGGCCTCTTTAGGCTAGTTTAGACCATTCAATTTTCATGACATAAGGTGTCTCTTTTTGAAATTAACGTGGGAATTTTTAGATGCTCTTGGCGAACGTGGTGGCTTCTTTTAACGCTCCCTTGCCTGTTCTTTCAGCGGTAACAAGATGAGTGTCACACCCTTTTCGTCCCTCTTGATGGTTATGCTATTAGTGACATGCATCTCATTGCCTTGGATTTATGATGTATCGATCTCCATCTATCTAGTTCAACTTTGGCTTCTCGAGCCAATCTCACCAAGGACGCTTTCACAATAAAGAATCAAGCAAATATATTGAAGACCACAAGGCGAATAGGGATGATGATTCACTAAAAAATCCTCAAATATGTGATAATCGATATCCACATGTCTAGTTCGACTTTGGTTCCTTGAGCCATTCTCACCAAGGACGCTTTATAATTAAGAATCAAGCAAACAGACTGAAGATTGACATGCGAGGCAAAGGGAGATGATGATGGTCCAAAACAAATTTTAGAGCGCTGCATGGTTGGCTTGATTGACACATGTATATGTAATTGTCCTCATTTTTTCTTTCGAAACTAATATACTGTCAGGTAGAGTTTGTTGTCATTTATGTCATATTTGTGAGATCGATTGCATGCTCCAATGAACATGATTTTTGATTGGTGTCCAAATTAAACCTATTGCATGAAATTAGATAGCCTTAACCTCTCTCCCTTCCCTTCTACTTTTTATGATTTGCACCCTCTATAAATTTGTTGTAGTTTTGATCTGGTCAATTTGGCCAATGGAATTAGTTAAAGGTAGGACGTTTGCCTCTCTACTTTTTCCTTATAAAAAGAAAAAATGAAGCCCTAATTTTCTATTTTTATTAGTACGACTGGTTGTTGTTGTTTCTTTTTTTTGAAAAGAACAAATGAGAAATTAGTAAAGAGATATAATGATCTTATTACTCTTATATTCTTTTAATTTTCTATATTTAATATATGCATACTATTTTTTTACAATAATTTAATATCTTTGATTGTATTCAGCATGGATTCTTTGAATTAATCTTAAATTCTTTTCTTTTTCTATATTTAATATATGCATACTCTTTTTTATAATAACTAAATATCTTTGATCATATTTGGCATAGACTCTTTGTATTAATCTTACATTCTTTTCTTTTCTATATTTAATATATGCATGCTCTTTTTTACAATAACTAAATATCTTTGATTGTATTTGGCATGGACTCTTTGATTAATCTAAGCCATTAGATCTTCATAAAATCCAACGGTCTAAATTCTTCTCTTTTTTAGATTAACGTGAGAATTTCTATCCTCTCTCGGCGAACGTGGTGGCTTCTTTTAACATTCAAATATTTATATAATAGATGGTCGTCTATTGTGCGTTTCAATCTTACCCTTTCCTTACAAATGGATGCATGGATATGTGCGGGCGCGCGCGGTTTAAAACGTACTGATTCTTTGCGAGTTTAATTATTTGACTACAGTTTGAATGCTTCTTTGTCTATATATGTAATATTGAAACTGTAAGAACACGCATGCTTCTCCTTCTTAAATGATATAGCGGTGCTCTCGCAAGCTTTTCAAGAAAAAATATTCGACTATTCTAGCTAGCCAAACCAGGAGTAGTATTATTGATGAGCATGCTGCAGGCACCAGCTAGATGTGCCCAATTTTTCTTTTAGAAAAATAGTCGCCTTAATCTGCTTTGATTCTCCATGCATATATGACGATGCATGCATATATGTCAAAACAAACGTGAGCAATTAGGCACTAACTTGCTTCTCATTTAGTTCATTAGATACAATCATCAGTATTGTTTATTCTATATCTATTTGTCGTTCCAATTTAGTTTAATATTTGGATATATAAAAAGTAATAATTTTAATCAACGATTTAACCTAATAATCTTACTATTACTAATTGGAGGCTCCTTTGAAGTCTCCACATGAAGCCACCTAGAATCCTAGGTGGATACTCTAAAAAAATAGAGAAATCCTATAAATTCTCACAAAAATCAGAAACATCTAGCCATCAATCTAACAACTCTAATTATAATAGTCATTGGATCTGTTATCTTTCCTTATAAATTACCCACCCCTGGCATTAAAAAATAGACTAAAGTAACCTCCTAAACATATATCTAAATTACCCGCCCATGCCATTATAAAAAAATCTAAAGTAATCCCCTAATCTTCATGTAAATTACCCACCTATGCCATTACGATACAAATAGGCCCTAAATTTGTATATAAATAATTTAATTATTTCATTATTAGAAGTTAAATTACTCCTAAATCTGAATTTAAAATATATAATTATAGTAAAATATTAAAGTATCAATATAAAAATCTAAATTACAATTTCTATCATTATTAAAATCATTATTTATACAAAATTCTACCCACGATGTGTCACCATATATTTATGTATGATGAAAGAGATAAGACTATCAATTCACAAACAAATAGTTCAACTAAATATATATATCGAATACATGTGGAGTCGGGATGCAAAATGAAATCTATTGTAACTAAATAATGATAAATATATATTTTAGAGTATGTGTTAGAATATTTAATTGATGAAAAAGACCGTGAGATACGCAATTATAATTATTGACATCATTCTTATATTAATTTTAATTAGTCCGTGCGGGAGCACGGGTTGATATGCTAATATGTATAAATTGAGTACGCAAACAAATACTCCATTTTTTATTCGAATTGTTTTTTGTACGAATTAATTAGCTTGCACTAAACACCTTATAAAAACATGCTTGCACACGGATAGGAGGAAATTACAGACATATAAAACAGATAAAGTTTTTGCAACTAGGATTTGGTAGAATTATTTGCATTGGAGCTGAGGATCCAGGTGGGACATGGAATCTTGATTAGTCTATGTCTACAAGAAAACTACAAGTATGGATATCAGACACCATACGTGTACATACCAGGGATGCACAAATATAATATCTGTAAACGCACCATGTACCATATTTCATGTCGTCTACAGTACTAACATAAGTAACCTGTCCCTTTTATGCATTTTTCCTATCAGAGCCCGTGCAACACTGATGGAAGAACTGTCCCATCACCACTGCAATGATACAATTGAAAAGTAGAAAAAACCGGCAAGAAAATCAAAAGAAAGAAGAGGCCATCACTCCAGATTATCCTGCATGTAGTCATGTCACGCAGCTGCAGATTGGAGGCATGGAAGGAATTGCACATGTACCCTCTAAAAACAAATCCGCTCTCGTTGATCTTGTTTTTTTTTCCAAGAAAAAAATCTTCGTCGAACACTGTTGATGACCAACCGGCCTTATGTAGAGGCTCCCCGGATCTCAGACATGGACACCGATTTTTTATTTGAATTGCGCTCAAACTTGATATTTAAACGAATGTTAATATATTATTAATTTGTGGGGTGGCCAAAATTCTTACTGAGAACTCAAACTCTGATATCATGTAAAAAAAACCTAAGCTGATAATGGAAGATAGCAACATGCTCAAACTTCTTCAATATAAAAACCTACTACTTCTGCGTATCAATATTGGGTAGACGAACCTCTACATTTTATATTTTAGACAAATATCATGAACAATGTAACTATTGTTTGACAAATAGAAATTAATAAAGTTACTACGCGGTGGCTTTCTTAAAAACACCTATTACTTTTGCATGCGATAGCTTTTTTCCGCAATATGGTATACCGCTCATACTCTTCTACGCTTGCCGCCCCTATGAGTGGATACACTATATATTATCCCTCACCATATTTGAACACATCAAATGTTTGAACACATACATGGAATATTAAATATAAACAAAAAACAAAACCAATTGCACAGTTTGCATGTAAATTGCGAGACGAATCTTTTAAGCCTAATTGCATCATGATTTGACAATGTGATGCTACAGTAAATATTTCCTAATGATGGATTAATTAGACTTAATAAATTTGTCTCACAGTTTAAAAGCGGAATCTATAATTTGTTTTGTTATTAGTCTACGTTTAATACTTCAAATGTGTGTTCGTATACTTCAAAACTTTACAACAAAAAAACTAAACACACCCTAACCACTTGTGCATATTAGAGTTTAGGAAAATCCCAAGAAATAGTAAAGGAAGGAAAAAGCAAGGGCCCTTGTTTTTATTTACTTTCCTATATATCCCTCTCAGACTCTCTCACTCCCTCTTATTCTCTTGCTTAGCTAGGTATACCCTACTACACCTATTATCTCCCCCTCAATAATGCCTGGCTGCCTGCCTAACAAAAAGGCTAAAAACCTATCCCCTCCATCCCCCTCACCCCCACCCTCCCATCCAGCAGCACTGCCACCGTCAACTGTTCATCCACCTCCACCAGAGCTTCGTGCTGACTCCCAAGGATGACTTGACCACCTGAGCTGCTGCGCGTCAGAGCATAGCATTTCTTGGTATCGGCGGATGGATGGATGACTGGATCACTCACCAGGAGGTGGATCAGAAGAGAGTACTAGCTAATCACTGCCAAGATCCCAACACGCGCATGCATCTGTAAGCTTCCACGCTGCAGAGAATACTAGATCGGGCGCTGCACATTCCGGTACGCATCGATCTCTCTTCTCCTCGACTTCCTCTCCCCTCTTCCTGTCTTGACCTAGCCGGTCGCTTCAGAGCTGTTTCTGTGTAATAGATCAGAAGCTCGCATCAGAGCAAGGAAAATGATGCTTCTTTGTTGTGTTGCATTTGCCGATATGGTGACAGCCGCGCGCGCGGGATGGATCACCACCGCCACCACCACCACCATCACCACCATCACATGATACCGGGCCAAGAACCACCGTCCGCGGCTGACGGCGGCGCAGCCCCGGACAGCTTCTTCCTCGGCCCCGCCGCGGCCGTCATCTTCTCCGGAGGCGCTGGGGCGTCAGGTGCCGGCTCGTCGTCGTCCGGCGCTGCGGCCCTCGGATCCTCGGTGGGGGGAGGCGGCCCGTCGCCGTCGCTGAGCCGGTACGAGTCCCAGAAGCGCCGGGACTGGAACACGTTCGGGCAGTACCTGCGCAACCACCGGCCGCCGCTGTCGCTGTCGCGGTGCAGCGGCGCGCACGTGCTCGAGTTCCTCAAGTACATGGACCAGTTCGGCAAGACCAAGGTGCACACGCCGGTGTGCCCTTTCTACGGGCACCCCAACCCGCCGGCGCCGTGCCCGTGCCCGCTGCGCCAGGCGTGGGGCTCCCTCGACGCGCTCATCGGTCGCCTCCGCGCCGCCTACGAGGAGAACGGCGGCACGCCCGAGATGAACCCCTTCGGCGCGCGCGCCGTGCGGCTCTACCTGCGCGAGGTGCGCGAGACACAGGCGCGGGCCAGGGGGATCAGTTACGAGAAGAAGAAGCGCAAGAAGCCGTCGTCGGCGTCGGCCGCGGCGGCGGGGCCGTCCTCCGAGGGGAGTCCTCCCCCGGGGCCGTCCGGCGGCGGAGGTCCCGACACGTCAGCATCACCGCAGTTCATCATGCCGTGAGTTTTTTCTCTAGCTAGATATACTAGGTGATCCATCGCCATCTACATCCATTGATCCATCTGAGCTAGCCAGCAGCGGGACTTGGAGTTCTTGTAATGCCCTTGCTGGTAGAACAACAAGGCTTAGCCATTGTTTTCTGCGTCTTCTTCTTCAGTGGCAATAGCATTTTGCATTTTGCAAAAGATCTCTCCCCCCTTTTATTATTTCCCCCCATTTCATCAGTTGAATCACTGCGTGAGTACTGGTTTAATCGCCGTTATTTTATTCAGCTTTCAATCGATTGCATTGGTAGTGGTTTATCCTTTTTCTTTGGTCTATTTAATTTGCTCCTCCGGAGGGATGCAAACTTGCAAGAACAGTTTGAGATTCCCACATAGCCCGTTTAATACTCCTAATTAGTGGTCAAATGGCCCCAAAAAATTTTGCCCCAAAAATTTTTGGGAACTAAACGGCCCCTATATAGCTGTTGCCGCATGCATGGCATGGTGTGGAAGTTTAGTTTGCAGCAACATTTTTTTTTCATTTTGATGAAAAGTTTGCAGCAACAATTGTAAGGCTACTATAGCTATGTAGCTTGCAAGTAAGTAGTTTGGTTCTGACGATGCACAAGCCAGCAGCTTAACCGGCTTGCATTGCTATTCATCATATTGGCAGAACAGAAATATAATGCTCCATTATCCATTCATGGACAGCTGGTGCGGTTCATATTTCCTTTCTTAGCAGAACAAAAGGGCAATGCAATGCATGAGCCTGAGGAGAGGGGGAGTGCTACCTGATTTGAAACATATCTAGCTAGTTGCTAAAGCCAGGAACAGCACATATATGTTTGGTCTCCTTTAATTTGTGTCTCTAGATCTGGAACACATGGCAATCCATATGTGTGTCAATTCCTGGACAACTAATATAATTCATGTCTTGTAACTTCAATAAATATATATTTATTCTTCACTTGATCTTGCAATTGCATGTTTAATTAGTTCGCTTTGTGATTGGTAATGTTGCAAATATTTTCTATTTGAAAGATCAAGCATTGTTGCAAATATTGCTTGATGGTCTAGAACTTTCCTTCTTGTTATTTGCTTTGCGTGGGCATTGTGGTGGTAGTGCTTTGAACCGTAATTCGTAGATGCTGACTGCTGCTAGTTCCACCCTTTAAAATTGCAATGGCCAAAAGGGCAGCCCACAAGAAACAAAGAAGGCAAGCAAAAGAAGAAAGAAAGGGGGAGTCTTTCGAAAAAGAGCAAGAGATAGAAGACACGCAGGAGCTGAAAACGTATTGGGGTTCAGTTGGGTGTGTACAATCGGGCATGCAGCGCACCTGTTTTAGCCCATGCTTTGATGCTTCTCTGACTGCCATTCCTTATTCAAGTTAGAATTATTACTGGATCTAGCAGCTGGCTTGTTTTCCCTTCACTTCTTTGTCTCTTCCTCTGCTGGGGGTATATATAGTATTTATAGAACAGACAACATTGGGGACAATCTTTTATACAGATTTTAATCATGCACTTAACTGGGGAGAAACTACATATCAATGCAGCGTGTGTGGTTAAAATGAGTTGGGAATTGCTAAACCTCACCTGGGCATTTTAGAGGGCTCCAGGACTTGATTGTGCCTGTAATTCGTGTTCAACTTATGGATATGTCAGGTATATATTTGAGGTAAGAAAAAAATATAGTGTTTAAGGTCTCCTAGCGTTTGAATTTTTATTTATACCTCAGGTAAGTTTACGTTGGAATTAGAACTACTTTACATAGGAGTTATAATAACTTTTCTTACTTTAACCAAAAAGAATAACTTTTGTATAATTTTTAAATAATGTTGGTGTAGGTAAAATTTTGTTGGAGACACTAAGAATAACGCCTGATCTGAATTTATCTACTGTACTTAGTCAAATAAAATCTAAGCCATAAAACGCTCGAGTTAAATATATACTGATAGTCCAAATCTTTGTTTATGTCCAACATTATTCTTTTTGTTTGAAAACTATATATATGCAAGTCTGTTGTGACTGTTGTTTCAGTACCTGCATGCATACATACATCTTATTTCACATCGTCTTCGTTCTCTCCATCCCCACGTATCATGATATGGTTTTATTGCATTGCTACCAGGAGGCAGCGCGAGCACAATCAAATTCCTGTTTAAACAGTTGATGGGTCTTGAGCCTTTCTTAGATTTTGCTTGTCCCTTCATAGCATAGTTGAGAATGTAAGCCACCATCTTGTGGTGTAGTTGAGGCCGGTTTTCCCTTATCTAAAAAAATAGCATAGTTGAGAAAAGGTTTTGATATATGGGCCGTGTATATAGAAAAAAACTGATACTATCCATTCCCCTACTTTGATAGGATATTTGTGTGTGTGTGTGTGTAAGTGCGTGTAATTATAAGCCCTTCACCACACACACGGACAACCACAACGTAGCATGTTATTAGCTACTGTTTTTAGTCATGCAGTAACTAAAGTTTTGCGAGATTAATTAACAACCCAATATGTCTCTGCTTTCACAATTAATTGCTTGAGTTTTAGTCTTTTTTCTCGAATACATAGGAGAGTTGCGCATCTTTGTATTAAGAAGGAAAATAGAACATTTTAGTAAGCTGGCCAAGCTCACGCTAAGACACTGGGCACATAGTGCTCCTATGACAAGAACAATCCAGCCTTCTATAAATAAATCTTAGAATTCTATAGAAATTAGAAATATATGGCCATTGATAATTCGGTACACTAACCATTATTAACAATAATACTTCCTATATTTATATTTACATGTTGCATTAGGTTTACCTCAGTCAAACTTTACCAACTTTGACCAAATTTATAGAAAAAATTTATAGCATATTTGCAATACTAAATTTATTTCATTGAACTCATGCACAATGAAATATGTGTTGATAGTGCATAGTGCATATGTTGGATAGTATAATTGTTGCTATATTTTCCTATAGACTTGATTAAAGTTCGTCAAGTTTGATTTAGGACAAACTAATAATACAATATGTAAATAAAAATAGAGATAGTAACAAACAGTGAACCAAAAACAAAGGAAACATATTAAAGCCTCCTATATATATAGCCAATTAAATTCCATGATAAGTATTCCTTTATAGGTACCCTTCAGTTAAAGAACTGTGGTGATGTTTAAGTAACAATTGTTGAGTTTGGTGTGTGTAAACGCTTGCCCGTGTGTGAGAAAAAAATTGACCTTGGGCTAAATTAACATGATTTCAAGTAGGTGCTTCGTTGGTTTGTCAAACAAAATAAACATGAGTCGTTAAGCTCTGAGAACAAACTTAGATTGGTACTTCATGAGTATAAATAGTGACTAGTTTTGGGATCGTGTTATGTGTATAGAAATGGTTGTCAGGATTTGCCTTAAAAATGATCAGCCATGTACACTCGCAACCTATTTTTCTTCTTTTTTTTGCGAAATAAACCTATTTTTCTTCTTGACTCAGTATTCTGTAACAAAATGGAGCTGCATTAAAATATCCCTAATTTTATTTTAGTATTTATCTGATTGAATTTTAATTCCACCACGAAAAATCTCTTTTTTCGGAAAAGTAAAGATTTGATGTCAAATAGTAGGATTAACACTACTAGAACCCCCCCTAGGTACATTTTGTATGTAACGCCACTTAAAAGCGTTTCTACATTGGGTTGTACACACGTATATTGATACGATTTTAGAAACGCGGCAACATGAGACTATATTTATTACACTTTCAACGTCATAAGGTATGTAAAGATGTTTTTTTGACACACTATGAAAATCATCTCAATTTAACATGGTGTTACACACGCTTTTAATCGTTGTAATCATCTAGATACATTGTAAAGTGCAACAAGTAATTGTTAATATGGACCTAAAGACACTTCTTGACATGATACTTAAAATGCATCAAATTGATACATTGATAGACATGCTTTCAACTTTGTGTACGTGGTACGCATGATTTAAGCATATCAAAAAACATTTCATAGGCCTGTAAATATGCTATTTGGGATGATACAAAAGATATTGTATATGACTCTCAATTGAAATTACTTGATTAGCGTAGTGGTTTGGATGTTTGGTTTGGAAACTAGGGGTCACAAGTTCGATTCCCAACCCAACTATTCATTTTAACATTCAATTTTTTAACATTCTATTTGATTTTTTTCTTCTTGCTAGCCTTCTACATGATCGTGTCTACATTCCTTAACATGTAGTTAAGCGTTACTATACTGTGTAACAACACCAATAGACATGATTTACATGTCTCTATTAAAATGTATCATTGTGTGTATACATGCATCTAGCGTATCTATGAAACGTCTTTCCTTACATTTGACACGCTTAATGAATTCATCTCTACGAAGCCTGACACGGTGCATACGAAGACGCTTCTAACACGCTTTATGAAAGCATGCCTATATGGCTATAGATACAAAATAAAGCATGTCTAACTCTAAATATAGCGTAGCTATAGGGGTATTCTAGTAGTGTAACTTTATCCTATAACTGCATCACATCGAAGTGACAAGCAGTGGTGCTCAACCGTATGTATACGTACCATTCCACTCCGTCGGCATCGATTAGAGCTAGTTGTCACGGTAGTAGCTATCAGCAGCAGGTTCAGCATCTGGAACGCGCTCGAAGGACAAAGCTACTACTACTATTCAACGAATAAACCGGTGGCAGCTCAATCTTACGAGTTACGACCAAGGTTAACCTAACCGGTAGGAACCGGTCCGGTTTGACCGGTTACCGGTCAAACCGGTCCGGTCCGGTTCCGGTTTCGGCCGGTACCCAACCGGCCAAAATTCAAATTTTAAATTTAAATTCAAAAAATAAAAAATTCCCAAAAAATTCCTAAAAACACTTCAAGGTGTGATGAATCTAATGGTGTCAAATTTTCTCAAAAATTCATTCATTTAGTATAGTTTGTGAGAATTTAAAGTTAAATCAAAAAAGAAAAAGAAAAAAATGGGCCGGCCCATGAAGGCCCACCGATCAAACCGGTCAAACCGGCCGGTAAACCGGTTGCACGGGAGCTTTTGAATTTCAAACCGGTCAAACCGGCCGGTAAACCGGTCGGAACCGGTTGCATGGGAGTTTTTGAATTTATTTGAATTTGGATTTGAATTCAACCGGTTTCCACCGGTTACCGGCCTAACCGGTCCGGTAAACCGGAACCGGAGGCCGGCGGTTACCGGTTAGCGGTCGGATATGTTAACCCTGGTTACGACTAGTGTGCCGACGTACATGTGCATCCAATCATGCATGTGCCAAAACACAAGGAACATTTCCTCAACAGAATTCGAGGCAACGCTCCCGCCAGTTGTGTGCACCAAACATATCTATAAGCAAGAAGAAGTCTTTCACAAAAGAAAAAGAAGAAGTTAAAGAAAACTGAGGCAGACCACTGTAAAAGGTTGGCCCACATGGCAGCGACCAGTCAGACGGGGTTCATCGGCATACAGCATATTGTTTTTATTTGCTTAGCAGCGGTTTGCTAGTACCAAACACTACTAGCTGTTGGCGACCAAGATTAGCAGACCGGTCTGACCGGTGCCCATAAGCGGTCTGACCGGTCGAACCTATTTTAGGTCCGGCAAAGCGTCGACCGGTCTGACCGGTGGGTCAGACCGGTCTAAATGGAATCCGAGTACAACTAGCTTAGAACTTTTTGTAGATTTAGATCTGTAATAGAATTCTTTGCGGGATAAGTCCACCCTACCCTATAAATATAAAGTGTCACGGCCGATTGAGGGTATCCAATTGATCAAACAATACAACTTTTATCTTTTTATTTTCTCTTGCCCTAGCTTTTCCAATCTACTACATGTTGTTCCTCCTTCGTCTCTACGTTAATTGAGGGTGTTTTAGGTGGCCTGCAGACCCTAGAACAACCCTGTGTGCGCCTGCCCGACGGGTCTTCCCGGGCTAGCGTTCACAGGTTCGTCACCGATCTCGCCAGCGGTGATCGGTGTGACCGCTCTTTGAGACCGGTCAGACCGGTCTGTGCAGCGGCGCTGCACCACGCACCTCTGCTTGCTGCACGTTCGAGTGCGTTCGTGTGTTGACCCTAGTTTGCGTCAACACTAGCCTACACAGAATGCATACATGTCCACTCTGCAGCAGAACATGAAGTACATGGACCGTCGTCTCGCTCTGACCAACTCGGTATATTAAGGCAGCTGTTCGCGTTAACTGGTCCTGCACATTTCTCATGCACAACCAACCAGTAAGAAACTTGGTTCTCATGTGCCTGCATCCTGCAGCCTCTGTAAAAAGTATTTGGCTTAAAAAAAGCAGCAGAACTAGAAATGACTTGTTCAGCAAAGACAGCAAGGACACCACAAGAATTTCGAGACAGGGGAATATTTGTCTCCGCATTTAGGAACAGAACGGTATATACGGTCAGTGGGTGAGGTGTCAATCATCTGAATCACATAAGAACAACCAGATTGTGGCAAAATCTTATGTTATGGAGCATGGACACAAAGAATGCAACGGAATGAGCAAGCCAATCTGCCTGGTCCCGTCCCAAAAGTTTCATGCAGTCAAAGAGATTAGGAGTGTCCTATATATTTAGGTTCGTCAGAGCCACTGCTTGGCAATCTCATCGTCCAGGACTTGGCAGCCTGTTTCCTCGAGCTCTCGTACGTCCGGACTGCTGCTATTGCTCATCAGTAGACTCCGTAGGGCTCGCAGCTCATCGCGGCTGGCTCGCTGGAACAGCCCCCTCAGGAGCGCAATGTGCGGTGGACCCTGAGGTGGCGGCATATATGTGCCGAGTACTCTGTGCTGATCCGATCTCTATATATCCCGCCCCTCGATTGCCTGAAAGGAATTCAAATAATGTTTCAGTTTGCACAGATTCAGTTAGACTCCAAAAAATTAACAGAATAGGGCAAGCTGCACAACTACATCGTTAACAAGCCAGGAAGGACAGCAACCCAAACATTTCAAGATCATCAACTGATCCTGGAGGCTGTAGTGTAGGAAGGCTAGCTCTTCCCATGCCGAGTTGCTTCCTTATGTCCATATTCAGCTTCTCACGGACCATGAAGCTCCTGGCCGAGAATTTTTTTCCATGAAGCTCAGGAAACAGTTCTTGGTAGGAGTTGCAGCAACGTGCTAGGCAATTTGGCTAAGTAGAAATGATATAGTTTTCAACGGCAAGCCTCCTAACTCATATCTGCAGGTTATATTCAGGGGGACGTAAGATTCTGGTCTTAGCTGTCTAAAGAAGAAGAGAAGGTTCACATGAAGAATAATTGTCGGGTGATTGAAGGGACTAGTCATGGAACTTTTTGGCAAAAGGGGCTGGAATTTTAGACCACGATTGACAAACTAGCGCTGCTGCTTAGTTTAGTTTGGTCTGATCTTCCATTTTGATTCATCTAAACTATTATATGTTGGTTGTTAGTGTTTTGCTAAGTAGCGATATGCGTACCGCATCTCTGTATGGTTAAACTGTAGCCTCTCAGCTGTGAGAGGTCAAGGCTGGATTTTCCTTAATAATCTAAAAAAAAGGTCTTATGGAGTATAGCAGTTAACTACATTGCACATTGGGCTGATGTTGGCCCTACAGCTTCCCCTGGTCTGGAACAACACACGGCCCACCCACTTACTACTAAACTACTAGTTGGAAAGCACACGGCCCATTGTGTATATCTCTGGGCCCGCGTGGGCTCCTCTCCGTCTGCTTTATTAAGGCTTTCTTTGATGGAGCAAGTGGCAGGCAGCAGCTTTACTAGGGCCGGCGGTGAAGCAAGAAAAGGAGAAGGCGTAGAGTAATATAGGGTTTTACTTTTAGCCAGTGTTTTAACTTGAAGCATCGGCGAGTGATTGCATTTGATGGGCGGCGACACGACACCGCCGTGAATGCAAAAGCAGCAGCAGCAGCAGCAGCAGCAGCAGCAGCAAAAGATAGGCATCGCAGGGCCAAAAAGGCGACGCACTTTTACATGTGGATGTGGCCAGTCAAAGAGGCGGAACTCGCCACGACTGCATGCGCGCGGCCGTAAAAGGCTAGCGGTCGACCGAACGAACAGGCCGCCGGCTCTTTCAGTAATTAAGATACTGCTTTTCCATGGAACGTTGCATCAAAAAATCAAACTCCGGCAGCGGCATGCAGCCGCCAACCCAACGCTCTCACATGCTTCATTTCATTTGGTAGATCAAGCTGATTCTCTGTACGTACTGTTCAGAACAAAATTCAGCTGATAATTAGCGCACGGGTTGAGGCTAGCTAGTAAAGCTAGTTAAGGTCGCTTTTACTTGTCTCAGCATCCCGATCGAATCGATCGATATGGCCGGTCAACCAGTGAACAACAACTGTGGAGAGTCAATGTCAGGACCAGTCTCTGATCGCGAACAAACGTAAAGCTGCACCCAACAAGGTTCCATAGAGACTGAGTGCTACATATAATACTATCCGAATCAAAATAAAAAGAAAAACGTCATGATCTTCATTCTGAATTTCTGATGCGTAACATGTGTGCGCAACAGTGGTCCTACAATACGAGTATATATACGACTGAAAGGAGCGAGTTCGAAGCGCGGGGTGAAGGAAACAAAAGGTGTTTTGATTGATACATGAATGGGAGAGCTGGGAGGGGAAGGACGTAGCATGATCAGAAAAGGCAAGCTGCTAGCTAATAACAACAGACATGTATGGTCCTTCTATTCTGATACGACCATATATGTTGCAATCTTCTAGCTAAGCTAGGCCACCCTACCTAGCTAGCTAGTGAGCATCTTCATTCATATAATAGTAGTCAAGTTACAAGCAAGTATCAGCTAAAAGTAATCCAGTTGTACGTACGTACGTACGGTGTGAAAATGCATGTGATGTGATGACTGGTACATGCGTGCTGGTCACTGATGCATGCAGTACTTGTAATTAGTTCTTCAACGCCGCCGCACCACCACACCCTGTCAGTTATTCTCAAGTTGCAATTGCACGCTTCGCCTACGCCTAAGGATAGATTCAGAGAAATGGTTAGATCAGACAAGCAATGCTAGCTAGGGCCAAACACTGCACGCTACGCTGGCCAAGATTTGACCGCTTTCCTTTTTTCCTTGGAGTAAAGTAAAAGCGCGTCACGGTACGTCGTAGCTAGAGAGCTTTTGCCTGAACACCGTACCATCAGTTAAATAATAATACTCCTATCTATCTGGCATTTGAGAGGCCAGCAGTACCCGACGAATTAGTGGTCTAATTGTGCTTGCTTTGCATGGATGGATCGGTCAGGATTTCAGAAAGTGTGGTCATGGATCTTGCTGTGTAGGGCCGTCCCGGCGTTAGGAAAAGGCAGATGGCAACAGGAGGAACGGAACAAGGAGCAGCAGCTGATCGGAGGGGGAGCAGGGTTGTGGGGGCTGGGCGGCGCCTGGTGGGCATGTTCAGCGTAAGGCAAGGGACGGCGGCACGGTTGATCGATATGGCCATGCAGCATGCAGCAGCAACAGCAGGAGGAGCTAGCAGACACGGGCGAGGCACATGCACATGCAGGGCTGCTGGGCTGGCTGGTCTCTCTCTTTGCCCTCTTGGGTTAACCAGCCAAACCTACCTGTCCGATCTTGGTCTCTACCTGGTAAGTGAATAGTGATGATGATGCTATCAGTGGCCATGCATTATTGCTGGCTTTGTTAGCTGCAGCATCGATCCATGCATCACTACCGAGCTAGCACAAGCAATGGAATGTTTTCAGAATTGGAGATGCAGATTAATAAGACCCTTCCTCCAACTGTTGCATGTTTAACCGAATTAGTGCGAAATTGGGATGATCGCTGCAAATGTGCAGACAGCAAGTTCCTCAGCCAAATGCATGCATGGAACTATTATGTGTGTTGAGGCCGGCATTAATTGTAACTAGCTAGAATACTGCCATGGATGATGGATTTGACCTAGTCATTGCATACATGCACTCGTGTTAAGTCAGCATGTGTGTACTTGTGGAAGGAATGTCAGTATGCATCATTCTTTTCGGCGCCCTAACAATAATTATAAGGTAATTAAACAACAGTAGTGCAAATGACGGCAACAACTGTGACGAGGGACTATATATCCCCTTTTGTTACTTTCATTGGGTAGCTAGCATGTCAGTTTTCAGCATACTTAACGTAACTATCCTGCTTCCTCGCTCTCTATCAGCTAGATTTTTACGCATGTTTTGGTTGACATCGTCAAGTCCTAGCCTCAACCACGCGCATGTATGAAGTATGCATGCGTGTAAAACAGAAGTGCTGGCTGGATTTTACACGACAGTTAGTTACTTTTGTAAACATCATCATCATTGTCTCAAACTGTCCACAGATCGCTGTGCAAGCTAGCTGATCATTCATTATTTGTTCACATGCATATATCACCACCGCTTATACATGCATACTGCAACCACGAAATGTAAGTCGTTTAGGACATCACCTAGTTACAATACATATAGAACCATAGCTAAGCTAGCACTTTATATGTGATGGTTACTTTCTCCTAATATATATCTGCTAATTAATTTCCATCTTACATTGTAGATCAAGCTAGGTTTGAAAAAATGTTTGATTGACAATTTGAAATACAAGAGATTTGAAACAACTCAAGTGTATATATATATATATGATGCTAAAATTGTATAATTACAGATAATATACCAACAAAAAGGTTCCAAACTTAAGCTCCCCGGCTAACAACATAATAAACCGATCCACAAATATGTACATGAATCACAGAACTTCACCACAGCCTAGAGTCATGCATCAACCCAAACGCAACGAGCAACACTCCTAAATCCGTAGAGATTAACTACACGTATACGAGTGCATTAGATGCACAAGCAAATCTGCACAAAGATTGATCACGGACGAATAAAATCAGATAAAGCTGGTCATTAGCACACACTGCAGGGAGCAGCTATTAGCTTGCAGCACCGATATCACATCTGCATCAGGCTGTTGTAGTTGTAGTTGTAGTGCTCGTCGAGTCCTGCTAGGTCCATCAGCACCCCGCTGCCACATTGGTCGCCGGCGCCGGTGCCGGTGCCGTCTCTTGACCCCACCGCCGCCGGCGCAGCAAGGACGACGTCGCCGCCGTCGTGAGGCTGGGCGGGGAAGCTGAACATGCTGTTGTGCTGATGATGCAGGAGCGCCATGGCGGCGGGGAAGTCGTTGAGGGAGCCGGCCCCAGCCCCGGCGTGTTGATCGGAAGGCGGCGGCGGTGGCAGATGGTAGTGGCCGCTGCCGAGGGCGGGGAATGAAGGCGAGTAGCTCGGATGATCAGCGCTGCGAGGCATGGCGACGTCTTGGTCGCTGTCCATGGCGTAATCCATCGTGTCGGCCTTCTTCTTGTAGAAAACTCTGCACAGGACCCAGTCCTCCTGCACGCACGTTCACAGTTCTTCTTTAGTACTTTATTTACATGTCAGTAAAAAGTTGTAAAGAATCAAACACGTACGATTCTAACTAAAGCACTGTGAAAGCCGATGAATCATGCATGCATCAAATTAATTGAAGAACTAATTAATAGATCAGAGATCTAAATAAAGTTATATAGTTTCCATCAATATATATATCATCAAGTAATAAGGCGCGCGCACCTTGGGTGGTGTGTGGGGATTCTCCATGCGGAACTCGTGCATGACCCAGCTGGTCTTGATGCCGTTGGGGGCGCGGCCGCAGTAGAAGACGAGGGTCTTGCGCATGCCGACGACGGCGCGGCCGGCGGCCTTGGGGTTGTGGATGACGCGGTCCTTGCCTGTGGCCTTCCAGTAGCCGGACTTGGTGGCGCGATTGGTGCGCAGCCCCGTCGCGTACTTGCGGTCGCGGAAGCTGAAGAAGTACCACTCGTTCGTGCTCAGTTTCGCAACGTCTGCATATGAACACGAAGAACATCAGTAAGAACAAAGTACTTGGAATCATCATGCAATCAGTAGTAGAGAGCTAATTGGGGTAGAAATTTCAACCAGGAATGGAAATTCTTTCTTATCTTTTCCTCAAAACAAATTATTGCATGATTATTTTGGTGTTGAATACCGTACCAATTTACCCCCCCCCCCAAAATTGATGAACGCATAAAAAAATATCATATATACTAGTATTAATTAGCTGCTGGATTATTGATGCATGTCAAGAATAGGAAACTTGTATCAGAAGCAACACTACTGTTGCATTGGGATCAAATTAAGGTGCTCTGCTCTCTCAGATAGATCATGATTTATGTATATTTGTGAACTGATATATATGATTCCGCAGGACGCGGCTTCGTTCCCATCTAGTTTAGCAAGAATTAAAACAAACATAACTGGACCAATGAAACGCGGTTGCGTGCTTAATTACCCATTCCATGTCACGGCCGGAACTGATGATCGATCTAATCAAAATCAATCAATTAGCCAGCCGAGCAGCAGGAGATACTAGCAGGTAATTATATTGAGGTAGCTTGCATTGCTAGAGAGGGCCGGCCAGGACTAACTTAAATTAATTAACTATGTCGATCTTAATTAGTAGGGCTACGTACCGGGGAGCTCCCAGGGCTCGTGGGTGTGCAGATCCACCTCCACCATGGCCCCGCCGGCGCCGGCGATCCGCTCGTTGGCCACCTTGCTGTGCAGGTAGTGGCACACCAGCTCCTCGTCGCTGGGGTAGAACCGGAACCCCGGCGGGAGAGTCAGCTCGATGTCCCTCAGGCCCATGCCTGCAGCTGGCGGCCTAGCTAGCTACCTGCTGCTTCGACTTCGATGGATGATCCCTAGCTATGTATCTATCTAGAGATCTTTTCGATCTCCTGCTAACTTGTCTATATATATCTGCACTGTGATCTGATCTGCTGTATGAACCTATACGGTTGAGACACAAGCAATCTTACTTGCCTATCTGCAGCTGGCTATATATGATCTGCACATGCATATGAGGAGAAGAGGAGGTAGAAGGAGGTGAGGTCTAATGAGGAGGAGTAAGAATTATTGGCATGCTGCTGCAACACACATGATCTATACCATGCTGTTATTGCTGTAGCTGGCGCTTGTGTGACCTCTGGTGGCTGGTAGGAAGGGAGTATATATAGCTTGGTGCTGGGATTATTTAATTAAATATGTAGAGCAAGGAAGAAGAAGAAGAAGAAGAAGAAGAAGAAGAAGTGTAGGGGAGCAAGCAACAAGGGTGGTGCTACTGGTACTGGTCTAGTACTACAGGGCCGGGCGGGCCGGGGTAGCTAGAGCGCGAGGACGGGCGTGAACCGAGCTATCAAATAGCTTGGTAGCTAGCAATTAGCCCCGGCCAGCTACGCGTCGGTGTGATCGACCGATCGACCAATCGACGGATGCAGCCACCGCTGACGATGAGAAGCCAGCCAAGCCAGCCGCAGGGACCGGCCGATGGCGAGAGCTATGGCAGGGCTTGATCGATCTCTACAGGTAGGTACTGGCAGAGAGACGCTCGTTCGCACTGTTGGCCCTTGATTTCCCTGTCGCCGCCGCCGGCGCCGGGGCAGCGGCGGCGCGGGGGATCGGAGGAGGATGTACGCGTGCGCGCCTGTCGCATTCGCCGCGGCTTTTCCTATCCCGCCGATGCTTGCGCCGCACGAACTCGAGCGAGCGATAGGCGGGGGCGGGGGATGGAAGGGAGAGGTGGAGGGAGGGGAGCTAGCTAGAGAGGAGAAGGGACGAGACAGGACGGGGGAGGAGAGGTGACCCAGGCTCACAAGAAACTTGTTGGCTGGCTGGAGAAACCAGCAGCCCCGGCCCACTTGATGTGCACATGATCTATATGCAACAGCAACATATGTGGCACTGTCAATAGAGACACAATTGGCAAACAGGGTTAGTGATCGATCTTCCCCTCTCAGTCCCCGGCCGGCCCGGCCTCATCATGCATGTGGTGTCCAACTCTGGGATCGTCGTCAGAGCTGATGCTAATTAAGCTAGCGGTTAAATTTGCTTACAAGTAAGTGCATGTGCTTGTACACATCATTTATGCTACTAAATGGCGCCAATTATGGTAATTATGCGACCCATCGAAAATATCAGGTAGGAGGGCGCATGTCCAAAGGAACCGAGATCGAGATGATGCATGCTGTCAGCAGCAGCTATCAACTAATAATTCAGGACTTGAAGTACCCATTGAGATATCCTCTTAGTCTAATTTGGCTCTTGCCGAGATAATTGCATGCGCAAGTGCAATGAATGCAGCGGGTGCAGTACAGATTAAAGGGGATGGAGGAGATTTGAGTTAAAGGCTTACTTAAAGGCAACTGTTGAGCATGTATTACCTTCATTACTCATTAGGGCGGGCAGTTGCTGCAGCCGTCATAACCAGAACAGTAGCCCCCCACCCGACATATCCGGCCGTCAGAATCAGAATAAAAGGAGGGCGATCGATCATCAGGTACAGTACGTGTATTAGTGATCAGTGTAGATCATCGTACGCCATCTACATTATTACTGATGCAACTGCGCAGGGTATGTGTATATGGTTGTTGCGAGCTTAACGTCGTCCCTCTCCTCTGGCCGGTTGCATGCAGTACTCAATTCCAGGCCGATTGAGAAGAATTCAGTTGAAGCTAATACCTGCTGCAAGTTGCTAGCTAGCTCTACATATATGCAGTCATGCAGATATATAAACATACGGCGCATGTACGACCTTGCAAGTACGAATTAAGTTGGAGTATCGGAATTGAGGTCATATTTAGATCCAAGTGCTAATGGATAAAAGTTATAAACTTAAGTGCTAATAGAGTGGACTAAACTTTAACCAAGATTTAAAAAATTTATCATATTTAGAAGTGCTAATACGTGCTTAGTTTAGCACTCAACTTTAGCTCATCCAAACAGTGCAGGGGTTGACGATGCAAGTTGGTAGCTAGCTACTGATTAATTAATCCGCATTACCATCTTACTATTACTAATTGAGGCTCTTTCTGAATACTCACGTGAAGCCACCTAGGATCTTAGGTGGGCACTCTAAAAAAATAGAGAAATCTCAAAAATTCTAACAAAAAACAGAAATACCTTGCCATCAATCCAACAACTCTAATTTAATAGCCATTGGATCTGTTAATTTTTCTAATAAATTACACACCTCTACCATTATGAAAATAGACTAAAGTAACCCCTAAATATGTATCTAAATTACCCACCTCTGCCATTATAGAAAAAATTTAAAGTAACCCCCTAATCTTCATGTAAATTACCCACCTATGCTATTATAAAAATAATACAAATAACCTTTTAAATTTGCATATAAATTATCCAATTATATGATTATTAAAAGTTAAAGTAATCCCTAAATCAAAATCAAAATCAAAATCATATAAGTATAATAAAATATTAAAGTGCACCAATATAAAATTCTAATTACTAATTGTATCATTATTAATATATTATTTATGTAATTTGTCTATATAAAGATACTACCCACAATATCTATCATCAATATTCATATATGATGAAAAAAGATTAAAAAAATCAATTCACAAATAAATGGTCAATATACCAAACAAACATGGAGGTGTGATCCAAAATTAAATCTATTGCAGCTAGATAATTATACATATGTATTTTAGAGTATGTGCTAGAATGCTTAATAAATGAAATAGGGCATGAGATAGATAATTATAATTATTAGCTATAAGCCTTATTTTATGTTAATTTCAATTAGTCCGTGCAGGAGCATGGGTCGATAGGCTAGTATTACTTAATCCGCATCTTGTTCAAGTTACAGTTGATCGCCGATGGTTTAAATCTGATTCAGGGTCAAGGAATATATATATGGTGCGACTGCAATTTCATGGCAGTTGGGATAACTAACTTCGCCAGATAGAGGACGGGCCGGGTGACGTCATGCAACACCGGAACAAGGCGGAAAGGGATTAAGAAGGGGGTGATCATTGGATCAGGGAAACAATTAATCATGCTGAGGAATAATATATATAAATAACTGATTAACAGACGCACAAGCTAGGGACTGATCCAAGCACTGATTGATGGACGTACTACATAGTGATATATATATATATATGTATATATATATATATATATATATACATATATATATATATACATATATATATACATATATATATACACCTATGTGCTAATCTACACCCTAGGTGTAGAATAGCATTATACACCCAGCATCCAACTAGCCACCCAGTCGGCCCACCCTCCCCCAGCTAGACCCGCTTGGCCCATCTTGGCCCAGCCCGCCCCCAATACCCCCTCGCCCCCTCACCAAACCCACCCCCGATCCCCCGATTCAAATCACCGCGGCAGCGTGAGCGGGATGGAGTGTGGCGGACCCGAGCGGCGGATGCACAGCACTGAGGCGGCGGCGGCAAGGAGCGTGGCGCGAAGGTGGCTTGCGGGGCGCAGGAGCTGGGGCGGCGTCGAGTATTGGTGCGCGGAGGCTGCGTCGGCATCGAGCCGCGGGGCACGGAGGCTACGGCGGTGCGGAAGCGGCGGAGGCGTCGAGCAGCGGAGCGTGGAGGCTGCGGCGGCATGGCGCGGAGGTAGCTCGTCGGCGTCCTCGACGGTCGTTCCTATTCCCACGTCAGGCCCTTGCACAGCGGCCGCGGCGACCTCAAATTGCGAGGGGTGCGGGCTGAAGGCTTCCCTCTCCTGCGTGCCTAGCGCTCCCTCTCCTGCGGGGCACACGCGGTACTCCGCCACCATCGCGCCGGTTCCGGCGGCGGCGAAATGCTGTGCCCCGAGGGTGTGAGCGGCGGCGACGGGAGTTCGAGCGGTCGCGGTGGTCTCGAGCGTGCCCTGCTGGGCATCGAGCAGGCCTCCTCCCTCCCCCTGTGTTCCTCTATGCTCAGTTTGCTCACCGCATGTTACTCTGGTGAGCAGTGTGCTTCTAATTTTTTTCCCGAATCCTCCGATCTGAAATTGGTGTGCATATATGTGCAAATCGAGCAGTAATCAGGTTCTCTGATTAGGCAACCCATCCTGATATGCTTATTCAGATCTTCTAGTATCAGATCTTCTCTGATTTAAATGCTGATGCTCAAAATTGATTAGTTAGGTCAGCAACTACTGAACTACTGGATCAAACAACGAAATACTAGACTACCAAACTACATAAGATTGAATAGAGCTTCGTAAGTAAAACTACTGCAACTAAAAAAATACTGAGCTCGTGCACTTTTATATTCAGTAACTCAAATTAACATAATTTTATGCAAGCTAATTACTGAACCATCTAGAGTGGATACTGATCTGGATTTATATCACTAATTTGTTAGGTTTCATAATTAGTCTAGTAATATTTTCGATTACTGAGCGCTGACGATCTGAAGCGAGTACTTCCTCTAGTAGTTCCGGTAAGCATTTTCAGTTCAGTAATTTGTTATTGCAAGCATAGTAGTTGTTTGATCCAGTAGCTCATTACTTTATTATTTCAGTAGTACTAAAATAGTTGTGTTAGCATCTACTAGTATATGTAATTTTCAGTCATTACTAAACCTTTGATGCTCTGAGTTAGCATAGTACTACAGTAGTCATTAGTCATTACTGAACTAATGGATCAAATAACGAAATACCAGAGTAGTGAACTACATGAGATTGAGTAGAGCTCAGTAACAAAAACTACTGAAACTAAACAAATTGTTGAGCTCGTGCAATTTTATATCCGGTAGCTCAACATAGTTTGAATAGGCTAATTACTGAACCATCTAAAGCATGCCCATTTTTTGTCGATGATTACCGAATATTTTGATGCTCTAAACTGTGCCCAATGTTGGCTAGGTAGGATAGTAGTTTTTATTTGGAATTAGTATCAATAATTTTTAGGTTTCGTGGATAGTCCAGTATTTTTTATCACTAATGCTTGATGACAAAGAACTAAACCTCAATTTCTTCGGATATGGGGTCATCCTACCGCTCTCATCTTGGGTATGTCTCAAGTAATCTAGTGATACTTACAAATATTAGTAATCCCTTGGTACCCTAGAATTACTTGCGTATTTTTCAGTAATACTCTGTAAACCAGTAATACTATGTAGCACTTCAGTTATTCTTAGTAAAGTAGTAATCTAGTAATTCAGTATCATGCTGGTCTTGCTAAGTTTTTCTCAATGATTTTTTTAGTTTTATTACTGGCGGCAGGTTCATGTGGGCATGGCACCCCCTTTCCAACTCTATCACCTCATGCACATGACAGTGATACTACTGAACATCACAAGGGAGTGGGTTCCAAGTGAAGATAAAGATGCCTCAAGTGTATTTTTAAGATTCTTTTTGAAGGCTACACGATACAATTTAATCGTGAATAATATGTGTAAATTTGTATAGTCACCACCGAACAATAATATATGCATATGTTTGGATTCAGTAATCCATAGGAAGCTTTTTATTTTTATATTATGCACTTCTCCATTATTTTCCTTGTGTTGCTGGTGAATTGTTATTTCTAGTAACACCGTACCCTTGTACATGCTTGGATTCAGTAAAAATAAGATCCAGTCATTCAGTACTTTTTTATATACAACTCTAGTAATGCTTATGCGTATGTAGATTCAGTAATCAATAGATCCTGTTAATCAGTATTCCATGCGGGCCAGTAATTGTTGCAAATTTGAGGGGGGGAGGAGGGATGATTTTTATGTGAATTCAGTAATTTGGATGTATATATAGCCCCTGTGTTTTGATTCAATTACCAAGAGACTGGAGAAAAATATTCAGTTGATGTTAGTAACCTAGAGCGCCTATTCAGTATTTTATGTAATATGTATGTAGTAATTTCTTCAGTTATTCAGTATTTTTATTCATCCAATAAATCTATAATTTCTTTTGTGATCCAGTAATGCAGTTGTCTTATATTCAATAATCCAGAGCCACAATAATAAATATTCAGTAATTTAGTACTACATGTTCATCAACATTGCGTGGGACCTACATGTTCACCAACACTGCGTGTTAGTGTAGTAATAAATATTCAGTAATCTAGCAATATCTGTCCTTCTTGATGAGAAAACCATCAAACTCAACACACACTCAGTAGAACTCATATGCAGCATCCAATTACTCAAAGTAATTTTTCAATTAACGGTACGGTTGTGAATCGATTCAGTAATTTTTGTGAATCCCTTCGCATAGCCTTAGCTTCACCTCTGCTGCCGATCCCCACCTGCGCTACATCCCATCCGTGTTGGGCTGCGCCGCTGCTCCCCGCGGCCGCCCGTCTCGCAGGCCGCGGCTGCGTGCGCCCGCCGCCGTTGTTCACCCCGCACGGCCGTCACGCGGCCCCTCTGCGGCCTCTGCTCTGTCGCACACCCGCAGCTCCTCGGATGGGCGCTGCTGGTCTGCCCCACTGCCGCACCCGCGGCCGCCTCCCACGTGCCGCAAGACATCGTAGCGGCCTCCTGTGCTTGCCAGCTCCTCCTGTGCCCGCAATTACTGAGAGAGAAGCACAATTAACACCTGAATTTGCTGCTCCCGTACGACTGGATGCCGCTACTCCTAGAAATCCCCAACGCCGCACGTTCCTCGCCGCCCAAGCACGTCGCGCCGCCGCCTACCCACCAGCAGGCCCACGCGATGACCGGTGACCGCGCCGCGCGCCACCGTCCTCGCCGGCCTACGCCGCGCCACCGTAGCCTTGCGCATGCCTGTGCGCCGCCGCTACCCGCCGGCCTGCGTGCCGCCCGCAGCCTCGCCGGCCTGCACGCCGCCACTGCCCCTGGACCCTCGACCCTCGTGCCGCCAATTTGAGGAGGTCTCGCACTTGCCGCTCGCAGCTCGTGCTCGCAAACAAAGAAGCTGGGCAAGGTTGGGTGGGTCGGTCAGTTAACTGGGTGGGTGTTGGGCTGGTTGGGTGTAGAATCTCATTCTACACCTAGGGTGTAGAATAGCGCTACCGTGTATATATATATATATACACACACGATAAAATTTAGTGTGTATTGCTGAATCCGGATTCTGCTGCCGGCAACTCTGGAAGGAGCTAATAAGGTGTCCAATCCCAATCACTCCAGACAGCGATGCCTCTCTCTCTCTCATCGATGTGCTGGGGTGCTGGGAGAGGAACACAAGCAATTGCAAGCTCGCTCATTAACGGGAGCTGTCAGGTCCATAGGGCATTGCATCAATCTTGCGATTCGAGTAGCTCCGAAAGATTAACCGGGGAACACACGGATTCCGACGTCTCCAGCCATTAATGACGGCTTAGCCAGCGGGCCAAGTTTTGCTTTTCCCCACCTTGATGGGCCTGACCTGAAACCTTTTGGCATCTCTCTTCGATCTGTCCGAAAAGGTAGGAGAGAGAAAGAGAAAAAGAAATAAGAAACTTAGATCGTAGTACTAATAGATAGATAAATCTATCCTTCATCTGAGTTGTGCTGATGCAAACAAGAATGAATTGTTCAGCATGCACGCATGGCATAAACAAACAAGTCCTAGCTAGTAGCTGCTAGCAGCAGCGGGGTCGCCAGAAACAAAATTCTCCAATTAACAAAGGTGTGGTTGCGAGAGGAGAATCTGATCCACGCAGAGTCTCCATGGCCATGCTGCAGCTGCACGTCTGTGTTCCATCACCAAAGGGCAAAGAATAGTCATGGACGCCATCAAGTGCACGAGAGAAAATATATTTCAAGTGGAGAAAGGCCCAGGCCTCTCTCTATGAACAGTGCAACATATACTTGCAGGAATAACTTGCGATCGAATGCCTGTATATTCTGGCTGTTGCCCATGATCCAAGGTCGGTGTCCGGTCGCCAGAAGAATATGCTGCATGCTCACACTGAGGGCTTGGTTTGAGGAGTAGCACAAATCGTAGAAATTTTGACTAATAATTAGGGATACTAAATAAATAAAGACAGTTTATAAAACTAATTTCACAACCCCTGCGCTACTTCGCGAGACGAATCTAATGAGGTCTTTGACCGTACGAGTAGAGGTTAGTTACTGTAGCATTATGGTAGCCAATCATCAATTAATTACCGTCATTAATTCATCATGAAAATTTACATTCATCCGTGAAAAATTTTTACAAATAAACTTTGTTTAGTACTTCATGCATAAAAAATTCTCTTCGTAGCGCTACTCGTGCTAGCGAAACCAAACAAGCCCCAGCATGGATCAGGCTAGGCAGGCTTGAATGCCTCCTCTGTCCAAAAGTTGGCAGATTTCTTGCCATGTATGGGTGCCGGAAACTTAGCTAGTGCCATCCAGGCATCGATCGATCAAGGCTGTGTTTAGTTCCAACACAAATTTTTTTTCGATGGAAACTTACTAATTTGAACTACTAAATGAAGTCTATTTACAAAGCTTTTTACACATATGGGTTGTAAATCGCGAGACGAATCTAATGATGCTAATTAATCCATGATTAATCCATAATTAGCGGGTATTTAATGCAGCATTATTGTTGCAAATCATGGATTAAGTAGGCTCATTAGATTCGTCTCGCGATTTACAGGTCATCCATGCAAAAGTTTTCTAAATAGACTTTCATTTAGTACTCCATGTATGTGTCAAAATATTCGATGTGATATTTTTTTTATGTGTTTACGGGGTTTACGGGTAAAAATTTAAACAGGGCCCAAGTCATGGTTGTGATTTATTTCAAGAGCGACAGCAGGGATAAGGGCTTGGATATGAGCATTATATTAGTGGAGGAGGAACGGAGTGTAATAAATGCGATCAAGGATAGATTCATCAGGCCTCTTAAATGGAACTGGCTCTTATATCCCTTTCATGCAAAAGAGAATGCGGATGCTGGCCTGCGGGCACAATCATCATGGGGCGAAGGCATTTTGCGCCCCTGATTCCAGAGAGATTTTTTTCTCCTGTTGTTTATAGGAGGAGTGACGGCTCCACACTCCATTTCTTCCACCGGTGCCTTCCTACTACGCAGACCCTATAGTGTGCCTTTTCAATCCTAAGAAAGCGACTGAAACCAAAAGTGCACCCAAATTTTAAATTCTCTCGCTCGCCTGAATATATATATATATATATATATATATATATATATATATATATATAAGACGATATATATATATAAATATGTTAGAAATATACAGCAGAACGTACGTCATGAGGCAATGAGTCTTGCCGGTAAAACAAAATGCATGCAGGAACTACGCATGTGTAACGTGTGCTGTCAGACCTTCATACTCCAACAAGCGAACGCAAAATGAGGATTGCATTCGGTGATTTGTCTCGCGCACAGGAAGTAAATCGCCATTGCAAAAAAGGTGATCTCCAACAGCGCATGCGACTCTACCACTCCGTCCCTCGCTCGGCCTGCGCCCCATCCCTCCCCCTGCGCCGCACCTCCTCTGCTCCCTCCCCCTGGAGCTCGCCGCCGCCCCCTGCTCCCCATCCCGCCGCAGGGCCAGTGTGGCGGGGAGCTCGAGCTGGCCTGCGCCGACGGAGGCGGGCGGGGAGCTCCAGGGAGCGATCGCGCGGCACGGCGGCGGGCGCGCGGCCCAGCTCGAGCTCGAGCTCCCTCGCCGGCGCGCCCCACCTCCGGCCTCCCTCGCTCCTCTCTTCCTCCGCCACCGCGTCCCTCCTCCCCGATGGCCTACGCTGTTCCCCGTGGGCCACGGCGACTCCCCACCGGCGGTCTCTGCACGGCGATTCCCTCCCCACCGGCGATTCCCTCCACCTGATGGCTCCCTCCCCGGGACGGCGGTCCCGGCGGCCCTCTGAACGGCAGCGGACGCCCGGGACGGCGGTCCCGGCGGCCCTTTGCATGGCGGCGCTCGCGTGCCCCTGCGTGGAGGCCGCGCGGGGCCATGGCGGAGCAGAGGCCGCGGCCTCGGAGCTCCCTCCCGGCCGGATCCGCGCGGGGCACGGCGGCGGTGGCCGGATCCGAGCGGGGCGCGGCGACTCCTCCCTTCCGGCCGGCCCCTCCCTCTCTGGCCCCTCCCTCTGCTAGCCCCGCTAATGGGTTAGAACCCGCACCATACCCAACCCCACCCAAAATTAACATATTTAGATACCCAACCCCACCCAACCCAATTAGTTAATTTCTCAACTCTAACCAACCCGCCTCATTATAAGCGGGTAACCCATAAAAACTCATGGGTTCTACTATGCAGAGGAATTTAGTGGTTCTACACTTAATGTGGAGACCACATATATGTCTAGCCACACTACTTTGCACAGAGTATCTGTCAGTCATATTGACTCATCTCTAAAAATTTCAGTCAATTTCGATAAAATTTTATAGTGTGAACGCGAGATTTTAATTTTAGGGTCCGGCTCTTGATGTGGAGCCCACGTGTAGTTCTAGCCACGCTGCTTTGCACAGAGTAGCTGGCAGTCGTACTGAGTCATCTCCAACAAATTTCAGTCAATTTCGATAAAATTTTATAGTGTGAACGCGAGGTTTTAATTCCAGGGTCCGGCTCTTCATATGGGGTCCACAGGTAGTTCTAGCCACACTGCTTTGCACAAAATAGCTGCCAGTCATACTGAGTCATCTCCAACAAAATTCAGTCAATTTTGATAAAATTTTCTGATATAAACACGTAGTTTTATTTCAGAGTCCAGCTCTCACGTGGGACCCGCATTTATATATAGTTATACTATTTTGTAAAAAATATCCATTTCAACCCACCCCAAACCCGCCTCAACCCGCATTTATATAGAACCCGCCCCGACCCACCCCATTAACTAATACAATCCATTTTAACTCATCCAAACACACTCCATTTCAAAACCCACCCCATAAAACTCATTTCAATCCAACCCATTAGCAGGCCTACCCTCTGCCGGCCAGATCAGGGGCGGAGCGCGGCGGCTCAACCTCAGGCCATGGAGGTCCAGCGGCGGCGGCGGCTCGAGTAGAGATCCGGCGGGCCCTCTCTCTCCCCCCTTCCTGCTACGGCGCGGCGGCCCTCTCTCTCTCCGGTTTTCCTCCTCGCCGGCCGCCTCCGTTCGTCGGTCCGCCGCTCGCCATGCCTCTGCCTCCAGCCCGCGCCGCACCTCCGCCTACGCCTCCGTCCCGCACACCAGAGCAGCCGCGGCGCCTCCGGATTTGCGTTGGAGGAGAGAGGGAATCCATTTTTACCTCACCTCTCTCCTCACAATGCAAAATGTATGCTGCGGTGCCTCATCTGTTGGAGATGAGTTTCGTGCGGCACAGTGCACGCCGAGATGCAAAAATGGCTTTGCATCGCGTTGTTGAAGTCAGACTGACTCCAACAAGACTAGGCAATTTTGAGAGGCAAATAGATGGTTGCCTCACGTGAACAGTGTAGAGGGAATCCATTTTTACCTCACCTCTCTCCTCACAATGCAAAATGCCTACTCCTTTGCCTCTTCTGTTGGAGACTGATTTTGTGATGCACAGTGCAAATGGAGATGCAAAAATGGGTTTGCCTCTCATTGTTGGTGTCAGTCTCAGTCTTAATATTTGTGCTTTGCTTATCATCACTAAGCGTAATCGCTCCATTTTGATCTGAGATTATTGCATTTTTGCAGAGCAAGATATGGTGTGCATAGATCCAATTAATGCCGCTGCATCATCATACTACATTTAAAAAAAATGCTATATCATACAGCAGAGACAGCGACAGCGTCGCGTTGATCAAGCTAGCCAGCCAGCTCTCGAGTATCTTCTGACTACTAACATTCCTACCTGACTAGTTAACCAAAGCTCTTCTCTGTACCACGAAAGAGAAGTGCATGATGCGGCGGCAGCCACGCATTTATTTGTATAGGCCTATAGCTAAGCATAATTCCATTTTCTGCTGGGTGATCTATCCACGTTCGAGTAGCAGGGTATCCTTTCCCCATAGAGGAATGTCTAGCTAGCTCGCCTCGAGCATGGACACAGGCAGCTGCTAGCTCCTAGCTCGATCGGGTCATTTTCAGCAGATCAGCCTGCAGGGTGATTAAAGACGCCCACTGCGACATCACACCCACTGTTTCGTTATGCTTGGGCTCACAAGTTTTTGGCTAGTAGATTATCATATGAAAAAAGAAGCGGATTTTCTGTCGTCGTGGCGTGCTGAAAAAAAAGGATGGGGATGGGTCGGAATAAGAATAGGATTAGTTTAGCTTTGCTGCTACATCGAGCAGATAAACAGGCCGGGGGATCGGAGGTAGAGCTTGCCGGCGCTGCACGCATGGGCGGAGGTCGTCGTGGCGGCGTGCCGCTGGCGAGAGGCGCGCCGGGGCGGTGACGTGGGAGGCAGCCGCGGCAGCCGCGGCAGCGGCAATGATTGGTAGGCTCGCTCGTCCGCCCCGCCGGGGGCGTCGTCAGCATATATTCCCTCGGCGACAGCGACCCCCGCTCGCCGCGCGCGCGCGCACAGCTAGCTCATCGATCGATCCCGGCGTGGCGGCGCGTCCGCTGCGTACGCGGGCTGGGGTGGAGGTGGAGGTGGCTTGGCGGGGTGGGAAAACGGTTGTCTGCAAGTAAGCTCCGGTGGCTGTGGCTTGGCGGGCCGGACACTGACCTGACCCGACCTGACCTGACCCGTCCCCGGCCCGGCCGGCCGCGTCCATGCCGTCGCACGCGCGCGTACGCCATACGTGCGAGGGCGCGACGTGTCCGCGCGTACACGAGCCGGGACCGACCCTTGCCTTGCTTCCCCCTCTATCGCCCGCCCCATGCAAGCTGATGTGGTGGCCTCTGCTGCTCGCGCCGGACCAAACGTGCATGCCACGTGTCCACGCCGTCGCGACACGACAAGAAGCCGCGCCTACACGCCTAGGGCTCCGTCGCCATCAGTGGCCAGCAGCGCCGCCGTATACTGCTGCTCACTTCTCTCCCCGACTCCGGCCCGATCCGGGTATCCGGGCCCTCGCCGGCCGCGCCCGCGCGCCGCGGTGCCTGGCCCGGCAAGGAACCGGCCGGGCATGGTCGCTATTGATGGGCTACAGGTACAAACCACTAGCTAGTAGGATGGAGCTCGCACGCACCGGCGGCAAGGTGAGCTGCATTGCTTACCGGAGCAAGATACGCGCTGCTGCTGCTACTGCTAGTGCTACTGCAACGCGACGTTTACGTCGTTACACGGAGAGGAAGAGGATGTGATGCATCGGGTGCAGGGTGATGCATGGCACGGACAGGGCGTCCTGCCAAGCCGCGGAGATCTAGGAGGCTGGATCCGGTTCGAGGGCAGGTCCCTGTCCCTGCTTTTGCTGCCCCCCTCTCCCTGTATTCATTCAATGCGGCCTTGCTTTTAAGGAACCCCTATAAACTGACGCAGCCTCGCCGCGAATTGATGAGCGCCCAGGAAACGCCGGGGGATCCAAACGAGACGAGACGAGAGGACGGAGAGCGACGCCAACTGCCAGCCGATCCGGCTCCGGCCTCCCCAGCCAAGCCGCAGGCCGCGCGCCTCATCCCATCCAGCGGCGACGACAGGGACACGCACGGGGATCAGCTGATAGCCACCCACTTGGCGACGCCTTCTCATTATACTCCCTCCATACCCAAAAAAAACCTGACGTTTAGGACAAGGTTTGAGTCAAACCTTGAGAATATAAATCATGAATAACTCTCAAGTTATTGAGTTTGAAAATATAAAAATTATATGAATAGATTTGTCTTGAAAAATACTTTTATGAAAGTATACATATATCACTTTTTGATAAATATTTTTAGAGAAATAAGAAGTCAAAGTTGTGTTTTGGAGACCGTGTCGCTGTCCTAAACGTCAGGTTTTTTGGGTATGGAGGGAGTATATTACTAGCCTATTAATCCGTGCTCCCGCACGGGTTAATTAAAATTAATATAAAAATGATGTCAATAATTATAATTACGTATCTCACAATCTTTTTCCTTAATTAAATATTCTAAACACATACTCTAAAATAAATATTTATCATTATTTAGTTACAATAGAGATTTCATTTTGCATCTCATCTCCACATGTATTCGATATATATTTAGTTGAACTAATTGTTTGTGAATTATTAGTCTTATCACTTCCATCATACATAAATACATGGTGACATCGTGGGTAGAATTTTGTATAAATAACAATTAGTAATGATAGAAATTGTAATTTAGATTTTTATATTGACTTTAACATTTTACTATAACTATATAATTTAAATTTAGATTTAGGAGTAATTTAACTTCTAATAATGATATAATTGAATTATTTTATATGCAAATTTACGGGGCTATTTGTATTATAATGGCATATGTGGGTAATTTACACGAAGACTAGGTGGTTACTTTAGATTTTTCATAATGGCATATGTGGGTAATTTACACGAAGACTAGGGGGTTACTTTAGATTTTTCATAATGGCATAAGTGGGTAATTTAGATATATGTTTAGGGGTTACTTTATTTTATTTTTATAATAGCAGAAGTGGGTAATTTATAAGGAAAGATAACAGATCCAATGACTATTATAATTAGAGTTGTTAGATTGATGGCTAGATGTTTCTAATTTTATGAGAATTTATAGGATTTTTCTTTTTTTAGAGTGTCCACCTAGGATCCTAGGTGGCTTCGTGTGGAGACTTTAAAAAGCCTCTCCAATTAGTAATAATAAAATACTAATGATACACGAGCCCAAGAGATCGACGAGCACCGGCTAGGATGGTTGTTGTATGCTAGGATGGTCTAGCAGCTCCGGCTATTTCTATTGACCTTCTAGGATGTTTTCAAAAAGCGGTTACTTTCTTCTACTTTAATTACAAAGATGCACAAATCTTTTACTTATATTCAATAAAAAAAGAGATTGACAAGCACTCCATCACGCAGGCCGGACGGATCGGGAGGGCTAAGAGCTAGCGGCTGGCCGGCGCGATCACGCTAGATTGCAGGAAAGATACCACCACCCAGGTCCAGGAAGGACGTTCTAACGCCTCCCGGTTCACGGGCCGGATGCACTACCAGATGCCGCCAACGATGCTGTCCCTCGCGTGGATGCGGCCGACATGCTGGTGATGGGACGGCGGAATCGGCCGGCAGCTCACTCATCGCGCGGCGGCCGCTGCTGCAGCTGCAGGCCTGCAGCAGGGCTTGTTCATGGCACCGCACGGAAATAATGTGGCGCCCGGGAGCGCCGAGCACTGCTGGGAACTCGGTTTCAGAGGGGGATCGAGCATTCGAGCCCCTGGGGTCACAGGAACAACGGTGGTTCAACTAACTAACCTTACAATAATTCTGACAGCAACGCGCATCGATCAAACAGCGAGCGAGCTGGAAGAGACGACGCCGTCCGTGGTCCAGCGACAGCTACTCGGTCGATCAAGATCAGAATCACCGATCCTGCTGCTCGATCACGCACTCATCCCCGCCACACGAATTCTCACAGTTTATAACAAGTTGTGCCGGTTGTCCACTTCCTGACGGGTGGGGTGCTACAGCTCCGTCAGTAGCGAGCTTCAAAAAAGCATGTCCATTTCTCCAGATTGGATAGCAGGTTGGAGAGAGAGAGAGAGAGAGAGAGAGAGAGAGAGAGAGAGAGAGAGAGAGATGCAGATGGATAGCAAGTTCCGTCAGTAGCGAGCTTCAAAAAAGCCCTGCCCCCACTGTTTTCTGAAAGTTCCTGAAACTTGCAGCCTCAAAGTGGATGGCACTTGGGCACCCCCACTTTCAGAGGTGCAGTCGCAGATGTGCGATGCGAATATATCGGCTGCGCTTGCAAGCAAATGCCTCAGAATGCTAAGATTGGGCAAAAGATTCTGTTCCATAGACGACTGAGGAATGGGGATATCTATCTAGGCCTCAGTGGGCTGCCGGCTGCAGCAAAGAGCCAGGAGATTGCTTAACAGGGAAAGGTTTCTGTCTTGCCACCAAAATTGTTGCTTGGCATCAGCATCCGGCCGAGCTAATCATGCAAAGCAAGATCGTGCAGGTAGCTGCCCAAAACCGGATGATCCTTATCGCATCTAGTGTTTGTTCAGCTCTGCCGTGTCGAGATCAAGAAGCCCATAGATGACACGAACTGGCTGGTTTTGATGTAAGTTTTGTCGACCAACGGAATAAGAGGTCCGTCCCCATCAGCACCAGTGATGAATCACGGCAGTCCATATAAGCACGTGAAAAGTAGCAGAGAAAGATTCCTATTGTACACAAAGGAGATTAGTGAACAATAGCATTGCCACATGTTGGAATCGACCATAATGACCTGGTTTTGTGTTCAGAGTTTCAGATTGTTCTCACTCTTCTTTATTAATACATGAACGGCAAAACTCTTGCCGGTTCGTTTTCAAAAAAAAAAGAGAGTTTCAGATTGCAGAATCATGGCAGTGGTGGAGTCATCAGAATTCAGATCCTGACCTCCATCATTGCAGTTGCAGAGAAAGAAGAAGTAGCTACGGTAACACGTAATCCTATACGGGTGACCGTCCGGCGCTGGTTTGTTTGGAGCCGGCTGCCGGCCTGCTTGAGGAACCAACAGCTGCGTTCTCTCGGCCCATTCTCTGCCTTGCACGGAAGTTGGCCCATTGGTCTGAAATATGAAGGCCTAGACACAAAGCTGCTGTTTATCGTTTTTTTTTTCTGGACAGTGATGATATGGAAGTTAAAATTCTACGTGCCATCTCTTAATCTCTTATATACAGTAGATGAGATGATGACTAGTTGCCTACTCGTACAAGCCCTAACTAGGAATCATCACATGGAAACGCATCTCTGCACGTCCCATTTTGTAAGGGATGGAATTACGAGTGTACATACACTTGATAACAGTACATTAGTATACGTGCTAAACATACATAGAGGCCAATTAATTTGTTTTCTTGGCCTTCAATTCGTCCATGATCCACTCACTCTAAGGCTATTTCCAAGAGGTTAACGGATGTGTATTCTCCGCCATATGCGAATCGTTCTTGCAACGCAAAAAGAGGTCATATCCAGCAGCTCGCATACCCGAATGCGCATCTGAATAGAAAATATCTGTGGGCCCTACCTCAGCCTTATCTCATCAACCAACTTCTCCCTCGTTTATCTCTCTCCTCAACCAACAGTGTGGGCTGGAGCCCTGGTGAGCTAGATGCGCAGAGGAGAGAGAGTCCGTGAGTTTCCGTTGCCTCTCTCATACTCTCCTAAAATGCGATGCGGGATACGACACCTGCTGGAGTGGCTATAGTAGCACGCGAGCACGCAAAATGCGCATCCGCAACGAGATAAGGTAGCTGCTGGAAATAGCCTACGACCATCTGAAGCACAATCAATCAACCTGTCCATAGAAAAGACCGGCCCAAAACCAAACGTAAAAGAAGACCAGAAAAAAGAAAAAGGGCCCAAATAAAGCTCCCCGATCTCCAGCCAAACAAAAGCCAAATTCGAATTCGAAGGCATCCTCCAGTCGAACCGCAGCAGGCAGCAGCGAAGCAAAGCGATGCCGCGCCAGGCGCCACCCCACGCTCCCCACCTCAGCAGCCGTCGCGATCGTCCTCCGCCTCCGGCGCCGCCGACCTCGCCGCCTCCGAGTCCGAGGTGGGTCCGCAGCCGCCGGCGCCTCCGGAAGACGACTTGGAACGTCCCCCCGAGGTGCCTCCTCCCGGCGCCCGCGGCTTCCTCCTCCGCTGCTTCGGCGCCGCGGCGTCCCCCTCGCTGCCCTCCGCGTCCGTCTTCGCCACCCGCCGGTCGCGCCGCGACCCCTCGCCCGCGCCCTCGCGCCGCTTCGGCTCGCCGCCGCCCGATCCCTTCCCCCTCGTCCGACGCGGCCGCTCCGCCTTGCCGCCGGCCTCTCCTCCTCCGTGGTGCTCCTCTCCTCCACACCCGGCCTGCGAGGGCTCCGGCTCGTTTCCTCTGGCCGTCCCCGGCGAAGCCTTGAATTCGTTCATCTGCAGCAAGCCAATCGGAGCCGTTAGAGGGAGGGACAAGGAGCACGCGGATGCCGCGTGCGCGATCGGAGTGGAAGCGGCTACCCAGCTGGGCGCGGTGACGGAGTTGTTGTCCCAGCCGATGTGCGCGACGTGCTTGACATCCGTCGGGTTCCCGATCTGCATCTCCGGCTCCTTGGCATCTGCAACACGCGTAAGCAATGCAAGGTACGCATCTTACAACACCATTCTGTTCAATTCCCGCTGCATTTTGTTTTGAATTGGTTTGGTGGTACGACATGATGAACACCGTACAGGTGACTGCTGGTTCCTTTTGGATGGAACTCGAAATATTATATATTATGGCATTTTAGACTAGAATCCTTAAGCTTACCGAAGATCTGGGAGATGTAGCGGAGGCCCTTGAGAAGGCCCTTCATCTTAGCAGGTTCCACAGGCGGCTGCCCGCCCGCGGTGCCCCCAGAGGAATCCACCACTTCAAGTATTTGCGTTCCCCACCGAAGTTCAACTAGCCTTTTTTACAAGTAGGTCGCAATGTTAAGAGGAGAAGGAATATATCAAGTCGTAGGGGCGGATCATGGATGCATGACCATTGACCAGTGTCCTGTATGTCTAGTTTGTTTGTTGGCCAAGGTCGGTTGCCATTCTCAGAAATCTGTCTTTAAAAACTCAACATGAGAGGGAAACAAATCCTACTTATCGCCGATTGACAGGACAGCCTGAATATTCTGTTTAGATGGAACTTTGGCAGTTGAGGATGCAATAGATCAAGTCCCTGCTAACAATTATGACCATACCCATTGAATCAAACTCACATACCTAAGGAAGCAACATTCAAGGAGCGAGAAAATCAGGTCGATGGAATTTCATCTTCTTGGTGCCGTCTTCATTCTTCTGGTTGTAACAATTCTCTTGGCCTCCTATTCCTGCATGATCTGTCACTAATTAGCAGGATTCTAGTCCCCTCAAGAGGTCCAAGAGAGGCAGGCCAAAATTTCCTCTGCTTAGTTGGAGAAATGGAAGGGCAGAAAGTTGTTGCACCGATCTATTTATAGTGCACTATTTTTGGTGAAGCTTCCCTTGTTTTCAGTTCATCGCTACGTAGTCCAGCTTGAGAGGCCATGGTTCTGTTCGACAGCTCCGTAATGCATATGGCGGGAACCGGTAGTACAGAAGAATCAGGAAGGGTAATCTAGGTGGAAATGGAATGGAAAGTCTGGCAGACTCTCAATCGCAGCCTTTTGTCTATCATGCACGTTAGGACTGTTAAAGCAAGGAAATTGCTAAGCCCCCTATGAAACTTATTCTAGTCAGGCCCATACTATGTGGTATCAATTGAGATCCACTGCAACAAGATGATCTAGGCTTGTTGCTCACTGAGGCCCTTGTTGAAGGGGGCAAATAGGTAGGTAATCAATTGTGCACATTTTGGTATTTATACAGAAAATACAATAATTGCAGGTTTCGATATTTTTTCTTTTTGTTTTCCCATGTTCTCATTTGATATTAGGTCTGACTCAAATTCCTAGCTCAGCTTTAGCCTGCCTGATTTCTACTCCGATGGTCTGAAACATTTGAAGCAACAGAATTAGGAGAAATTTCAACTCAAGAAAATGAAGTGATAGGTCCTTGCGTATCTCCCACAAGTTGCCCACATACATACATACTCTCCTCCAAAGTACATCGTATTATTCGAACAAGGTGAACAAATTTCTTGTAACATGAGAACAACTGACGACAAGCAGAAAGAATCATGATGATTCTATTGTGCAATAAACATTTTTGTGTCGTGTCTTTACAAAACTGACATGCTTTCTTCCTTCTTCGTTTGCTAAAATACTCACATGCTTTCTTCTTTATTCGTTTGCTAGTTGCTACAATACTCACATGCTTTTTTCCTTCTTCGTTTGCTTTCCTGTTTGAAAGTCTCCATGTTTTCCTCTCTTTTGCGCAAATGCAATATTACAAGCAGGGTCAAAGAATTACAGTCCACATATAAAGAATGAAAAAAAATCTGTGGTACAGCTGTTTCTCCGATCTGAAAAAAAAAAGCCCAACCGATTGAGCTGTGCATGTCCTACGCTTTTACCTGAAGTCAGGAAAATACAGATTGTTGTTATTTTTAACTTTTGAGTGTGTAGTGTAACCAATAAGCAATGTCTAGGATTTATAAATGAAAAGAGGGCTCACCGTGTTTAGGTACTTCTCATGAATCTGCAATGCTTCTCTGCATGCCTTTTTTGCATCCAGGCTACCAGTGATTTCGTTTAAAATCTGTTTGCAGGAGAGACATACTCAACATAAATTCTATTCACCATCATCACAACCCAGAGAGAGAGAGAGAGAGAGGACCTTGACAACATCGTCTAGACCTTTTGCCTCACCCAGTAACTTCTTGTTTCTAGCCTCCAGAACACTAGCAACAACAAATATGGATAGAGGGATCTCATCTTTCTTATCTGCCTGTAAATTTTTCCGCTCAAACTTTCCACACTGTCTTAGGACACTTTCATCCTTTGTGGTTGCCTTGGATGTGTCAGTGTCACTCTCCAACATTGAAAAGAGATTTGGATTGTACTCCATAGACCACATGAGCTGCAACGTTTTGAAGCTGTAACAATAGTGCCTCATGCATAAACCAACTGATATTTCTAGTACAACTGGGCCTATATTTAGATGTATAACAGAAGTAATCCTTGGATAATAGTGTTGCTCAAATTAAATTGTTAAGAAAACTAGCTTACTGCATAGCCATTATGTACGCTGATTACTAGGAAATTTTTGTCCAGATAGCTTACCTCCCATAGGTACATCGTGTCCACGAACGAGAACTCCCTACGGAAAAGAACCATCAGCATTCGGAAGGCAAATAAGTATTCCCCTCCATCAAGATTTTCTGCATAAAAAATATTTCATCAGAGCATACATACTTGCACCTTTATTCCAAAATGTGGATATTGCTTTCTTTGAGCCGTCCAGTAAACATGTAGCTCCAAATGACTGTACCTAAATGTTCATGTAGCTTTGGATCAACAGACTTCATTATGGTTGATAAGGTAGTGAGCTGAGCTCGAACTCCAATGGAAGTAGAAGTACTTTGGAAATTTCCTCGCTGTATTTGAGAAGGTCCCAGGCTTACTCCAGAAGACATTAGAAGAAATATAGATATGTGGAGACATTTTCTGAGACATTAAGAAAGCAGATACCACATGCAACTGAATGGCTGCTATTATTCCAGAATTATAGATGCGTGGCCTAGTAGGTTGCTACTTTTCAGTTGATATCTATGTCAAATAGCTATATGCCGTTGACCGTGGTTTTTTCCCCCCAGGTGTGCTGCCGTTGTTTATATCAAATACATGTTCTTGCCAGTTCTCTGGCCAAAAATCCATGATGACCAATTAACACAGCTTTGACATTAAGCAAAGCACAAGCCAAATTACACCCACAGGGCCTACACAGTAGCCACGCTAATTTATGTAGGGGCCAAAAGAATTCTATCATGCTAACTATGTACCATATAGTAACCATCTTGATCTTCATGTTAAGTGCAGTTCTACAGTCATCTAACTTATCAATTGTGTGATGCTATATCATATATATACAAAAGCTTCAATTGAAAGTTTATTCTACAATACATATGTTAGCAGAAGACAATCAAGGAAGGATTTGTACATTAGTTTGATGAATATTAAAAGGTTAAGAATGTAAGGGTACTTACCACCCTGCGCATTAGACGTTCGAAACACCAAAAAGCATCTGCTTCATGTTCCAGAATGATTGATATTGGTGAACAAAGATCACTCATTCCTGCGTAAGAGGATTTAACAAATCAAACAACTTAATGTTAAGAAAGCCAACATGGTAAAGCATTGTTTTCTTTAACTAAACTAGCTTAACAGAAAAACATCTGTTTCAACAACTCACCCTGGCAATATCCGATGTCTTTATCAACCCATGAGTACACTGTTAGAATGTCCCACAACCTTGCCAAGTTCTCTTGACTCTCATAATAAACTAGTACACGATCGGTACGATTAACATCAAGACCTATAATTGAATAATGGAAAAAAATTAGATAAACGAAAATTATAGATCTTGTCATTGGCCTAATTAATTAGCCGGGGCCTAAGGTGGGGGAATGTTTTGGGCATCTAAAGTGCAGGCTAACTTCCCCTTGTCCCAAGTGCTGGCTTAATTACATATCATTATGGGTTAAGCAGGTTAAGGGTATTCCCCCTGTCTCTCCCCTCCCCCTGGACTCATGGCTGCGGGCTGTCCATTACAAGATGATAGGTATAGAACTATAGAAGATGTTCAAACAAGGGAAACAGTGCTTACCAATCTGATGTAGAGTTAGCTTCCATTGAACAACTTCTTTGGGGAGTGGTGCACCACTGGTTTGCTGTTCAGAGCCCACTGAAGAAGGCCTTGCCCCTCCATCTGCATTAGGGTCTTCGATAGGTTGACCATCCTCTGTTATTACAGGCATAGTAATTACCCTTCCACTGCCAACTGTTGTGTCCATTTCCCGGCACTTTGTTTTCAGTTTCTCATACTCCAGCCTATAAAAATATGCAGATAAGTATATTCCTTATCCGATAACATATGATGTGCAAGTAGACTTTAATAATAAGTGAGCTACATAAAGCAATGCTGAATTTCCTGAAGAATAGGAACTTGTCTTTCCTTGGTTATACAAAATGAAATACTGCAATAAAAACTGATACTTTTGAGACATGAAAAGAACTGCATGGTTAAACAAAAAATTGTAATAGCGGAAAAACCTTCGCTGCTGTCGCAATTGGTTGCGCTGTTCAGTAGTGCTTTTAGGGTCATAGCAACCCAGCAAAAATTCCCAAACTTCTCCTTTGATCGTTGGGTGGATGCCCTGTATGCACAACCAAAAATAAAGACTGTACCACGGCAGAATGAATCTAAGGAATAACATGACACAGTAATGATTCCTGCACAGAAAAGGAACGCATCTCCATAAAAGGGATGCACCATGTTGAAAAATCATCATGGAGAAGAACAAGAAGAAGCAATGTACAAAGGATTGTATTAGAGCACATGGTGTAACTTGGAAGGTCATAGGGTATATGGGGGTGCAGCCATGCAGGTAAACATGTTTACAGAGTTAAGTAACTAGAAGAAAGTAATGAATGAAAAATTCAACCCAATGAGAACATATGTAGCAAGGAGATTGAGGAATACATATAGTTGCCTGCTAGAGAAGTCATAGGGTATAGGTAAGTTTGTTCCACATTGGTTTAACTGTTAAACAACTATAATCTAGATTTTGACTATGAAACCTTGTGTTAACTTATGGAACAGATTAAGGAACTCAAAATATAAAAGAGCATCCAGTAGAAATTCCTAAACTTCATTTTGCATGAAAAATTGTTGATATTTTTTAACAACTTGGAAGAAGCCCCCTGAATAAGTGTTCTATACTTCAAGGATGCCGCTAACACAAAACACGCATGACTTCTGAGTGAGACATATAACTGAAATAGCCTCAAGGTCATGAACCTGGAGACAGCATGGCTTACCCCACGTTGGACTCTTTTGATCACTCCAGCTATGTCCAGGACACCTTCCTCATTATGGAGCAGCTTCCATCTCTTTGGGCTCAGCGTCAGGCCAGGCTGCCAACAGGGAGAAACAAAATGGAAGTGAATATTGAGTCAATGCGCTTCATGAATAACTATTAACTAGACAATGCACTACTTGATCAGTACACGGCACCCACTAGTTTCTCTAATTGGCAAGATCGCTCCGCCAGACAATTCGATTTGAGGTTAGGTAAAAGAGAAATGTTATGTCAAGAGAAATCAACTTTCGATTTCGATATTTCATATTCATAAAAAATCCATAGATTGGCCCAAGGCTTCTGAATAAACAGTCACCCATTACCTCACTAGATTGATTCCTCATTAGAGTCTAGTCATCTGGCAGGTTTCACTTCATTCAGTAAGACTAGCAGCTCATAACTGGATCTTACCCACCAGAAATTAGATCTTACTTCCTAAACATGGAACGGGAGAGCAGAAGATAAAAGGGAAAATAATAATCAGAAGCCATACCCGGGGCTTGAAGCGCGTCTTGGGCGCGTCGTCGCGGCAGTCTGGGCGGATGGGATAGACGGTGTCCGGATCGATCTGCATCTCCGGATCATTGTAGCAGCACGCCAGGAGCCTCATCTTGGCTGCCCAGGCGGAACCAATGAAAGATGCGAGGATCAACAATCAAGTGAAGCTCCTCGCACTGGGTACGAAGGATCGCAGCCAAGAACGGAAGCGATTCGGGAAATGTTATCCCTCTCTTCCTCTGCCTCTGCGGGCGTCTTCTCAGAGCCGAGAGAGAGAGAGGGCGGAAGCTACAACGGCTAAATTTGGGCTGGGCACGGAAGGGGATGAGGGAGAGGAAAGGGGAAGGGAGGAGAGAGACGGGAGACACAAAGAAGCAGAGACGAGACAAGTGCTTAGTTACCAGGTTGATGACAGAATGTGTCGATTGATCTCACTTAGATTTTGCTTGTTTGTTTATTTAAATTTGCAGATTTGGTCAGATCATTAGAGGACAAATCGTTATGTACAACTACTCGTGGATTCGAGAATATTTGCCCTTCATTTCCCTGGCTGGATATCAAGAGACGTGCGTGCATGATTAGGGAAGCTACGCGGCTTCGGTTTTACTGACAGCAATCTGTCCCGTCCAAATAGCAAAAATGTCCACACAGAGGAAGAACACAGGGACACGTTGTCACTGACTGGACCTCTGTGGATAGACCAATGTCATCACAAGCCTCAGTACAGGCTAATCAGGCCCAATGTATAGGCTACACAAACAGAAGAAGAAAAAAACCCAGCATAGTCCAATATGATGATAATCATGGTATATTTTTCAACGATCACCAGCACAGAAAGCTACCGCTGCCAACCCTAAAGCAGCTGATTAACTGTCGTCCAACTGGCAATTGATAGGCGGACGGCTCCTTTGGCAGTTTGGCAGAAATTCTAACATGCACACGCCTCCGAAGGAAAGCTGCATTCCAGCAAGCATCACAGATTCACAGCGAACAATTCGGATACGTGTGCAGGCTAATGTTTGGAAGCCAATAACTCGCATGTTATTATATTGTTTGTACATGCAGAAAAACCAGAACCTGATACTGGCACGATGCTGTAGCATGGAGCTTCATCGGTTCTTAAGAAACTGTTGTCTTCTGCAAGCTCAGTGAAGGCCTCTGAAAATGCACGGGACAATGCATCTGCTGCCACTGAGTGTTCTACCGAATAGTAGAACCTCAACATCTGCAGATTTCAATCCAGAAATGCTGATTAGGATATGAAGGTAGCTGCAATGTAATTATGCAACAAACATACCGTTATGCTGTCCCACGAAAAATTGTTATCCGTCAGGATCTTCACGATCTGGAAAGCACAAAACCTAGCCATAGCTTTCAAATTGTCCTCAGTGTGGTATAGCTGCCCAGCTGTAGAACATATCTTTGATGCAATATCACTTGTGACTGAGACCACAGCAGAACAAATTCTCCCACCAGTTATGTGGATCTGGCAACATGAGTCATGCAAGTCAGAGTATTGTGCATTCCATGCTTGGCTTGATGCTGGCTGCGTCATTCCAGTCTCCATTTCTCTAGTTGCAACTTCATCATCATTGGTGGGGACATATAAAATAGGTTTTATTTCCACACGTGCTCTGGAAAATGTGGGGGAAATCCATCTTATGAAGTTAATAATATAACTTTATTGCATGTTTCAAATATGTTAGTCCAAACTACATCACTTTCTTGCCAATATTTTGAAGTGACAAGATGCATACCCTTTTGGAAGATCTGGCGCAAATATATATAAAATAGTGGGATATGATCCAGTTTTTGAGCAATCCAAACAAGTAATATAAGAATTCTGCAATGTCTGTTCAACTTCGACCTTCTCATCAGATGTCAACTGTGCAGAGCAGTACACCAGAAAGTGTATTGCCGAGGAATAGATAGAGGAACTAAAGGCATTAGCCACAGCTTCACTATTTTGCAGTGCTAATTCTAGTTCAGCTGTTGCACCACCAGGACAGAGCTTCATCGTAGGAGGGTCAAGCCCCAGCTGACCAGCCATATACAGAATCTCTCCATACAGAGTTGCCTAAAATAAAGTAGATCAAATATTATGTCTTAAAAATCAGCATCTGCACCAAAAGAACAACAAAAACTCTCTGGAGAATTAAAGTACAGTTGTCATTCAACTACTTCATAGTCTACAAGCAAACCTTATATTGAGAAATGACCACTCCCAAGAGAATGGACCAATATTGCAATTTGGAGGGTGTATTTTTTTCGAAAAAAGGATAAAAAATACACCCTCGTCCAAACTGCAATATTGGAGGGTGTATTTAGTATTTTATTTGTAAAAATGAGACGAGCTTAGAACTTGCAACATGAACTCGTGGTATTAACAATAAGTATATCTTGTACCTGGCTATAAGGTCCGATGCAACTAGGAGCCCAGCAGGAGATGCTCTGCACATGTAGAACTCTCTTTTTCAACTCATTGGAAACTAGAACTTCCACATATGCTTTACCCAACCCAACCTGAACCAATGGCAATTCAATTGTACTGCGTGAAGGAACACCCAGGTAGCATTTCTTTTCTGTAATGAAGCTGACATAGACTTCATTGGCCAATCCAAATTCCTTCATGTTTGAAATGTAGAGGTGAACATATAAAACATTCACCCAACCTAACCCGTCTTCCTTGAGCTGATTATCAATTCTGCTCAAAACTGCTATGAGGTGTGCCTTCAGGCCTATTGATGCAAGAGAACAGTATAATATAACAAGGTATTCCTGTCAGGTGGAGTAAAGGACATCAATGTCAATGGAATAACCTAGGGTGAGAAAATGCACCTTCCGAATCTCTAGAGCAATCCTGAATCCAACAGCCAATGGAACGCAAATTCTTCCCTGTCTTTGAGATACATAGGTCTATATTGGTGTAAGCATCAACAGCTGGATTCAAGGTATATTTTTCTTCCACATCAGTGTGTGTGATAACTTCATCAACCTCATACACACAACTAGAAATATCTTGAGTGACAGAACCGTCCCCAATTCTATCAGAGGAATCTGGCTTGTGCTCAAGATGAAATGCCCGTGGATGAAGAATTCCAACAGAAGCAATGGAGTCAGCAGAGTGGAATATTACTTCATAGTCGTCGAGAATAATTCTTGCATTCTGTAATTACATGCATGTTAGGGAATAAGATATTGACATTGATCGACCATAACAAAATATATCCATTATTTCCAGTATTAAGGACATATATAAATGAGTAATTTTTTATGAGAAAGTTTAGAGTCTAAACAGTAATAACAAGTCATGTCATGTGACCTAATAGTTAGTTTACTCCTAAGCAGTCTAAAACAAGTGGCATCAGGGTTTGAGTTAGCTCCTCAAAGGTTCAGACTTACACAAAAGAGAGGGCAGTCAAGAGTCAGTGTTTCATATTCTCCACCTTCACCACAGACATTGATTCCATATCTCCTAATAGGGCATAAGAAAACAGAGAGATTAAAAGCCATGTATACATAAAAAAACTGATTCCAGTATTCCCTTAGAGAATCATGAGAAACAAACATGCAGATAAGGGTAAAGTGCAAAGCTAGGATTTATGATTTCATCATTTTATATCTGGAAACTACTCAGTAATTGATCAATGATCACAACAGGAAGCTAATACCTAAGATCCAACCAAGACATAAGATCAGGTCAGCTCAAGAAAACGCACATAAGCTCCAATAAAGGGACAAGAACCTCCTAAGTGGCCAAGAGACTTGTACACACATGGCAGGTGCTGGGCAGTGAGAAACGTACTCATTCATTTGGAGTAGATGACACTTAAGTTCAGCCAGTTCTTTACCTAAGTGAGAAGAAGGTTTCAACCCCAGTGCAGCAACCTACAAAGCTCGACAAATGAATCACTTATTATTAATGTGTTATCCCAAAATTATACGAGTTAATTATTGTAAACATATGAATACGTTGCATACCTTTACAATTATTGCCACAATGCCCCTTCTTATCTGTAAGCATTAAAGACCATAACAACACTGAGTGGACATGCTTTTTGTGATAGTTAATATACAATTATAAAAGAAAATGGATTTCCATGGTACCATTTCCTCTAGGAGCAAAGTCTGATCCTGCTTCCATAAATAAGCTAGCGAGACAAGGCCCAGTCTCGAGCAAACACTCTCAACCCGGAGCCGCTGGTAATCAGACGCAATTGCACCTGACGACACCGCACTGATGGATGGAATTTGCCGCTTAACCTCGCTCAATAGAGCAAACATATCTTCCACTTCATCTCCTGCCGTAACATTATATTTGAGGCCTTGATCCCTACGTACAACAATAGTTGAATTGATGGAACCACAACATCTTTTGAATATAACAAACACAGGCCGCAATGTCTGCAGAGATAGCTTGCCTTGTGGATCCATGAATACACCTACGGAAGAGAGGCAAGCCCATGCATTTCGCGTAGCTCACGACAATCTGGTGCCCAACCTGAAGCCTCCCCGATCACGACAAGAAGCACGACCATCAGCAAGTATCCAGGTACCAGCAGCAAATGGCCGAATTACAGCGTCAACTGCCAGGAAGGGAGTTAAGTGCATACGGTTTGGTACATGTAGCTATCGAGCTCATCGACGCCGTCGTCTAGGGGGATAAGATTAGCCAAAGCAACAACCTGCGAGCAACAGCAAAGTTGAACAGGCCTCGTTTGACAAGACACGAAGGAGGTGGGGAGACGGGTGCATGGAGCTGCGTAGCCTTGCCTTGTGGCCGTAGTCGAGGCATCGCATCATGGCGAAGCAGCTGTCCTTGCCGCCGCTCACCAGCGCCACCACCTCCATCGCCGCCGCCGGTTAGGACCTCTCCCTCGAGAGCAGTGGCGTAGCTCGCCGGAAATTTTAGGTGGGGCAGAATCGTGCGAGGGGCCGGCCGTCGGCAGCAGGAGAGGATTGGGAGCGGCGGCGGCGGGCTGGTGAAGAAAAGGGGGCGACGCAGCGGCGAGTCGAAGCAGGGGACTCGGTGCCGTGCCGTGCCGCGCGGCTGCGTCGACGAAGATGTACTGGCGCAGGCTCGGGGTCGACTCCGGCGGCGGCGTCCTACCTTTTCTCACCCGGTTTCCCCTTTCTCGGTGCGGCGGCGGCGGCGGATTGGGAGAGGGAAAACCCCGAGGGCCTGCAGGGGGGAAAGGGAGCGTGGCCGCGAGGGGGCGGCCGCCGGCTTGCTGGGCATTAAGTGATTTGTGGGCCGGCTTGCTGGGCTAGATTGGAGCCCTCTCATTTTTTTTTCGTTAACAGCTCCGCCGTGTTGGTTAAAAAAAAAAAAAAACTCCTCCTTGTTAGTCACCGGCTGTAAAGCCTACAGCAGCAATGCCACATTAATCCAAGTTAAGCTTGTACGCTCCTTGGTTCTTGTAGCCAGTAAAGGACTTACCGATACGTCATGGCACTGCAACATGTAACAAAGAGAGCAGTTTTTAGAGGAAGACCCTTTTATCAACTTCTGTTGAATATGAGAAAATCCAGAGAGTTCAACAAGAAATGCACGAGAACTTGTCTCGGGAGGAAATGTCGCCAAGTCCAGCAAAAGGGTGAAGAAACATAAATATGTGAATCTTGACCACCCCTAAATTAATCATCACAAGGCTAGGACTTGGCCCTAACGCAACAGCAACACACACATTAACAACAAATTATTGCTATCTATGAAGCAATGATACAACAGGCCGGGGCACTACGAAATTATGGGATGCCCCAGGGGAACTGTTGCCAAATAGGAGGTGAAATCCTGTCATTTACAGAGTTTTCTGTTTTCTTCTCCCCATCATTTCCTTTTACCGCCACCCAGGGACAGAAGCTCCAGGCTGCGGTGGAGCGGCTCATCACGGGAGCCTCTCGCAACTGCTGCCCGTGAAAGGGAGGTGGCCCTTGACTCGCCTGGCGATGGGTTCACTCTCTGGGTGCTTGATGGACGACTGCCACTGTTGCTAGAGAACAACCTGCTTGTCCGGTTATACTGCTGCTCGCTTGGTTCCACAGATGAGCCTGGCCTGCTGCTTGATGCGATAGCTCTCCTTGATGCGCTGCCTGTACGAGAGGATGTACGAGGTCTCTCCACAGTCCTTTCCCCAGACCGGTCTGTGCTATGCATCTGAGAAAATAGGGCTATGCATGGTTAAGGTTCATGACATGCAAGGACTTCATGGGGAGAAAATAAAAACACCACAAACAGCACAGTTCCTAAGTTCATAGAGCATGCATGAGGCGAAGGCCAGTTTTACTTACGATTTCCTTTAATGACATAGATACGGTCTCACGTGGTCGCTGCGCATAATTGTCACTCTGATTTATAGAGCCAGTTGGATTCCTCCTACCGGACGCTTCGCCTGCTAAAAAGGGTGTTTATATGTTCAAACATGTGTGTAGTCTGTATCATAGCTGTTGCACAACTCTCAAAAGCAGAAGAATGCACAAACCTGGGGTCTTCTCAATCTTATCCATAGAAGGTCCAGCGGCTCCACTAGTTCTTTCACTTGCCTGGACAATGGCAAACGGATGGAATAAGCCCCATGAACTATACAGTGTGTATCAAACAGAAACACAAGACAATTACATACCCTCATCCGTGGGTTGGAACCTATCTGGGGATATTTCAAAATGGTCCAGTCAAACACATAATCAAACTGGTATCCTGCATTAGTAAGAACAATAGAAACAGGAGTTACAGACGCCCTCAATAGAAAATGACCAAAGGAACAAGATCACAGGGGAAACTATTGTTCCAAAAATCATACCTTCCCGAATGAAGAGATCGCGGAATAGTCTTTTCAGGTAAGAATAATCAGGCTTGTCTTCAAACCGCAATGAACGACAGTAGTGAAAGTAGGAAATAAACTCTGTTGGGTATGATTTGCAGAGTACCTAATCCATATCGAACAATATAAGAATGTATGTTTATTCTAGTTCACATAAATAAAGAATCAGCAAAGATTAATCTATAAGCTACCTCCACAGGAGTAAGCATCTTTTTCTCACTGATTTTGTCATATTTCTGTTTCTTGGTTCCTGCTTTCAGCCCCTGCCATGGTAGGCTGTTCAAAGGGCAAAAGATCAATGATGTGCTAAGAGTATTAATATGCTAATTATTTACAGAAACTTGCAAGGTAGAACCAGCAGCCAGATAAAAAGTTGGATGGCACTAACTAACCTGCCCCTAAGGAAGTACATAAGGACATAACCGAGAGATTCTAAATCATCTCTCCTGCTTTGCTCTGCATACAAGTAAAATCTAAGGTTAGGCAAAATCCTACTTGAGTAATCAGCCAAACGATGTCAGAAACTCACCAACGCCAAGGTGCGTATTGACACTTGCATATCGTGCAGTTCCAGTGAGGTTCTTGTTCTCTCTGCATATTGAAATGAGCATCATGTCATCATAAAACTACAGCAAGAACAGTACTGGCTTCATTGTCATTGAGAACGTAACTTCAAGCACTTTTTGCTGGAAAATAAAAGCATACCCGTATACAGTTATTTGCAAAATGAATTCAGCTATTCAGATGAGTAGAGTTCGCGAACCTGTAGGGGATGTGCTTGTGAGTCTGAAGATCCCTATATTTCTTTGCAAGCCCATAGTCTATTATATACACCTGCCAAAAAAAACTGCACGTTAAAGAATAATTGGACCAAGAGATCTTTATTCTATAAAGAAGTGTTCCTTTGAATAGAATATATTGCCAGCTATACAACTAAGAGACTATAACAAAATAAAAGGATAATGAATCCATAGTACATTGCAACAAAGCAAATGACATAATGCACTAGTTAACTACACCCATGTTTCGCCATATTTTGAGCTTTTTTAGGAAAAAGATAACCATATTATGAAGAACTAATGGCATTGAAGCACCGCAATCAGGAAGACCAGACCCCACAAGTACAGCACACGTGATGGATTCGAGAGGCAAAATGCATATAAAAATATATGCTTTACATTTTGACTTGAACAGCAAGAGTTAAGCGCATATATAGGATCGAACCTGATTGGCTTTCCTACCAAGCCCCATAAGGAAATTATCAGGCTTTATATCACGGTGAAGAAAACCCTTCTGATGCATGTACTCAACACGATTAATCTGAAACATGAGTAAGGAATGTGTTAACACCAGCAAAATTCACAGAGTAAGGAGAGAACAATCACGTTATCATGTTACAAGTTGACAACAAACTGCGATAAAGCTCAGAGATGAACTGGAACAATATTTGAAAACAAAGGGATTCTGCAGTCACCATTTGATCTGCAAGCATGAGCACAGTCTTCAGCGAGAACTTTCTGCTACAGTAGTTGAATAAGTCCTCAAGGCTAGGCCCAAGAAGATCGATCACCATGACATTATACTCCCCCTCAACACCAAACCACTTCAAGTGTGGAATGCCAGCTGTAACAAAGGGGAACAAAAAGGTCAACCCATCGCATCCCGGTGCTAGCACCTAATCACAAAGTACCATTTCAATAATTCTAACTGGATGTATGGGCTGTATAACATTAACTTACTTCCTCCTTGGAGAAGCATGTAGAGCTTCGACTCATAATGAAGCTGTGGGTGCTTTGTCTTCACATTTTCCTGTCAAATAAAAGCAGCAACAATGGAAAATGTTTCCACCAACCGAAATAGCTACCAGTATTGACAAATAGTACTAATGGATCATCAATTGACAGACATTTCATTTCTCTACATTCATTTTGCATCGTGTGATCTTATCATCAACTAGCCCAGTGCCCCAGTATAGCAAATTTTATCAAACTACGTTAAAACCAAAAAAACTGCATCCAAATCAGAGAGAATCCAATACCAGCTTGACAGCGACCTCCTCTCCAGTCTGCACATTCACAGCTGCAAGCAAGAACAGAAGCAAAGTTAGCATCTTTCTCCTAAAGACCCAACGAAATGGGGGGGGGGGGGGGGATATGTAAAGAAGGGATAGGCAGAGAACTCACCGAGGAAGAGCTCCCCGAACGATCCACTCCCGATCTTCTTGCCCAGCTTGAACTTGCCCCCGACCACATGATCCATCTCGTCCCGAGACGAATCGAGAAAGCCTCTATTCCCCTCTAGTCCGACGAGATCCGAACGCGCCGAGGCGGGCGGAGCCGAATCGGATCGGGATTCAGGGCGGCGGGGGCTCAGAGAGACCAGATCCACACAGCGCAGCGAGAAATCCGGGCGGCGGCTAGCCCCAATCGAACGAGCAAGAACGAATATGAACGAATCTAAATCGAGCCGAATGGAACGGGCGAACAAATCAACAGCGGGTCGCGGATCCGGAGAAACGGATACAAAAAATGGCTCCTTTCTCCAAACGAAATTCCTGGTCCTCGCGGCGAATTCGCTGGGAGACGGGGCTGGGGGCGGTGAGAGAAAAGGGGGAAGGGGAAGCGGCGGATAGGGGAAGGGAGGAGAAGAAAACGAAGACGGAGGAAGATGAGGAGACCTGCAAGGGAAAAGACGGGGGAGGGGATGATGATTACTCCCTCCTTCCCTGTTTATAAGACATACACGTATATCAAGATTCTAACCTTGTCATCTTTGACCAATAATTTGACTATTAAATTTTTATTTTTATAATGCAAATTTCATATGATTGGATTCATAATCAAATATATTTTACAATGATTATAAGTTTATAATCAAAAGTGATATAATATATGATAAATAAATGGTCAAAGTGTTGTTTAGAAGACCGTGTCATGTTCCACCATGCCTTATAAACGGGGAAGGAGGGAGTAGTAAATAGACACCAGCCGGTTAAAGAAACTGATTAAAAGGGAGCAGGTTCGCGCGAGCAATTGGACAGGTGCGCCCATCTTTCGCTTGTTCTGTTGCTCTTTTATTTTATTTTTTTGAAAAACTTGTTGCTCTTTTATTTTTCCGGCGCTTTATTGTTTCCTCTTTTTTTTTTGGTTGTGCTCGCACTCATTGAGACCGGCATTTTCTTTCTTTCTTTCGTGCCGCTAACTCCTCAGTAAAGCATTGGAAAGAAACAATTTCGGTTCACCATTGTGTTGCTTCAAGACTGAATCTAGAGAAAAAATAAAATTAGCTACGCTTTTGCAAATTAAACTTTTGAGAAACAAATTTTCTTCTTAGTTTCTTCTAAACTTTGTAAATACATGAAAATATGCTCCCGCACTTACTAGAGCAGTCATTAAGCTTGTGTAGAATGTTACTTCCGAATAGGTAAGGTCAACTCATCCACCACAAAAAAAATGTTGATTTCCACCAAATTAGCAAGTGAAAACATGAAGAAAACTACTTTTTGAACTCAACCTCAAAGCTTGTCTCAGAATCTAGATTTTGTGATCATGAAACTATTGACCGTGCCATCAAAAAAATCTCCATAGAAATGGTAACTCCGCCACCCCTAAACCAACTTTTCTCTCCCGGTTGAAGCATGCATGACGCCTATCATAATACTGTACTATCTTAGTAGAGAAATTGTTCTTATAAAAAGTTGAGGTATCAGGTATGTGTTGTTGAACAAACTTAAATCGGTCAAACCTACAGCGGGCATATTTCCATTTCCCATAAGACAACGAAAATGCTGTCCATCTCGTGCCTTCGTCTACTTTTCAAAATGTGTCGCCCACCACTCGTGTCCAATCCTCTGTACCTTTACCAAGGAGGGAATCGAGGCTTGGTTGAGCAAGACTTGCACCTTTGCATGCATCGTCCCCATAAGAATTTTATCATGCACTTTCTTTCTTTTCCAAAAACAAAAAAAAAATGGTACGATCTTGTTAGATGCGTTTTTTAAATTTCAAATTTACAATACGAATAACCTCTTTCCTTCACTCATTTTTGTTGTGTAAATTGAGCGACAAAAGCTGTTTGTAGCAAGTAGAGATGCTCAACATATTTCCTCTTTCTGCATGAAGAAAAAGGGTACCTTCCAGTACCATTTGTGCACGGATATTTTCTCCATTTCGTGTACCATTGGGCCCCGGCTACAGCGAGGCAATCAGCCCCAGCAGATTATAAAGAAACAAGATGAAATGACGTGGCCGTTTTCTTTTTCAGAAAACGAAAGGCACTGCAACACCACCAGCTGGAATATCTGAGCGGCTGGAGCCATCCCAGCCGTCGATCGGAACCATCCGACGGTTGGTATCGAGTGCGCGTACGGTCACCGAGCCCCGGTTGGTGCGCTGTTCCCGGGCACGGCCGCGCCACATGCCTGGGCCGTCCAAGCCGATGGGCTAGGGTCGTCGTGGGCTCGGCCACAGACGTCGCAGGTCACGGCACCGCTGGGGAGGGGACGGGACAGGAGGGCTGACCGTTGACGGGACGTGGCCGTGGCGTGCCCGGTGACCGACAGGTAGTCTGCACGGGAACCGCGGCGGCGCACGGCAACGGTGGTAGCTTCCACGCAAAACCCCTTCTCCTCGTTCCTGCCCCTCTCTGCAATGCTTTTACTCCGTATTATTTACAGCTTAGGTTTTCTCCAACCATTCCCCCATCAAACTCCCCCCAAACGTACTATTTACTATATTTTACTATCTCCCTCTAAAAAAATTCATCCCCCTATAACTCCTTCTCTCCAACCATTCCCCCCATATCTATTCCCCCTATATACTATCACTCATTAACTAACTATTTATTTAACGTTTTTGAATTTAAAAAAACATATATTATTTATACTGTCATAATACGCATTATTATCGTGTTACGGGGCTCAAACGGGATTAATATCGCAAAGAAACGGTGTGATTAGAGATATAGGGGGAGTTGAAATATAAGAGGGGCCGTGGGGGAGCCGTTGGAGGGCTTCCTCCGGGGACGTCTATACATAACGCGCGCGATTGGCTGCCGTGACGTCGCAAAGGCAGCTGGCCTGCCTCTAGTACTTCGATCCATGTCGAGGGAGAAAAGTCAGTGCACGATCCAGGTAATAATAAGGAAACGGAAAAGTAAACGGATCATTATTAGTGTGCAATATACATTAAAAATAATAAAATATTTCAAAATAAATAAAATTGTTCTGAAACAAATAAAAATGTTCTATAAAAATATAACATACTAATTTAGAAAACAAAACAAAATGTTCCAGAAACAAGACAAAATGTTTCGGAACAAATAGAAAACTCTATACAATGATCTAATGGCCTTGTTTGGCACGCTTCCTAGCGCTAGGAATAGTAAACTGACTGCTAATTACGGTGTCAAACAAAGTCAGTTTACAAAACCAATTTCAAAACCTCTGTGCTAGTGACTATAAAGAATCTAACGAGGCCTTTGACCGCGCGATTAGAGGATGGTTACTGTAGCACCACTGTAGCAAATCATCGATTAATTACCATCATTAGATTCGTCGCGAAAAGTTACACCTATTCCTAAATTTTTTTTGCAAATAGACTTCATTTGGTCTTTCATGCGGAGACTAGAAGAGGCGCGCTAGAATCCTAGCTCTTGCAACCAAACGAGGCGAATAGAAAAGGAGCCTGCACGACCTGGTTGCCGGTGATTGCACCGAGCACTTGGTTTAACGGAGTTCTAATCCGATTCAAAAAAAAGCCAAACAAATCGAATAGAAAAGTAGGCCTAGTGGGCCGAGCTTAGCCTGCGTCGCTGTACTATCTCGCTTCTGCGATAGGCTGCGTCCTATTAGCGCGCGCGATGAATAGAATTACCCGCTTCCTCCCCCCAAAGCTCCCCGTACGTGCGGGGGAGGGCCCTTTACAGGGCATCATTGGACATAGACTTACACGCCAGAACAAAAGCGTTTTCCTCGTGACACTTGGACTAGGAAGAGAAATAATCAAATAAGTAGCTGCTTGTGTAGACAATAGACAGAGTCGTCTCGATCTGGTCCGAGCCGATGTAGCACGATTCCGTCAGCGACACTGATGAACGTCATTACAATTCTGGATACAAAGTCAATGCTTACCAAGAATCCAAGATACAGTGAAGAGAATCAGTTATCAATCAAAATCTTTTTTAACAAATAAAAACATGCATGAGATTACCACAGATGTTCCCCAAGGGTCATCCCAAGTACTACAAATTGTCTGCAGATCACAGCACTGATTCCGGCCGTATCACTGGACAGGCCGGTGATCACCAGTGGAAGTCAAACGTTAGCTTGCACATGACTCAGAATTCAGATGATGGCCTCGGATCATCGACATGGACGGCAGTACGGCCGTAGCGGCAGAGACAACGGCTGCTCATTTTGACGTGTTCCCGTGGAATCATGCGGGACGCATTACAGATAAGATTAGCAGGGATAAACAAAGTCTTGCCAGCGCGTCCAAGTTGCGAGCAGCCCGGGACTCACGCGGGATCATCCCGGAGCAGCACATGCGGCGCAGGCAAAAGAAAGGGTGTCGACTGTCGAGGGGCGGTGGTAGGTTAGCGCGGCTGTTAGGCAAAGTTGACCAAGTAACAATGCCAGGATTAGTTGAAAAGTTTATGCATCCGACAGACATGTACAGTATATGGATTGCATTTGTACTGCATATACATACAAAGTGGCTGCATCAGGGGATACAGTCGTACAGCTACACATTACTTTCTCGTGATAAACGGGGAAACTTTTCTGAATATATCAAGCCTCATCGACTGGGACTGAATTTCTGGTGTAAGATAAGAGTGTGAGAAGCAGAACGGCGATGAACGTGGTGAGCACCTATGGCTCCTCGTCGACACAGGAACAAGCTAACTTTATTCTACACATATATTGCCGTATGCAAGGAAGCGAAGCAGATAAGATGACAAATATGTTTGTTCAAAAAAAGAAAAGGGAAGACGCCAAATCATCAACGGTAGTATGCCATGTGGCGAGATGAGCGGAAAGGAGAATTATCAAACGGCGAGGAGCGCCTGGGCTGGGTCTCTGAACGTGGTGGAGGATCCTTCTTGGGGAGTTTGGTCTCTGATCGGAGCCATGACTCAACCACGGTCAGCAAGTTTTTAGCATTCTTCAGCTCTTCGATGTCCGAGTATTTTGCTGTTTTTCTCAGTTCGCCTTCCTGGATATATGCAATGTCGGTAGCCCATGTCTCTAGGCCATCGAATATATGGGTGGCGTACACGATGGTGGCTTCTCTCTGTGATGAACATTTCATGATAAGCAATGAGAAAGGCTTTGACAGATAAAGCAATAACAGTTTTTTTTTAATTAAAGAAACAGCTATAACAGGTTAAATCTGTACCTGTTCGCACTCTTCCTTAAAGAAGTCAAGGAGATCCATTCTGGTCACAACATCCAGATCAACGGTGATTTCATCAAGTAAAAGCACCTACAATGGTTTCAGATGTATTAATGCCATTACAAACTCGGGTATACAGTAACAGGAAGTTAACAAATGAGCACAAGATCATAAATAATATGGAATACCCAACATGAGAATTGTTCTCCTTATTACTTCCTCTGGTCAGGATTATTTGACGTTTCCGACAGCCAAATGCTACTGATTGCAGACCATTTCGGTGGTCTGAAACATTAAATAATTCCGTCCGGAGGTACTATAACAAAGCATATCATGTTTCCATACAGAAAAAGAATACATATAAGAGTGCAGAACTTCCTGTATACTCACCAAAGATGTTCCATACAGAATAATGGTGGTGAGTATTCTTTCTCAAGCAAAATAATATGCTAATTGAAAAATTATCAGAAATTCGGAATGATCAAAACAATAGATCTATTTTCTTTTTATTTGGCATGGACAACACAGCTATTATCACAGCCCACTTAGCACACAGTGCACACGAGTATTCATAGCTTAGTACTACTTTGTCAGAGATGGCCAAAAAGAATTATGCCACAGTATTACACATGGAATAATAATTCCTGCATTATAGTTCTAATCCTACCACATAAAGGTGGCATCCAATAGTAACATTTATTAAGCACCACGCTGGCCAAAAACAAAATCCACAAAAAATTAGGATCAAAACATCACCTTATATGGATGAAGAAGACCCATGCAGATTTGCACCCTGCGGCGCTGTCCATCTGAAACTTTATGCATGCGCCATTGCAGATCAATGTCTAGCAGATCAATCAGCTTCTCTCGCCTAACAGGATCAACCCCGTCAACTGCTCATATTTCAGGGTAGATAATGAAAGAAATGTTTACATGTACTCTCACCAGCACGAAACGCAAAAAGCTGCCCCTCTAGCAGTAATGCTGATTTTAGTGCCTATCTTCTAACTTAAGGCATTATTAAACTAGGTAAAACAAAACAACAAATGCGGAAGCAGCATTTAACGAAAAACCATGCCAGCAGGAAGCTATCAAGAAGAGACGATTGAAGCAATCAGGGGTTCCAGTTAAAGGGCAAAGGAGGTATGTGAGACACATGATGTCTTCTGTCAATAAGGAACCAAGTATGGTATATGTTCAAATGATGAGCATGAGCATTACAGTGTGATAGAATACCTCCAAAAATCATGTGCTCGGCAGAGAAGTCACCTTGCAGCGGAACATCACCCTGAGAAAGTTGTTAGCATGTGAGACACAGAGAAATTGTGCGAAAAAAAGGAAAAAAAGAAGCATGCACTTGAACTGCAGAGCTTGGATTACTGTGCAATCACAACTACCAAACTCCACAGATACCAGAAATTACATATGCCAACTTTTAATCGATGAAGTACGTAAACTGGAATCTTCTAAGGATTTACCTTTTAAATGGTAAATTATCTATGTGGCAAAATCCCATTGCGAGTAGTGTATTTACAAAAATATTGGTCATGATGGAATTGGAACCAGATTGAACAATGTATATAATTTCTAAAGCAAGTAAATAGTGAGGGAACTTACAGCTGAACCAATAGTCCGGCTCCACGAGCCCCCCAAGTATGAAAGGTCACCATTGCACACCAACTGTGTGTCATGAAAAGCTGAACCGTTGAGAACACGGACCACATCCCTTCCTCCAACCATATGCTTTCCGGCAAGAATCTTCAAGAGTGTAGTCTTGCCTGAGTAGTGGCACAAGTACGTGCATAAGCTTCTGTACATAAAAATATAAAATTTACTAAGCAAAACTGAGAACATATCTTAATACAATATGTTACATGAAGCATTATGAATCATTTGGACATGTTGAATAAGATTTATCCCAAATCGATAAGGAATTCATCCTGTTAGGAAAAAAAAAAGAAAGAAATTCTAGCGACCGTAATGGCAATCCCAATATAAAGTTGTACCACACCTTCCGATCTCCATAAGAAAGAAAGGGAGAAGGTGCATACACATGTTTGCAATGCACAACATTTAAAAACAATGGGAAAGTAGCACAAAGTGGTTCATACAAAAACAGGAGTAGCTGGTACTAAATTGCATTTGTCACTTCATTCAGCTTCCAAGGCACAAGCATAACATTGCTTTAAGGTTACACTACAAGACTGTAATTCCATAATTTCAAGGATAACACTATAAACAACGCCATATCCTCACAAGGGAACATTGGGTTTGAAAAGCTCGGCAGGCAATCCCCATGGTAAACAACCACCAAATCACACACTAATTGTCGCAGGGTACCATTAAAAATATGGGGCATCGGAAACTACTTTATGTAACAACAGGACATCCAAAGTCGCAAACATAACCCGACCCGTCCCCTAAACCTACATAAATACCTGTCATATTTCTTTACTTGACCATTTGATGGTCAATCAATCCAAATCGCTGCCATGAGACCATGAGCAGGGATTAGGGTGAGGTATACCTGATCCATTGGCGCCGACGAGGAGGCAGCGGGAGCCAGGGGCGACGCGGAGGTTGAATCGCGCGAAGAGCGGCGGCTGCCCGTCGTAGCCGAACTGCAGGGCGCTGACCTCGATGCCGCTCCGCCTCCACCCTTCGTCTCCGTTTCCTTCGCCGGTCATCTCTCCTCCACCTCGCCGCCGGTTGGCGATCTCAACAACCCTCTCTGGCTCTCCCTCGCTCGCTTAATCGATTTCTCTCTCCTTCTCGTTTTTCATTTTTAGGGAGGCTTTGGGAGTTGGTGGGATCGCTCTCTGGCTCTGTGCTCGCCGCGTCACCACACCTGTGGAGCGTTCAACATACTCCAGGCCCACTTAGTAGCTTTAGGCCCAATGATGTTTCATTAGATGAGAGAGGGGGGCCCAATATTGTTCCCTTTTAGGCCCACTTCGCGCAGTGGGTGCCATCTGACATGGATCGTCTCATCTCCTCTCTTTCACTCTGATGAACTAGACGGCAAAGCCAGTATCCGACCACATCTCAAACTTAAAGATCGAACAAAAAAGGACTAGAATGCAGCGGCTAAGAACAACTACAAGAGACTTTCTATATCTCTTGTCATTGTTAGAAATAGAGATTTTGATGAAAAACTGCCCTCCAACAATTCTCTAAGTGGTTATCCAAATGTGATCATTCCCCATTCCACGTTTCTAGCTAGTTAAAGATAGATAATGAAAATGACTTTCTAAAGTATACATAAGATATAGAAAAACTGTTGGAGAGTAAAAACATATAGAAAGCGATATTTATGCATAAGGCTCTCCAAATGATAACTTAGAGACTTAAATTTAGAAAAACTCTCGGAGATGCTCATGTCCACACCAGTCGATACATACCCAATCGCTATGCACTGGGCTTATCAGGACAAGCAAGGCAAACACATGAATAAAATTGATCTATTCAAACGCATCTCGTTGGCCACAGATACATGGCCACAGGTCCAGGCGTCCAGCGTTCGGGAGCAGCTCCGCAAGGTGCTCCTCCTGCCGGTCGTGCAAGAATTACATGATTGCATCAAACGTCCAAACTAATTGTCACAACCCAGAAAAAAAAAATGAAAAATTCCCCGCCGGGCCCACCTGTCAGCCCCTCACTCTCCTTCCCTGCTCTGTTCCGCGCCGCGCCGCACGCGTCGTCGCCGCCGGCCATCCTCGGGCCACGTGCCAGTCATCCTCGTGCGCCGTGCCCAACCGTCCCTCCTCGCATCGCCTCAAGACCCCGCCCCGACCGGCCTCGCTCCCCAACCCTAGCCCTTCCCCTCTCTCCATTGCCGCCGCTCCGAGCTCCGCCGGCCGCCGCGATTCGCCACCGCCGGTGAAGCCCTCCACGATTTAGCGCGCGCGCCACCTAGCCCGCCCCATCCTCGGCTGATTTCGCCCCTCACCCGGCCTCATCCCCTCCCCAGCAGTGCCGCCGGTGAACGCCTTGGTCCGCCGCCGCCTAGCGCCGTCGCGCCGCCCGGCCGTTGCCGCTCCTTGCCCGCGCCGCCGCTGGTGAGCCTCGCCGCCATCCCCTCCGCCCCGTGCGCGCCTCCCCTGCCTCGTTTTGGCTCCGCTTCGCGCCGCCGCCGCGCACCGCCGCCGCTCGCCGTCGCCGTGCGCGACGCGTGCGCGCGCACGCGCGACGCGCGCGATGCCCTGGCCGCGCCCCGCCGCGGGTCAAGGCCCCGGGGTGGCCTTGACTTGGCCTGGTGGGCCGCTGGTCCGTGGGCCCGGCTTGTCAGCCGCTGGGCTGGCCGGCTGGGGTGTGTCTAGCGATTTTGGTTAGAATTTCTTTAGGTTTCTTTTGGCAGCAATCTTGCAAAATCCATAGAAAATCATGTGTAGCTCCAAAAATTGTGAGACTTGTTTTGTTAGATTCCTCTAGCTTAGATGTACTTAGGAAAAATATTGTTTTGCATGTTACTTTGTTGTAGATTTATTTATAGTTTTATCTTGCAAAAGTGAGTTTATTACTTAGTTATTTGTGTAATGCTCGAAAAATGCCAAACCAAATTTTGTTAGACTCCTTGTGAGGTGTAGTTTTCAGTGGTGCACCTTGTTTACTTGGTTCATTGCTGTGTATCAAAGTTTAGTTTGTTTTCCTATACTTTGTCTGAAAATGGTTATTTCTAGAACTTTGTGCAGGAAAGTGATAAAATGGCAAAACCAGTTTTGTTAGCCTTGTATTGCTGCCTAGTTTCAAAGATAATTTTCTTGGATTTGTGTAGTTGAGTTTGCATTCCTTTTCTGGTTTACTTTGTTTAAAGTGGCTGAAAACTGTTTTATTTATGGTTATTTATAGGAAAATGCTTTTCCTGCAAAACCAATTTTCATGAGTTCTTTGCATTGTCTTCTGCATGCTCATTTATTTCCATGATTTATGCATGTTGTTAAGATCATTTCTTAATTCTTGCATCGCATTCATGCAATTTAGTGACCAAGCCGTCGGAGAACGAACCCGTGGAACCCGCCGAGCCCGTCGAGCCCGAACCCGGAGTCCCGTTCGTGGTCGAGTCGGAAGTTAACCCAGGCAAGCAGCTAAGCATATTCCTTGCACCTATTTAATCTGATTTAGTTTAGCTATCTCACCGGGTAATGTTGGGTGATATGTTATAACTGTATTGCATTCTTGTACCTGATTTCCTGCATTACCATTCCTTGAATTGTTATCCATACCGTTGTCACTTGTTAGTCAATGAACTACTTAATTTGATTAGATGCTTAGTCCTGCTTAGAATACTTATCGTGCTTGCTAGAAAGGAATGGATTGGAGTATCACACTTACCTGTTTATCCTTGATTGCACTTGAGCCGGGGCTAGTATAAGTTGGTAGTATCGAGATTCGAGCGGAATGTTAGGGCCTAGAGAATGAAGTCACATGGACATAGTCCGCTTGGATCGATTAAGGACCGAGTGGACGACGTCGGTTTTGAGCACCTTTCCGTGCTACCACATATCCAATATAATGGAACGGATAAGCCAAATACCTTCTTTGACTTGGTCTTTGGGGCCCGGTCCCAGATGCGTGGCCAACGGGCTATGCAGGGAGGCTTAGCAGGTCCCCGAGTGGAACTATGTGTAGGAAAATTTAGAGATGTCCTCGGTGGAACTAAGTCTCCATGCGCAAGCTGGGCGTACCCTCAACGGTCGAGCCATGTTGGGAACGGTTGACGCGAGTACCCTCTTATCCAACTTTAGCGGGTTGGGTGAGTCGCATGGTCCTTGCGTCGTGTGGGTAAAGTAGTACACCCTTGCAAGGTTATAACCAATTCGAATTGCCGCGCTCTCGGTTATGAGCAAGCTCTTTAACCCATGAACTCCTCATAGATTATCGTTTATGCTGAGAATGGTTCGTGTTACAGCTATGAACAGTTATAGTTGTATTACTCTCTTAATCAATTAAAATTGTTTGGGTTTGGGCAAGGTTAATTAATTCTGCTAGGTGATAGTGTAGAGAGCTAATGCTTATGCAATAATTACTTAACCTTAAAGCTTTTACTTGAGCCTTGCATGATCCTTGTTTATTTAATCGCGTAAGTCTTGCGGAGTACCTTTTGTACTCAGGGTGCTTTCTAAACCTAGTTGCAGGTGAGCCGGAAGTGGTGTTCGGCCATTTCTACCCCGCTGATCCTAATGCGGGGGAAGAGTAGGCTGTTGCTGCTGTGGTGATGTCCTTGAGCAAGGCATCATCATCTTAAGTAAGTTCTATCGTAGCTGAGCTTCGGGAGAGCATGTATTTTCAATAAGCTCTAAATCTCTGTTTAATATGACTCGCGTGAGCCCAAGGCTTGTAAAGTGAAGCTTGAAACCCACCTATATTGAACTTGTAATATTAAGTCTCGAACTCTGGTTTTATATAACTGCTCTTTGTGGATTGTTGGCTATGTATTCGATTGTATACGGTATGTGCATATGCTGATCCTGGGCGTGTGTTGGAGCACATACCGGGACTACCGGATTTGGTATTATTTTGAATGAATGACGTGTCGGTTATTCGTGTCTCTAGATGTGGGATAACACGTGGCTCGCTCTACGGCAAGCACGTGTTAACTCTCATCTAGATGATAATGACCGGCGGTTCGTTTAAAATAGTATCAAATTGGGCGGTTCTCACACTAATAATCTTACAGAACCTAAGCGATCGATACATGCAAGATACATCTGTCATGTCGCCGCGAGCAACGGGCAACAACAATCCGACCCTTTTACTACTCTACTAGGGCTCAAGCTCTCAGCTCCCGGATGTAGTTGGGGCTCATCTGGTTGACCTTGGGCGACAGCACGCCGGCGAGCTGCGTGTCCTTTGCGACCGAGTTCAGCTTGCTGTCCAGCGGGCTGAATGGCATGTGATCCATCACCGCCACCGGCTTCTTGGCCGCCCGCAGGCAGGCCAGGTAGCTGTCTGGCTGGTTGTTCCAGTGCGGCAACTTGCTGATCTGCACCGACGCTTCCTTCTCCCTTGACACCGGACCACCAGAAGGATCCTGCACCAATGAGAGATCCCCCAATTTTACGCTATTGTTAGTGCTTCTCTTGATATACGAGTAGGCTATTGTCAGTGCATTGTTGGCTATTGTCAGTGGTATTCTTGATCAATGACACAGAATTTACTTTGTTTAAATAAAAAAGGGGAACTAAGGTTTTTTTCTGAAGAAAAACAAAGGTTCAGACTAACGGAAACTTTTATTTCAGGAGATTCACTTTCCCATGCCATGTTTCAAGCAAAATCGTCACAGTGTTTCTGTTTTCCAAGATAGAATATTGTGGTAGTCTGGTAGATGAAAGCCATTGCGCCGAGAAATAGGTAGCACAGAGCACTTGGATGGAAGAATGACGTGGATAGAGCTGTATGACCTACCCCAAGGAGCAGGAAAATGAATTGGTCTTTGCCGCTTTGTTCTTCGAAGTGCGCCTCTATGAGCTTCCTCAAATCTGAAAGGCACGAGTTCCGCAGTAACTTCAGCCCTTTGATCAGATTTCCAGACTCCCATTTGATGTAGACTTCCAACAGGCCGTCCTGCTCCTTCTGTCCAGCAAAACTATGCTCTTTGTTCTGGTCACTATCTTCCACTGTACTGCATGACTTTAGCTGCTCCGACAAAGGTTGATCCACAACTTGGCATACAATTGGTGAAAGTTGCGAAGATACTGGGCTCTCGGCCACTTTGACATCGCACATTGGGGTCTCTAGTGCTCCCCGTGCTAATGGCTCCCTGTCTTCATTTCCATAAGCTTGCTTTGCTGCTGACGTGCTCTCCTCTCCAAACACATACTTTGCTGGTGATCTGTTCTCGTCTGCAAACACTTCCTTTGTTGGTGACTGAACCTTTGGTTTCTTAGCTAGTTCACGATGATTCCCGCAGAGCCTGAAAATGTTCTCAATCCGATGCTTCCTTGTTGCCGGATCATCTTTCTCAGCCAGTGCATGTTGTGTTGTGTCCACCTTAAAGCTCTCCTGTACGACCTCCTTGCACACCTCTTCAAGACCACTGTCCCTCTCCGCATCCTCTTCATCTCCCTCCTCAAACACAGTGCTTAGGACAACCTTTTCCGGATACCCAGATAGCCTGACATCATCTTCCTGCACCACAGCACCGGTGCAAACACCTGCTGTCGTTGTGTGATTCCATATGTGGCCCTGCTGGCGTGTATCCTCCTTTATTACCTTGACGTCTTGTTGCTGATCTCCCATATCTAACTCCATAGACATGACCATTGACATTGATTGATCAAGTCCTGCAGGCATCTCCGACAGCCGTGCCAACAATCTACCTCCAATGAAATCCTGTTGCACTGGCTGACAAGCATCTGCCTTTACATGCTCAACCTCCTGTAGTCGCTGTTTTAGTGCGGCGAGCTCTTCCTGCTGCCTAAGCATGGCTTCTTCCATCTTCGTTAGCTCACTCCTCAAGGTCCGGGTCTTCTCCATGACTTTGGAGTTAATCTCCTCCTCCTTAGCAGCTTTTTCCTGCCCTTCTATCAGCTTGAGCTTTGATCTCAGCTGTGTCAGCTCCTCTTCCTTCAGCCTTAGCAAGTTCTGGGCCTCGTTACGCTCTTTCTCCCTCAGTTTGTTCTCCTTTTGAAGCTTGTAGATGAACTGGTTCATCGCAACAATTCTTGAGTTAAGCATTGTAGATGACTCCTCAGAGCTTATTTTGTCCCTCGGTGTTGCAGCATGAGCAGCGCGGATGATACACTTTGCCTTAGCACCATACTCTAATGTAGAAACAGTCTTGTGCAGTTCCTTTGGATCAGGACTAGCACACAGAATCATCAGGATTTTTGATTTATCATCCTCAAATGAATCCTGAAATCCCATGAAAGAAAGATTTAGGTCATTATTGGAAAGGAGAGGCTGTATCAAACTATCAATAACTGCAATTTTGTTTTAGAGTAGTGTACCTGTAGTAGCATTGTGAGCTTGCTGTCTCTAAATGGAACATGGGAATCACCATTAGCAATAGACTCGACCACTCGCTTTAAAGCAGTGTTTCCTTGATTAATCTTTGCCGTCTGTCAGAAAAAGTAACAGTGTTATAGATCACACGTCTAATCCAAATGAGTATTATAAGGGCTTTTCTTTTAACATAATGCATCAATTATTCAAGATGTGGTCATATATGAGAATACCAGAGATACAAAATTCATATGGCAATATGTTAAAACTAAATTTAAAGTTACAATAACTAACTATTGAATGAAGTGCGACACAGAAACTTCTTGCATGCAAACCAATGTTTGCAGTGCAGTTGGAACACATAGATCCTACAGAAGTACAAGAACTGGTATCACTAGCATCACACACCTGCATTTTGGCTTCAAATCCAGTTTGTCCTGCAGCTTCAATGTTCTCAGATCCGGCCATGTCTACAAGCATTAACCTTCCTCCCACCGATGGGACATCCAGGATAATCTAGAAAACCAAGTGTAGCTTGTAAATAGCTTGGTGTGGAAATAAAAAAAGTGTGTTCAAATTCAAAGTGCTGGTGGCTGAATGCAACTAACCATGCAATGACTCCGTGAACTTCGGTCATTACAAAGTGTGCTTTTGACAATCCGACGCTTCTCAACCTTGGCAACTTCTCTCGATATCTTCGCAGCTTCATTTCCAGAGAGGTATGTAGCATTCTTGGCTTTCTTTCCCATTACTTCTAGCCTCGCCTGCAGATAGAGAATTGTGAAACATCAACAACACAATGAATTACATCAACTCTCGTATTTACATTTACAGTTGACCCATAACGGAAAAAAAACTTCAGCACATTGGTTATCTAAGCTCAGCTCTCAAATTTCATAATGGAACTTATGAGCACTTCGTGGTAAAATAGCTGGACGACACCAGCCATGAGTCCATAAAAGCATCACAATTTAGTGAAAAGTAACAATTTGTATTCGGTGGGTTACAGTTCTGCAGTATTTACTTCAGCTTAGAGAGTGCCACATCACACTTTGGATCACAGATGGCAAATTATAAAGGTTGGAGTAAATCATCTGAGAAGACACACCTGACTGACAAGCACTTCATCAAAAACACTCCGAGTCTTTTAAAAGCTCTAAGAAAATACCCACCATTTTTACACACGCAAATGTGAGAAGTATCAACAGAGAAGGGCCACTTATGTACAGCTATGCCATTTTAAGGTCTTTTCTGTTCGTTCATGTTATGATTTATGAACACATCATTATCAATCCATGGGACTTACACACTACGTCTCATGGAACCACTGCAATTAGAGCAGACAGTAATAAAATAATTTGGTTTAACATAATTACAATTCACAGTGCTTGCTTGTTTTAGCTTAGATTCACCACCTCGCACTCATTAAAAAATTAGTTATTCTGAAGCAAATTTCTAAAGAAATTAACAACCACATAATCAGCAGGCTAAATCATGGCATGTGAAAATAATCAGGCGTAAGTCACCTTGGGGGCGTTTCCTCTAGCATTCGCCCCGCTTCCTACGAGTAGATCGTAGATCTCCTCATTGTAGATCTCTAGCACCGCGACTTGCACGAAGAGCCCGGCCCCAAACCCGGCATCATCCTCGCCTCGACCGGCGGGACCATCGCCTTCTCCACCTGCTCCCCCCTCGAGTATGTCCCTGAGCGCGCGGTACACGATCCCGGGCTGCTTGGCGCATCCGAACATGGTGTGGCTCTTCCCGGACCCCGTGGGCCCGTAGACCATGACGGTGCACTTGGCCCCGACCCGGACGCCCTCGATCCGGGAGCGCACAAACCGGCGGTAGAACCCCTCGAGGTCCTCCTCCTCGGAGACGGAGACGCCGTCGAGGGTGAAGTCGCGGCACCCGCCCGCGTCGCCGCGCACGCGGACGGCCGTCCCGCCGCCCGCGATCTCCAGCGCCGACGCGCCGCCCGGGGAGAGGTTCCGTATGCGGCCGATCACCTCGACCGGGTGCTCCGTGGCGGCGCCGAGGTGGGCGTTCTTCGGGGTGGTGGCCGGAAAGTGGAGGCGGTGCTTGGAGGCGGGCGTCCTGAGGGGCGTCGCCAGGGCGCCCCCATGCGGCGTCGGCGGCGGGCCCGGGCGGGGAGAGGGTGTGGGCGGCGCCATCGGCGGGGGATTAGCCGGTTAGGGTTTCGGGAGGTGCGATTTGGGAAGGCGGGGCTGGTGGGATCCGCAGGCGAACGAGTTCAGGGTTCGCGGAAATCCGTGGGGAAGAAGGAGAGGCGGAGGAGGGAGGCGTGAAATGGAGAACGGAGGGGGAGGAGGGGAAGGGATTTGAAATAGGAAGTAGCCGTTGGGAGCTGCGCGCAGCTGTAACGGTAGCCTGATTGTTTTGTTTCGAAGCAGGACGGAGGAGGGAGAGGAGCCGAGGAAGGATGGAGACGTGGCGGTGGGGATCACGAGATCTGCGGTGCGAGCGGCCGATGTATGATTGCGATGGGATCAAGGAGTGATTAGCATTTTGATGCCGTAATTTGCAATCTAATCTGGAATCATTTTCTGCTGCTTGGAAACTCAGATTCAAACATCAATGAGATCGTGACTAATTGGCGTCCTCAATTACTGAAGGAACTCCTTTTGTGGGTGTGCGAGTATCTTGTTTACTAGAGATCAACAGTAATACTAACTCAACTGCCAAGTGTTAAAATTAAATTAGCCACGAATGAAATTACGTATAATAAAAGGAAACAGAATGGCAATCAGCCGGACGCCACGGGGGAGTGGCCCATTAGAGGGAGCGATCCCCGGCGCACTCTGCGGTCCGTGGGCCGGCCCAACAGACCCTCGTGTCGTTGGATTTTAAGGCCCAACATTCAGCTTAAGAAGCCTTTTCCCCCCCTGGCAGAACAACCAACCCATCTCTCTCTTGTTTTCCTTTTTCGTTACCAAGTCCATATGTAATCAGAGCGTAGGCCATCATCATAAGACATCAAGGAGATGCTGCTAATACCAAAGATGGCATCATGACACACCAACCTTTCCAGAGAGAAACGCTGCGATTAACTAAGCCGTGGAACACCTCATGACCAGTTGTTTACGGCACAATCCCAGCTAAACAGGGGCGGGCTCCCAAGCTTTTAGGCCCCTCGCTGTCTGCTGCTGCTGAGCCAAGGGCGCGGCCTCTGCGCTGCAATCTTGGCCCAGCCCTGCCTGCTGCCAGCTTATCATGGAGGGAAGGCATGGCCACATGAGCTGAGCCTGAGCTGCAGAGCTGCTGAGGTGAGCACCAGCAGCCCTCAGGGGACCAGCCACAGCCCACAGGCAGCCGCCATGCGCTGGGGCTGGGCCCGTGTCGCCGATCTTATTTATATCTCGCCACTGCTCTGGGCATCTCGAATCTAGCAGGTCAAGTGGCCGCATCAACACTGAATCAGCAGCAACAGAGGTATGGTCGTAGAAGAAGCCCGTGTTTAGTTAAAAAATCAAAATTCCAAAAAAAAATTCCGGCACCTGCATCGAGACTTAAATCTAGACGAAATAAAAAACGCATTGCGACTGCTGTCTGTAAATGGCGAGACGGATCTAATGAATCTAATTAGGCTGTAATTAGATGCTAAATTACTACAGTAATGCTACAGTAAATAACCTCTAATGACGGATTATTTAGGCTCATTAGATTCGTCTCGCGATTTACAGACGAGTTCTGTAATTATTTTTGTGATTAGTCTATGTTTAGTAATTCAAATGTAGAAAGATGTCTTTTCAAAAATTTACGGGAGGCAACTAAACACCCCCGAAGACTGTGAGATGTGGATGTCATTTCGTTCAAAAAAAAGATGTGGATGTCAGGATGTGGATTGGCTGTTTAGTTTAGTTGGTGAAAAAGTTTGAGTTTTGGTACTGTAACATATTCCGTTGTTATTTGACAATTAATGTCCAATCATTAACTAATTAGGCTAAAAGATTCGTCTCGTATGAATCAGTTAAACTGTGTAATTAATTATATTTTAACTGTATTTAATGCTTTATACATATATTCAAATATTCGATGTAACAGATACGTAGGAACTTTTTTAGAAACTAAACGCCTCCTAAAGATGAACACTTCATCTGCAGTTGTTTCAGATCGTTACTACTGCGCTGCAGGTTCTGAACCTTTCCTTTTTCCAGTGCAGTAAAAGAAAAAACCTCTCGATCGATCCCAGTAGATGCAGAACCTTGGGCAAATTTTACTAGCGAAGCAGTGTGCCTGATCTGGATGCACTGAACTTAAGAGCTGGGCTGTGGGGCTGTTCGGCTGATTTAAAAGCCAGCTGATTTCGACTGATTTAATAGTACCATGTGAGAAGAAATAAGTCAAAACAAACCGAAATAAGCCGGAAAAAGAGAAGCGAACATGGCCTGTGTTTAGTTCTAAAATTTCTCTTTCTAAAATTCACTATTCACCTATCACATCACATCTTTTGCGAGTATTAAATATAAATAAAAAAAACTAATTGCATAGTTTTGATGTACACGACGAGACGAATCTTTTGAACCTAATTAGGTTATGATAGGACAACAATTATCACGAACAAACGAAAAATACTACAATATACTACAGTATCCGATGTTACTCTTTTTACCACCATTTTACTAATCTAAACACAGCCATCAGCTAATGGCGCCATTTACGCTCCAGCTGTGCCGTGCAGCAGGAGATCAAGCCCACTTACCTGCATCCGGGCCAGGGACAGAAGCATCCAATCTCTGATCCGCTTCAGCCACGAGCACAGGTACAGCATCCAATCTCTGATCCGCTTCAGCCACGAGCACAGGCCCTGTTTGGTTTTCTTAACATATCATAGCACACAATTCTCGAAAAAAGAATCTCGCATGCATGGAGTACTAAACGAAGTTTATTTGCAAAATCTTTTCACGAATGAGTGTAACTTTTCACGAAGAATCTAATGACAGTAATTAATCGATGTTTGGATACAGTGATGCTATAGTAACCATCCTCTAATCACGCAGTCAAAGACCTCATTAGGTTCGTCTCGTGAAGTAGAACATTACTGTGGAGTTAATTTTACAAATTGAATTTATTTAGTACCCCTAATTATTAGTCAAAATTTTTGTACTACCAGTACTGCTACCAACGAAACAGTACTACTACCAACGAAACAGGGCCCGGGCTCCCCCCGCGCCGTGCTGCTGGGCTGGCAACTCGGCTCGTCAGGCACCAACCCGACCAGATATTTCTCTCCGTGTAGCCGCTCGCCTGCCCGCCCTTACACGCCGAGCTCGTCCGGTGACTTGTTGACCCGGCCTCTTGGCTCGGCCGCTCTTGCGTTCATGCGCGACGAAATTTGTCTGTGTCAACACTCAACACGGCACCGGGGACTGCCGACCAACCGGCGACTTCAACGCTGCCATCTCGTGTTCTGGTTGATCGCGTGATTTGTGTAGCTTGGTGCTAATTGCTGTAACAGCGACAGGCATGTTGTTGTTTAATGCTAGCTCCGTTCCTTCGTTTTCCTTTTCTTTTTCACACAGGAGGAGCTTCTGAGGGATGCAACGATGAGGACACCTCTTTTTTTTTTAATGCAGTGCACAAGCAGCGGCATGATATGTCATGGAGAATCGTAATGGAGTACTGGAAAACTGTACTAGTATGCTTTGCGGGCAATTGGTGACGTATCATGGCATGGCAGCCGGCAGAGAGAAAAAAAAGAAGAACATCTCTGATATCGGATGTTGGTAACATCTGATTCTGAACCACCGCCAGACTCCCCCAAATTCTACTGAACCTTGTTTGTTGTTACTCCACCACTCCGGACATCCTAATTATCACCAATCCTGCTTAGACCGAAATTGGCAGTTGCACGAACCGGAATTAGCACTGTCAATCTCCATGAGATTCGACAGTAATGACTACTAATGAGGATCAGTCATGATTGATTATATTCAATCAATGGTAGCTTACCCCAAGTCGACAATGGGCGATCAAGGGAACACACGACGGCACGCGCTCTCTTTGGTCAGAACGGGACGACGGACGGGAACAGCCGAACAGAAGAGAGGAGAGAGAGACGAGGGAATCATTCCACCGAGCGCGAGGCAGAGAGAGGAGGAGGGGAGAAAAATAACTGCGGCTCGAGGCCCCAGAATAGGAGGACCGCTTCCCCCTCCCCCCCCGGCCTCGCTCCTCCCCACCGCTCGTCCTCGCCCCCGGCGGCGCCGCCGGTGCGCGGCGATCCCGGCCGCCCTTCTCCGCCGCGCCAGATCTGGGGGAACCCCCATGCCCCTCCGGGCCCCGTCCCAGATCCGCCTGACCTAGCCAGGAGCGCGCTGCGGCCGCGGCCGGGGGAGCCTGCCGCGCCCGTCCCGCCCCGCCCCGCCATGGACGACGTGTCCAGGTACGCGCACAGCCCGGCGCACCTCGCCGTCGCGCGCCGCGACCACGCCGCGCTCAGGAGGCTCGTCACGGGGCTCCCGCGCCTGCCGCGCGCCGGCGAGGTCGCCACCGAGCAGGAGTCCATCGCGGGGGAGGCCGTCGCCGACGCCGTCTCCGCCGTCATCGACCGCCGCGACGTGCCAAGGAGGGAGACCCCGCTCCACCTCGCCGTGCGCCTCCGCGACCCCGTCGCCGCAGACATCCTCATGTCCGCGGGCGCTGACTGGTCGCTCCAGAACGCCGACGGCTGGTCCGCGCTCCAGGAGGCCGTCTGCACCCGCGAGGAGGCCATCGCCACCATCATCGCGCGCCACTACCAGCCGCTCGCATGGGCCAAATGGTGCCGCCGCCTCCCGCGCATCCTCGCCTCCATCAGCCGCATCCGCGACTTCTACATGGAGATCTCCTTCCACTTCGAGTCATCCGTCATTCCATTCATCGGCCGCATCGCCCCGTCAGACACCTACCGCATTTGGAAGCGTGGGGCCGCGCTGCGGGCCGACATGACGCTCGCTGGCTTCGACGGCTTCCGCATCCAGCGCTCAGATCAGACCTTCCTGTTCCTGGGGGATGGTGCGAGGCCTGAGGATGCTGGGGGTAAGGAATTGAACCCGGGTTCTCTCATAGTCCTGGCTCACAAGGATAAGGAGATTACAGATGCGTTGGAGGGAGCAGGTGTGCAGCCAACAGAGTCCGAGGTGGCACATGAGGTGGCATTGATGTCCAAGACCAATATGTACCGTCCTGGAATCGACGTAACGCAGGCGGAGCTCGTGCCGCACTTGAATTGGCGCCGGCAGGAGAGGACGGAATCTGTGGGGCAATGGAAAGCCAAGGTGTATGACATGTTAAATGTCCTAGTGACTGTGAAATCTAGGCGGGTTCCTGGGGCAATGACGGATGAGGAGCTGTTTGCGATGGATGGGGAGGAGAAGAACAGTAGGGGCGCAGAGCTTGATGCTGAGTTAGATGAAGTGTTGACTGCTGAGGAGAGAAAGCAGCTCGATTCTGCGCTTAGGATGGGGAACAACGAAGAGGAATCTGAGGGGAAGGGCGAGGAAGGTGACAGTGGGGCCGATCATATGGATGCGAATGGTGTGGTCAAAGATAAGAAGGGGTGGTTTGGTTGGGGTGGCAAGAAAGGATCCAAGAGCGACGACAAGCCATCCAAGGCGGGGAGTAAGGATGAATCGGGTGATCCAGGGAAGCAAAAGGAGAAGGGCAGCAGGAAGAAGAAGAATACCGGTCCATCAGGCGATTCCCTTAAAACTGAAAGCGAGTACAAGAAGGGATTAAGACCAGTGTTGTGGTTGACACCAGATTTCCCTTTGAAGACAGATGAACTGATCCCTCTGCTCGATGTCCTAGCAAATAAAGTGAAGGCTGTCAGGAGGCTTAGGGAACTCCTGACAACCAAGCTTCCTTATACCATCTCGGTTCAAATTTCCAACCAATTGCATCTTGCCGATTATTCGAATCAAATTGCATGGCTGTTATTTTTCAATCTCCTCAAGTGGGCAACCATGGCTCTTTGCTACTCAAGATATTCTGCCATATCTGAATTCAATATCTGTACTGCTGCTAACAACTGTTTGCTTACTGCGTAGTCTTAGACTTCATGCTGGTTGACTGTAACACCATTGTTGGCTGCGTCTGTTGTGCATGTTCTTTGGGTAACTGTTGTGAATAGTACCTTCCATATTTTTGCTACTCATGTTTGTTGCATTATGTTTTTGCTACTCATATTCTTTTTTCCTAGGATCTTTTGTTTGCCAAAAATATAAAGTATTGTTTTGGTAGGAACTGTAAGAAAGTATTATTCATGTTATAGAACGGGCACATCTTGTGTGCCTTCCTGGTAATCAATTATTTGCACTACAAAGGAGAAAGGACACAATCATAAGATGTGGTGTCCACCTCTCGCCTGCTTGAAAAGAAAAATATAATGGCACTGGTGCACTATGATCCTTATTACTTTCGTAAGAATCATTGGGGCTAAGTATGAAAAACTTTGCTTTTAAGCTACTAATACAGTTGACCATCATGCCTTTTGGAATAAGTAGAGGTCGACAAGTTTTCACTATTATTGAGATTTATAGTTCTCAACATGTGACATACAACACTACTGTATGCAAATTACTGTGTACAGTACAATATTGAGCCATAGAATCTAGTCTGAGCTATGTTCTCTTCTTCTTTTTCATCTGTTTATCACATCGTTGCTATTTTGTTAATCAACTTTAAATCCTTTAAAAATAGCTAGTGGTTGGCTGCTCCCACCATCTCAGTTCAATAATCTTGCAGATTCCAGAAGCGGCCAAAAAGATATCTAGTTCCTGTTGGTGTTTTCAAAACTTTCTTCTTGCACTGCCCTATCACCCACCCGATTTGTCTCTTCCTCCATTCAAGTCTTGATTAGCTGGGTCCTACACCAAACCACCAGAAAACTGATTCCCACTGCTCTTTACTGACCTTAGAGCTCAAAAGGTAGTTGATGGTACATCCTACATTGACATTCCTAACCACTCTCCTGATAAATGGTACTGCATTTGCTATCTTATTATCCAGGCTTAGCTAGGAACACTGCTTTATTCCTAGCCTGTACTTATGAAATGTGATTTATTTATTTATTGCGATTCATGCTGCTCTCTTAAGCATTTTGGTGTAGAGCCAACTAGCCAAGTTATATATCCCACTTGCCCCTCTTGCACTGTTTTGGGCCTTTCTGTTTCATGATAGCTTTCAGAACAGGCTACTAAATCAATTGGCCCATTTTTTATTTGGCATACCCGAACTTTATTTTGGTATGTGAAATGACAGTTTAGTATACGACTCACGGTTGATCGAATTAAGGACGGATTGCATGATCTCGCAATGTTCACGCTGTAAATTCCATGGTGCTCTCATGAATAGCTCTTCTTGCACGATATTTTTCTTCGAGGGCTTTCTGAGTGGTATTTTCTTCCGATTGTCACAGAAGAGAATGTCCACGGACGATAGACACTTCATGCTTTAATGTCTATTTTGGCATTGTGATATCTGACCTCCTGTAGCATCTTATTTCAGATTGCAATCCCTATTGTTCCAACGATACGCGTCATTGTGACGTTCACGAAGTTTGAAGAACTACAGCCTTTAGATGAGTTTGCCACACCACCTTCAAGTCCGACGCAGTTCCAGGATGCGAAGGCCAAAGAATCAGAAGGATCAGGCTCATGGTATTCGTGGGTAAAAGGTGGCCGAGGTACGCAGTCCAGTGACAGCGGTGATAGCAGAAACTGGAAAGATGAGGTCGATCCATTCCACATACCTTCTGACTACACCTGGGTTGATGCCACTGAGAAGAAGCGGAGGATGAAGGCAAAGAAAGCCAAGAGCAGGCGGGGAACAGCCCGAAAACAGTCATCAAAAAACACTTCAGAAGGAGGAGGCCACCGCCCCATGATGGATGGCTTCGAGGAGTAAAGCACGTTTTCACCAGCATAGTAAGTTGCATTCTTAAGATGTTAGTTGATGGCAGCTGCACGCCCGAGGCAGATTGTTGCTGTGCCTGGAGGCGTGGCAATGGGATTGGAGTCTAATCTCCTTGATAACGTACAGGATGGCTTATACCCTGCTAATCTGTAATTCAGTCAGTGCTATTTTTGTCCCCCTCCGTTTTTCATCTTGCTGGATGTATGTTTGATGATATGGCCCTGTTGTTGTTGAAAAATGTGTTTGAGGGGGGCTGTAGCGTCCCCCTCCCCCCTGTTGTATGGATTACAAATATGCAGCGATTTTCTCGCAAAGAGGAAGCTCAATGCACATGCTTGTTTGTTCCGCCTCTTTTGCTGCTGTTGATTGCTTCCATAACAATATCCATTCTTCTTGTTTCAAAGGGAAATCTTGGAGAGACGTTTTGCTGATTTGGTCATAACTAGCACTAGATCACTGTATTACACTGCCTTCTCCAAGCCGACTACAATCTTTAGTGGGTTGTTACGGCTAAGCAGATCCTGTGCTGTTGTCCCGTTGACAACGATCCCAGGGATGTGGAACATATAACGGTTAAGAGGTCAAGATCGGTTGTGCACACGATGATTGATTGATGATGATGGACACCCTGGGATCTTGGTTTATAAATTTGTCACTGCACTCTATCCACACCCCTGCATCTCTTTTCTATTTTTTGCAATTAAAGGAGATGCGCACACACGACCAGGGTTTCCCTTACCGGTGGGGACCGGACCGCTTACTGGTCCGGTTCCGGTTTGGGCCGGTACCAAACCGGCCCAAATTTAAAATTCAAATTTAAATTCAAAAAAATAAAAAATTCCTAAAAATACTTCAAGGTGCGACGAATCTAATGGTGTCAAATTTTCTCAAAAATTCATTCGTTTAACATACTTTTTAGGCATTTAAAGTTAAAACAAAAAAGAAAAAGAAAAAAATGAGACGGCCCATTAAGGCCCACTTGATAAAACGGTCTAACCGGCCGGTAAACCGGTCTAACCGGCCGGTATACCGGTCCAAACTGGTTACACATGCGATTTTAAATTTGGATTTGAATTCAAACCGGTCAAACCGGCCGGTAAACCGGTCTAACCGACCGGTATACCGGTACGAACCGGTTGAACTGAGTTTTTTGAATTCAAATTTGAATTTGACCAGTTTCTACCTGTCGGTACCCCAGGACTGGGGTACCCCCTCTTGCTGTGTCTAGGCAAGGATCTTATAGTTATCCTTAACTACACCCAAACAGCCGGACCCCTGCGGTCCGGAACCCTGTTCTCCCAGCAGCGGCCTGGGCCGTTCCTCAGCTGGGAAAGGTCCGGAGACACCACGTGTCCCGGAAAAGGCAGGAACTCGTGCGCAAGCAGTCGGGACTCCGGACCTCCCCGAGGAGACCGGACCCCCGCAGGGTCCCGGACCCCACATGGGGTCCCGGACCCCCTGTATAATAACCGGACCCCTCGCTAAGGGAAGAGATCGACGCCCCGCGTCGGGGTGGTCCGGGGCCGCCACGTGTCTGCAAGACATAGCCGTTTGGGTTTCCATACCAACGTTCACCCACCATTGCATTTATTGCAGTAGGTGAACGTCTGCATTGATATGACAGAAGCTGAGGCGTTTCATTGACCAGGGGATACTATTGATCGCGTATTACCAAGGCAGTGGAGCCGCTGGCGCCGCCCATACTGCGTCTACCAGATGGACACGACGGCTCAGCTTCGCCCATTATGACGCTACATAATGGCCTCAGCAGGCCACACCGCAAGCTACGCTACTCCAACGGGCGCCTAGTTGACGGGACAAGAAAAGACCCCCCTGAGTCAGGAGAGCAGCAGTAAAGATTCGCTACCACTGTAGCCACAGTCACGTTGGGCCCACCTGTCGGGGCATCAACGCCCTATGTATCCGCTCCCCCTTGATCTATAAAAGGGGGGGGGGGGGGGGGCGCCGCTAGAAAACCTCAGGCTGAGCAAGAGCCAAGGCCAGCAGAGGATAGGTTCATACACAACCAAGAACAATACATCTCCCAGTGGACGTAGGGTATTACGCTCCGGCGGCCCGAACCACTCTAAATCGTGTGTTCTTGAGTCCTTGTCTCAGCGTAGATCCAGCCCCATCGCCTAGTACTTCCCCGAGTACTCCCTCACGGGGAATAGGCGGGTGCGTTCCGCCACCCGGCTGTGGGTACCCCTAGAATCCCCACAACACTACCGGTAACCGGTCAAACCGGTCCGATTTACCGGAACCGGAGTGCTCCGGTTTGGGGTTACCGGTTGGGGAAAAAACCATGCACACGACACCTCAAGCACTTGCAAGAGGGTTCTCTCTTTTTATTCGATCGATCTATACACAAAGTATCGGCATCGATTCTGAAGCTTTTCTCTTCGTCCATATCCTCCTCACTTGTGGTCATTTGTGTGCCTTCCTTTTCTTTGTTCCATCCCTTTATTATTAAATTCATTTTATTTATTTGAATCTCCGGAAATTTATGCCATTTTAAGCGCCCAAATATTTTTTTGTATACTACATCTTATAACATCAACAATTTGTGCAAAATGAAGGCCAAATGAAACTGATCAATCAGCGGGTCAAATTCTCTTGTGTCTACTGACTACTAAAATAAAGTTGTCTCTATGTATCTTCCACGTGGGCCTACCACGCGAACTGCAGGGCGCTGGCACCACGGGCCCACAAAAAAGCTCCCGCCCGAACGAATTCGAAATTTGAAACGCCCCTTCCCCAAATCTCAAATCAGTCGACCATTCCCAAATCCAAATCAGAGCGACCTTTCCCCTTGTCTCGTCTCATCGAATCCCCCAAACCCTAGCCCTGCATCGCCACCCCGCCATGTCATCCCGCCTCAAGGACCGCGGCGGCGGCGGCGGCAAGGCCTCGGCCACGGCCACGGCCTCGCGCCCGCTCACCCCGAAGCCGTTCTCCATCTCTTCGTCCGCCCGGCGCACGACCGCGGCCGCCGCTGGCAAGGAGAACTCAGCGTCCAAGCCGGTCAAGCCCACCTCCGCCGTGCGGTGGTCTACGTCGTCTCTCCCGCGGGCCAGTAGGATCCAGAGCTCGGTGGAGTCCTCCAAGCTCGTCTCCACCCTCAGGGCTTCCGTGCTGCCGGGGCGGGCTTCCATCGGGAAGGACCCCGTGGCGGACGCGGGCTTACGGCGGAGCGTGAGTGGTGGGATCAGGTCTTCTTCTGTAGAGAAAGGGAGGAGGTCGGTAAGTGTTGTTGGATCTAGGGCTTCCGAGGCTAGGAGAGGGAGTGGTGGTGTTGGCAGTGATGACATTGGCAAAAGACGGGAGGGGTTTGATGCTAAGGGCAAGGGCTTGGATGGGATCGGCAGGAAAAGGGATGACCTTGATGCCAAAGTGAAGCAAACTGGTGAGATTGACAGGAAAAGGGAGAGCTTTGATGCAAAGGCCAAGCAGATCGGTGGGAAAAGGGACAGCTTTTGTGTGAATGTGTCGAAGCAATGTGATGAGATCAAGGCGAAAACAGAGATCACTGGTGTTAATATGAAGAAGCAAAGTGAAGAGATAGTTGGGAGAAGAGAGGACTTTGATACGAAGGCAAAGGCAGGTGAAGAAATCACTAGGAAGAAAGAGGGGCTCAATATGAAATTGGTGAAGGAGATGCATGCCAAAAAATCTAATTCGGGTGAAGCTTCATCCAATGCTGCAGATTTTTGTCCTGCCCAGAAGGATGATGAGGAAGGCAATGGTTCTGTCATCCCAGTGTTCACTGTCCGTGTGGTGGACTCAATTGATGTTCCTGGCACAATGAGGGAGCAGCAAAAGAATAATGAGGAGTGTATGAAGCAGGAAGAAAAGGGCAAATTGGCAGACAAGATTAGAGTTTTTGAGAGAGCAGCTGCAGGTGGGGAGGAAAGGTCAGTTAAACCTGTGTTTGGTGTTAACAAGTACCCAAGCAAGCTTCATGAGAAACTAGCAGCGCTGGAAGGGAGGGTTCAGAAGATTGCTACCGATATCAAGAAAACCAAAGAAATGCTTGATGAGAACAACCCAGACGAGCCAAAGCAGATCCTGTCAAATATTCAGAAGGAAATCACTGCCATTGAGAAGGCGATTTCTCATGTCAAGGATGATAATAAGATACAGCTAGGTACTGCAGGTAGCAGTGAATGTGAGAGTTCCCATGCTGAAAGCGCTGCCAAATGTACTGTTGTGAAGCCAAGTGACCTGAAGCATGCTGGAAAAGGGTTGAATACTGATGAACTGGAGGCAAGGTTCTTTCCGCATCACAAATTGTTGAGGGATCGTAAATCTTCAACTTCTGCGCACCAGGAGTCATCTGCGGATGCAAAGAAGGTTTGCCCTGGAAAAACAGGACCTTCTGCCCCTGCCACTGATGTTGATGAGAATAGTATAACCATGGAGTTTCTTGCTTCTTTAGACGGTGAAGAAAATGACTTCTTCAAGGACCGCCGCGCTAAGAAAATGGAAAAGAACATGATATGTGAAGTAGCAGATGCTACCAGCAAGACATCGAGCCAAGGTAGCTCAAAGAATCCAGTTGGTCCCAATCATAAGGAGGAAATTGAATTGCTTGCTTCAGAGAAGCTAGAAGAGTTTGATGAGCAAGAAAACAAGCCCTCCATGATGGTTCAGGAGGAAACAGAGGAGTCTTCCAATGACCAGCTATCAGGTATAGGAAACAAGTCTTCAACTGGCGGATGGTTTGTTTCGGAGGGGGAAGCTGTTCTTCTTGCTCATGGTGATGGCACATGCTCCTATTATGATATTGCAAACCATGAGGTATTTGGTTGTTTACTGCTTTTGTTTGTTCTGTTTTATTTTTATGTACATTATTTAGGTAACCTGAGTGCTAACTGCATTTATCTGTATTTATGGTGCAGTTCAAATCTGAGTACAAGCCTCCCAGCATGGTATCAAATAATATGTGGGGCGATTGCTGGTTGATTCGCGCCCCAGGTGTAGATGGATGTTCTGGTAGATATGTTGTTGCTGCATCAGCTGGCAATGCACTGGAGCCTGGGTTTTGCAGCTGGGATTACTATACCAGAGAAGTAAAAGCATTTCATATTGATGAGGAGGCTTCTCATGCGCTGGCTCCACCACCCAGGGCTGTTCTTGGGCCTCTCTCTAATTTAGGTTCATCGAGATCTAGCTCTGCATTGTCAAATGGAGAAACACAGCAATGGTGGTACAAACCTTGTGGACCTCTCCTGCTTTCTACTGCTAGCAAGCAGAAGATAGTCACAGCTTACGATATCCGTGATGGTGATGTAGTGATGAAATGGGAAGTTAGCAATCCAGTGATGGGAATGGAATACTCCAGCCCACTGCAATGGCGTAGCAGGGGGAAGGTAGTAATTGCTGGGAGCGAGTCAATAGGGTTGTGGGATGTGAATTCGCTTAATCCACAACCCTTGTTGTCTGTTGCTTCTTCCAATAAGAAAGTGTACTGCCTTCATGTGAATAACACAGATGCTGAGGTTGGCGGCGGAGTGCGTCAAAGGTAAATTCTTACATCACATGCATGCAATTGTGAAATGTTCCAGTATTAGTCGTATTCAAGATCCTGCCAAGTTTACCTACTCTTATGCTATTGAAACCAAATAAAATATTTTTCTGTTTCTTTGGTAAATAACAGCAGCAAATACCTTGTCCTGCTGTTGATGAATTATCTGAAAGAGATCTGTGAAAATCTCCTGACATATGCATTGGTCAAATCATTTAAGACCGGCTTGTGGTTTGTTTTTGCAGGGTTAGTTCGTCTGAGGTGGAAGGAAATGATGGTGTTTTTAGTACACAGGAAAGTGTTAATGTATTTGATTTTCGGGTACCTGCTGGCATTGGTCTTAAAATAGCAAGACATGGCGGTACAGCAAACTCAATCTTCTCACGTGGAGATTCAGTATTTATTGGTAGCACAGAAGGACGACTGCAAATAAAAGGGGGGTTGAGATCACGAGTTCAGCAATACTCGTTGAGAAAGGGGAAGCTTGTTGCAACGTATGAGTTACCAGAATTCAATGCTCATTTCCATCACTCTGCGATAACTCAAGTATGGGGAAACTCGAACCTTGTCTTGGCTGCATGTGGTATGGGGCTGTTTGCCTTTGACACATATAAGGAAGACATGCAGCCAACTTACAGCTTTGACCGAGGAAACACAATTGGAGTGAGAGAAACTATTGGCCCTGATGATTTGTACTGTCCTACATTTGATTACTCATCATCAAGGGTTCTTCTTGTCTCAAGAGACCGTCCAGCACACTGGAGGTACATGTCGTAGCTATCTATTTATCATTTATTTGTGTTCAGTGTGGGTCTTGTAATATATGTACTTTATTTATGGTTCACTTCTGGTGTCACCTGCCTGCTGTGTCAAGCATCTTGCTTTCACAGTTTCACTGTACTAGCAATATTATCTAGTTTTTACCCCTGTGATTGTTTTCACTCTGCTGTGCCTTCATTTTATCATTTGCCTTGCATGTTTTTATGTGCTTCCTGGGCACTCAGTTGTAACTTGCATTTACAGAATCATTGTTCAAATTATGCTTGACGCCCAGGAGTTTACAATTCGATACATACATAGCTTAATGATTGACAAAGTTAAGATCTTGTTAGTCGATTAACACAGGACACTATTCAATCGACCAATAAGGAATCGGCCCTATCTTTCTTGATCACAATGCCTCATGTTTCTAGCCCTGACACTCTCATTACAATGCATCGTCTGAGCTTATTCCATCTTAAATCCGCAACGTCTTGGTCTTGTGCAGTTATGCTCTCAGATTACTTTATTATCCCTCAGACACCAGTTCTTGGAGCTCTTCCCCTGAATTCCCTTTATACTGGGAGCATGATGGCAAGTTCTTTTGTCTTTGTCAATCAGTTTCAAGTTCGCGGAATGGTAATGGGACAGTCTTCACTGCTCTGAACTTTCCAGCGTTGTTTAAATGTTCATGCTCTAGCCTGCAGTCCGATTCAGCATACATCAGATTATACCTAAACATACTAACTTAGAACTAAGCTTGCACCTCTATACTTGTTTTTCAATTACCTGTAGAAGTTCCAATGCCCTCGTCGTATAATTTCGAGTGAGGCGAGTGAGAAATCCAGCAAGCGAGACTCCACCCGTCCAAGATGGAGTTTCATTACACTCTGAGCCCAGGCTAGACGCAGCGCAAGGTTGAGCATCTGTGTTTTAAGGGTGTTAGTATCACTGAACTTGGGAATTGGGATTTTCTGAGTCAGCTGTAGTATTGAAAATTAGGCAAACAAGGTATAGTACCATGGAAACATAGTAGATCGACTTTTTCTTCAGGATGAGCTGATCCCGAAGCCATAAGTTCTTAGATTTGGGGTTTAAGAAACCCCAGTCCATGACAAAGTCCCAGTAGAGCTGGTAAATGGTGGCGCCTGAGGATGAAATGACTACCATCCACATCCAGAGTGGTGTCGGAGTTGCAGCGTACTTGAACCTCACAGCAGCTGCAACCATTGCTGATACGTACTTTCCAGCATTAGCAAGTTGGTTGATGTCATGACCTTCTTCCAGGTACCTCCTTAAACACTATAACAGATATTGGAATTCCATTAAGTTTGACTTAATCTGAAGAAACTGCCAGCTGCAGAATTTTACATTGTTCACATGTAGATTTGATTATACCTGCATTGCTCTCCAGTAGTAAGGTAGGAAGGAAATCACATAGGCCAGGTGTGTGTATTGTGGGCTGCTGGTGCAAGTCTCATATGCTTGATTCCTAAAGGTTCCAGCCATGAAGTAGCATGCTGCGAATTCCATATGTCTTAGTAATGGGATCTGGAAGATAGAACCAGTTAAACGGATAAGAACCTGCATTGCAAGGCTCAATGAAATTTGTAGCATGAGGTTCTCAGAATTTACCTGGCTGGTTAGCTGGTCAGCCATAAAGAAATCAGCCATCAGAACCTGCATGGTAACGCAGCCTGCTCATCAGATGGATGTTTCCAACTTTCTGTGAACTGCAGAAAAGAACTCTGGGGTCCTTTAGACCTTTACCTTGTAGAATGGTGAGAATATGATGTTGCGCATGACACGCATGAAGCAGTAGCGCGTCGAGCGGTAGAATATGTTGAATGGGCAGAAGAGAACCCCAGTTGACAGCTGAAAACAAAGACCAAAGGGTGGTGGAGAACTGAAATCAGTACATATCTTTGGCACCACAGCACTTATTCTTTTCCCTATGGCTTGTGTTTCTTACAACTAGGAGTGCCCCGGGCAATGCGTCGGTGTAGGTTGCGCCGGCATTCCTGAGGAACAGGTTGATGACCAGTGCTGCAACGACGGTGCACATGATGGATGCCGACATGAGGAAGGCGTCCCTGTGCGTCAGGGCGGTGCTGGAGGAGAAATCGAAGATGAAATTGTGGTTGATTCTGGTGCTCTTCCACATGAAGAGGTTGCAGCCGTACAGGAAAACATGCAGGCTGATGAGTGCGAACATGCTGCAGGAGCAAAGGCCGAAACTATGTTACTTAAGGTAAAAATTGCATCCTTGTTTTATCATGAAACCGTTAAGGATGCTATCTGAAAGTTAACATTCATGCATGTTCAGAAGAAGCCT